>NC_089855.1:30032218-30339718 GCF_036373705.1 Amia ocellicauda | reverse complement strand
ATATAACCATTGTTCCAACCAGGTTACAGACAACTCAAGTGGGGTCTATAAAGAACCTCCATCTGGTGAGATAACGGAACAAAAACCGTTTCAACAGAAAGACTTAATCCAGAATTGTACCCCAACGGTGGCAGGTGGCCAGGGGGGTGTACAGAGGGGGGCGTACAGAGGGGGGCTTTCTGCATGACAGTTTCACACAGAAATATTAAAATATTACACTAACTTCATAACAGCTTACAAATCATACTGAAGTGGGCATTTTAGGATTAATTTCATTTTTGTAATTCTTTTGTAAAACAAGTTATATTGTACAGTGTGTATAAGCATTGGCAAGCACCACTGCAATTTCACTATAGTATCTTTTCTGTTTGTTTGGACCTTTGGTTAAATTTGACAGTCAGTCAAATATTCTGTATCTTGCAAGGCAAGAAGGTTATACCCCCAAAGGAAGAAGAAGAAAAAAAAACATGCACTCAGTGATACACAGTAATCTTATGTAAGACCTCCGATATGGATACTTGGCAAAAACTATTCTATTGATTAGGGCATTCTGATAGTTTAATTAGTGTTTTTTTTTGTTTTTTTAACCCCTCATGTATTCATGAGATACGTACACGTTTCCTGGAAAAGTAAGAAGGAACCACTGGTGGCTTTGAAAATGATTATAATAGTGCTACAATTGGAGTATGATGGCACAGAGCCCTTATTGTCGGGTCTGGAGAGGAGCCCTGCTAATGGCGAATGAGCATCACCTTGTATTGCTGCATGTACTGTAAATCAATGTACATGCCTGCATAAAAAAACAAAAACACAATTACACTATGTACACACATGCTGCAACACCATATTCCCATTGTCAGCACACCAGATCCAGAGCAGACTTTCACCTCTTTATTCACAGATTCCAGTCCATATCCAAAACCTATTAGTCTGAAGCCAGATCCATGCAGTCCAACTCCAGGGTAAAACAGAATTTGTCTAAGACCTCTGGAATAATTTAATCTCCCAGGCAGTCTGCCTCCTCGCTGTACATTATTGAACTGGTGCGTGGGGCTGCCCAGGCCTTGGTCATAAGGACTCCATTAAATCACAGTAATTCAGATATTGTGCGAATTAATTGGATGTAGAGAATGAAATGTGTGTAAATAAAATTGCCATTAACAAGACTGCAATGTTTTGGGCGGGGGGGAGGGGAAATCCAGCTGCAATTCACCAACCGAGAGCAAGTGAAACAGCATGTCTCTGTGTGAATTATAGCTCCATGGGCTTCCAGCCACTGTGAACCATCCCAAGGGACCAGGGAAACAAGCGGGTGGGTGGGGGGGCAGGGGAGATAATATAAGCAAGAGCAGGTCCATCAACCCATAAACCTTCATCAGCATGAATATTTATCACCCCCACACATAAAAAAAGTACTCCCGAGTGCGCTGCAATTATTGCCCTTGCCTCCGCCTGATCTGACACTTGCAGCCCGATAATCACATTCCCATCGCCTTAATTCCCAGACCTTCACCGCTTTTTCTGCAGTCAAGGAGACTCACCAAGAATATGGAGTATTTCGCTTTCCTCCAGCAGACAGCTAGCACCTCCGTATGCCTCCATGAAGTGCCCTCAAATGGGCCATTAAGGCGAGTCTGAGCCACTGTGATTCAATAGTCAGAACAGGCACCAGGCCGGCAGGAATCCACAACTTTACAGAAACAGCCTTCGCTTCACAGAATGCCTCCACAGGATGCCCATGCCGCCCTCTTGAAGAGAGAGGTGAAAAACGACTTGCCTTTTCTTATGATGACTCGTCATAAAATGCACAAATCTGGAAATTGTGCCTCTGCTTGCGTTTTAGGATTTCAGCCTCGTGCCGGCAATGTGTCCCAGCTCAGGGTCCTCTGCGTGTCGTGTCTTGTCAACTCTCTCGATGCAGCAAGGTCAGCCGGTTGCTGCCTCTCAGATCAGAGAGACTTTCGCTGGGGCCTGTCAGAGCGGCTCATACTGTGTGGAGTGTCACGATGAGCTTTGAGGGCTGATACCGCACCTCTCCTATTATGTGCCCATCTGCATATTAAAGCTAGTATTTTCTGGAATACAGCAGCATAATGAAGAGGCTTTATAAAAGACGGTTTCAAGATTACCTCCTAATTTGAACATCATGGTGAGATCGGACTGTTTAACACAATGAATCAAGGCTCCTCAGATATTCCTAGCACATATTCTGCACCAATTACACTTTCCTCACAGCTGTGCAAAGACTTATATTGGTGCTTGAAAGATTGGAAGTTCCTCTGAAGGCAAAACAAATACACCTTCAGTCATGGGAGGGTCTCATGCCGTACCCTTAATATAGCACACAAGTTCACGTTTCATGCCAGGCGTTCACCGTTTCGGCCTTGTACGGAAATATAAATTACATGATCGAAGCCCAAAGACTCCCGAGTGAAGTTGACTTCACTGAAAATCTTACACTCTGCACACTGCCCTCTTTGATTGATTGCATTCAGTGACTCTTCAAAGAGCTAAGTGAGCACTGTTTTGGTTTGATAATGCGTCACATTCCTGTAATCCCCAGTTCAGCACTAATACAGGAGTTAAAACTTCGCCTCAGGTGCAGCAGAGCCGTGGCGCTTTGCAATTCTTCACCGAGTTCCCGGGGCTGTCAGACACAGGGCTCGGGCTGTAGTATTGAAAACCACATTTTCCTGTATTCATTTTAGCTCTGCCCTTTGTGCATACTTTGCGGAGTACAGATTTCTCGGAGATCTGGCTTAATATACACTATGTCAGACACTATGGGGAAAAATAGCAGAAAACAGTTGTTCAAAGTGCATTTAATTAGATGTAGGCCCAGACTCAGCTTTGAGAACTCTTGCGGTTGTTCTGAGATTTGGAGGTATACTGAGCAGCGAGAGAAGATGGCTCTTGTAGTCACCTCCACACTCTTCTTCGTGAATAAAACCCTATAACACTCAACGTGATTGTGGTGGGAAGACAAATCATCATAAAACTGCCAGCAATATCAGCAGTACACTGTTATCCAAAACTGACAAATGCTGTCCCTATAGGAGCCCACAATTGGTTAGAGTCAGTGGTGGGTGGAGAGAGGCTCTTCCCATTACTTTTAGTAATAAGGCGTACAAGAGTTACTATTGAATTGGATAGAGTTTTAAATTTAGCTCTTGGCCAAAAACTTGTTACATTTGTCTTAAAAAAGCCCAGATTCACTGCTTCTTTCATTCATAACGGGTATTTCCCAGGATATCCAAACTGGAAACCGTTATGTAAGAAAACCATTGCCTGAAACACTCGATTCAACGTTATAACTTAGCCTGCTTTAAAACACTTCTTATGGAAGTTCAAACATTAAAGATAGCAAAAATACATTCCACTTAAGCAAAATAACCAACAGGTGTGCATTCCTGTTTAATCATTAATAAAGCACACCCAAGGTGAGCAATATTGTACTGAATGAATAAAGCACTCCTATCGCTAAGGGATCAGTAAGACTAAAAACAAAAAGAAACTACAGTTGCCCAAATATGAAAGCAGTCTGGAATGCACTATGACACTGTTTCACACAATCTGTCTATGTAATTGATGTGGCAAATCACACAAAAACACAAGGCCCTAACTATGACAATTATACAGTGATAAGCTTCATGAATAACGTAACCTTTGCTTGCGAACTCTCTGGCAGGGTCTCCGATTAATTTGTAATCTAACACAAATTCCCAGTGTACCTAATTTCCTTGAAATCTGTAAACATCAGAAGCTGCAAGAAACAGAATGTCCGACAATTCACTAGTGTATAGCTGAAATCATTGCCAAGAACAAATGCTACTTATTAAAAGGTTAAAAACTAAAAGAAATTGAGAAATAATACATTTAAGGCAATGGTTTCTGCTATGTAGTCAATAGAATACTGCACGATATTTATATAAATGGTGACAAAAGAGGCGTCTTATTTTTATACAATACAAAATGGAGTATAAAACCAAAGTGAAGCTGAAATACGAGGACATTACGTGCATGAAATATGAACACATGAAAATGTGTTCTGAAGAGATCTCTAAATTTAACATGCTTTAACAGTGTGCACTTTTATTTAATAAATATCAAGTGTACCCTGAACAAAGGTTTCCTGGGGTCAGTGGAGAAAGGACTTCACTGTGTGGCATAAAGATCCACCCTGCTTTGGAGGAGACTAACACTCCACAGCTCGCTGCCTGACATCTGCCCGGGCCTCTCGTAGCAGCAGCTGTGGCGGTGGAAGCAGTCTCCACACTGTGTAAAGCCGCTCCTTGCCTCGCCAAGCCAGTCACCTGTGACCTCATTGAAATTCTGCCCAGGATTACACTGTACAGCAGCCCTCGCTGATCAGCCATGGGAACACACTGACAGCGCTCGATCTGCACGGGTTTCAACGAGTGACACGGGACGTGAATGTGGACAAACAAGATAAAACGAGGCACTGCACGGTACTACTCGAATGGCACCCAAAGGCTGCACAGTCTAGAGCAGTTTTTGAGAAGTGTGTGGTGGCCAGTTTGCAATTGGTTTTCATTCAATGCATTTCTAATCAAAGATACTCTGTAACCGTAAAGTCACCCATTGGGGGGAGAAGAAAATAAGTATTAAAAGTATTACACATAAAATACAAAAAGAACTACCAGCAGCAACAGAAAAAGCACCAGTACATCTAAAGCTGGTGCCTAAACCATGTGGGCCATGTAGAAGTTCTGCAGAAAAATCGAAGGGCGGGGTACACCAGTGTTTTAGGAGTTTCCAGAGGGGACTTAGGAGGACACCGAGAGAATGTTTGGATACTCAAGAAGGCCAAAAAATTGAAGTTGCTTGCATGTGCAGAATTTGTTGCAAGTCCAGCAGGATTGTACAAATCTCTTCGAGCCGATCCACACCAAATGCAATATAAACAAAATCAAAATCCAAAGAGTTCAACCAACTGAAGCTGTTGCAATCAATTCATACCACAAAATGTATAATTTCCAGCAGATTACTCCAGAGCATTGGCTGTCTCTCCTCATATCTGGTCTTGGCATTCTAAATTTAGAATGATGTTCCATGTTAATGGAAACTGCTTGATTACAGCAAAACAGTACACTTGTAAACACAAACTAAGAAACCTTCATTTAGCCTTTTGTGTTGCACCAACTGTGTGTGGTAATTATATTAATTAAGCACAAAAGATTTTAAAAAAATAAAACATGAAGGCAATGATTCATATTATAGATAAAGCAGGTCTTGTGTGTTTGTCTCATTTACAAGTTGAATTAAAAGTGTGCAACTTGACCTATGAATCATTCTGAGGCAGATGCAATCAGGCTTCTGTCTCCTTTAAGAAAATTAAACATTAATGCCAGGCTGCAGCCAGACTGAGGCAAATGAGAATTAGGTTTTATTTTCTCAATTAAGCAAAACCTCCTGAAAGTCTAATGTAAAAACTTTGCCAGTCTTTTTACTGCACCCAGGTTTCTGTTTATCAGATATTACAAATAATGGCCACTGAATCCAGTGCCATATTCACACTAATACATTCTACACAAACACATATTGTGAGATCCTATCAAAACTAATCAAACATTTGTTTTTATACAAAACACAGTTGAAAAACAAGTAGTTTCTCCGGGGCAAAGGTACAGATAATTGTGTGTGAAGCTTGGATCTGAAATCCTTAGCTTTCTATTTCCAATTCAGAGGAACTCGATTACCAGCCATGTCCAGCACCTGTGTTCCAGCAGCTCGGGATGACTATTGATCACGAGGTCAATGTCTGCAGTCAACCGCGGTGTATAAAGCAGTACTGCATTGCTGTCAGTACTCTAACTGGCCCAGCTGCTTCATATATGCTATAGCACCATATTAAGGCCCTTGCAGGGGCAACATCCACATATGGATAATAATTATTACCCAGCATGCATTCTGCCGTCAGACGAGAGCAACTACTTTTTCTCATGGTTACGTGAAAAATTAATGGTGGCTGAGGTGCTCTTGGCAGCCTGAAATGCAGTAAGAAAATGTTCCTTCCTACGTGAAAGACCAGCTGAGGTTTAGGAATGTCTGTAGCTCCAAACAATCTGGGCAAGACTCCCCGGAGTCGAGGGCTGAAGGTACTTTGCAAGTATCAAAAGGCAGCTGGGTTAAGCAAATTACACTGTCGTAGCCTAATTAATATTTCGGTACAGGCAACTAGGAGGGGGAACCCTCTTGGGTATCGCAGAAGGAGTAAGGACATGTCTTAAGAACTACAATTAAAAACAGCCCTGTCACTGCTGACAGCAGCTATAGATCATTCTGTCAAAGCATCACACCCTGGGCTTTGCAGTAATTGGTTAGTCAAGAGTCTTTTATTGTGCTAAAAATACAGAAACGGCATATTGCAGTGTGTTGATTTTATAAATAAGTTAGAACCAGCCTGCTGGTGATCCCAGGGTTACAGCCTCAGATACAGCTACACTTTCATCTCAAATTTTCTATTTTTCTAGTGAACGGCACTTCCTTTAGGGCACAAGAAGTGGTGGCAGTTTACAATTATTCAACACAGCCTCCGCAACCAATTCATCCAAGCACTCTGGCCCTTGATTGACATGTGTATGTGCGTCTAGTCAGGCTAATTTGTTGTGAGGCCTGCTCCTCAGATGGCGGCATGACGTTAGGGTCAAACTCAAGGGGGCAACAGAAATACAGTAGCACAAGGTTCAGTCAAACAAGTGGATACTATCAGTGAATACCTGTCAACAGAGACACAAAGAAACCTCAACCTGAGTGGGGGAAGAAGCGTGCATCACCACTACATTCACTGCTTAAACTTTAACTGGACATTTCTCTCCCTCCAAGGCCTAGAATCCCTCCACTGTAGGGGGCGGAGGTTTTCACATTTTGCCACAGTTATAATTTGTGTGAAATACTGAGGAAAAACAGGAGAGATTTTATAAAGGGGAGCCATCTTGGAGTATTGACTGCTATGTCGCCTTGAGCTGAACAGATCCGTACATGGCAGTTTGAAATGGCAGTCATTCTGTAATTATTAAATTAGCCAGAAAAAATTAACCACCCCCCCTTAAAATCAAATAAAAGGTAATATGTAGCTGGGAGTGAAATCAAGCAGATTTTGCAATAATAATGTTGCTGTGGACATGTTGAATAAACCACAATAGCGTGATCGCATACCATAACCGAAGTAATTCTATTGAAGAGCACATTCTGTGTGGATGTTGTGTTGTGTAATATCTCAAAAAAAGCATGGGCACTACACAAACTTATTTAACCCTTTCAGCCTTTGTCTATGTGTGATCATTTCACATGTGTCAAAGGGTTATACATACAAGCACAAACTATAAGAGTGGAAACTTTATGCAGGAGCTTGTCATTATTACTATTCTTATTCAAGCACTGCCTATCTTGACATTCAATCTGATACCATGAAGAATAATCAGGAAAGAAAGGTGGAACAATAAGAAAAGACCCTCATTAAACTGGTGGTTCAAAAATATTTTTCTGCACAAAACCATGAAAAACATTGGATCTTTCAAACTAATAGGTTGTATCATTTGCCTCCATTTGAATAATCCAAATAGATTAAATGTATTTATTTTTCTGGCGGCCATATTGTCACAGGAGTTTGTTAGAACTGCAGCTCATGGTTTTATATACCCAAAATTGAAATAATTTAAATCAACAAATCTGCTTCAAAGCAGCTGAGATCAGTGATGTCTTGCAGCATTTGTTAATATAGTTTCTGAAGAAGGAACCCAAAGAGATTATAAAAAAAAGAATAAGTAAATATACACTTGCTGTAAGCTGTGGGTCCAGTGAATTATTCGAAAGGAGGGTAGTTTTCTTGTATTTATGTTTTCTGCATTGTTCTGTATTCCCTTACGAAGACAGGCTCAGATAAAACACTGGCTGTTTTGAACAACTAAAAAGCACCTTGAGAATGGTGGGGTTTCACTAAGCATTTAATTGGTGAAATGAAAATGAAAAATACAATAGGTAACAAAGTGTAGCTACCTATTACAAATAGGGTCTCTCTTAAATCGAGGATTGAGTCATGTCTGCTATTTTCACCACCATCACCCTGTATGTCACAGAAATAGCAATTCGGGAACCAGTGCTTTTCAAGACTAAATACAATTAAAAATACAAGGGCAGTAAACTTTCATGTTGACATCTGAATGGACCGATTCGTAACTGGTATAACCATGGTTCAGCAGCAAGCCTCAAACACTACAGCTGAAGGAAGAAAATGTCTGATCTGTTAAGCATCAAAAGTGCCTTTTGGCGACAGCTAGGACAGTGTTTACTTAGGTTTTAGTATATATATATATATATATATATATATATATATATATATATATATATATATATATATATATATATATATATATATATATATATATATATATACACACACACACACACACACACACACACACATACTAAAACCTATGTGTTTTTGAACTCAGGGAAGGGTCAGAACACCCCTGCTGCTCATTACACAAGCTCTTAATTCAATTAACTGGACATTTTAACCTTTATAACCTTTAGGTCTAATGCAGGTAATGTTGAGAAAACTTACCATAAAACTTACTGGAGTCCTGGAGGACTGTAAAAAGTTGTCCAGTAAAGAAATGGGTTAAAGTTTTTAGTACCCTAATCCTGGACTCTAGAATCTTAAACACATTCCCACCAATGACAAGTACTTAAAAGTCTACTAATGCAAGATACTGAAGTTATACACTGTTCATAACACTACCAATTATACAGAGGGCCTGTTCATAGTTGATACAAGGAATGCGTGTGTTCATAGCCATAGTCTTGTAGTCAGCCAGGCTTGCAGTGCTTTGTCAGCAAGGTATCTAGTGAAAATTCAAGTATGCAGCAGCTTATAATTGTATATCAGTAAACAGGATGAAAGTGGCACACCAAGGATATGAAGTGTGAGGGGTTCAAACCATTCTTCTGTATTACACCTGCTAAAATCTCCAAGCAGGTCTCCGAAGTTTCATCAGTTATGCATAATTTCATAATGTTCTCCTGTTCACTCTGCACACAATCCCATGAACAAGAGGTCACATTTTTTCATTCAATATTTTTTTATTCTTGGTGCCGATTTCATTCATTTATGTATGTATTTTTAAAGGAATCAAGTACATCAGGAGTCGGTAGTTGTAAATAAAAAAGCAAACTGCTAACAATAAAAATCTATGTTTACACTATCATTCAGATATCAGATACCTACTGCATTGATTGTCAATTCCCTACTCGGGTCTGGTAAACAAACATCAATAAAATACAGATAAGCTGTTCCTTAGGATGCAGAAAACGGGGCACTTTTTTTCAGTGCATACTGAACAAGTGAGTGACAGTGGCCAATCTAATGAGAAGAGAGGAAAATTAATCAAGTTAGGAAAATATCTGCATCTGCCTCAATGAGACAAAGTGCAAAGAATTAAGTTCAAGGACATTTCTCCAATATCTGATTTTGAACATATTTAAATCTGCTTAATGTTTGCCGCTTAGACAATTGCAACTTGTGAGTGCGGGTTATTTGAGAATTGTTCCTGGAAGAAACACCCACAAACATGTTAAAAGACTACATGAATACATTAAATGAACTTGTTTGTTGTAAATATAAAATACAAGGGACAACAGTGAATGAATATATCGGGTACTTTATTTTAAATGCACTTACAGAGTCATTTTCTTACTGAACATCTTTTAATCTTGTGTTTAAGACGCAGTCTGGTCCACAGCAGTGTACGCTGCCTTAAGACTGGTCATCTGCAATAATTCAGAACTGACCTTCTGCAAGATCCTCTGTCCCACATAGAAAGTCACGTGCAAAGCAGCAGCTTCTAAAAGCAAATAAAAATGTAGCTAGCTGGCAAAAAACTGGGAAAGCAAAGATTTAAAAACATCTGAATAAAAAAAAAAAATGAAATGCAAAAATACTTAAGAGATTAGATCACTCTGTACTGCAAACTGAACTTTATCTTCTGTGACATTGTTGAAGATGAAGACGAAAATAGAAACAAAACACAATCTTCAGGAAAATACTAATGCTGCAAAAGTTTAATAACCTGAGAGCACTTGGATGACCAGAACAGTGTGTCGATGAGGATTTTAAGTTAAAATGGATTTTCCTAAAGGAATGATCAAGACGTGGGTCAAAATTGTGAGGAATGCCTCCTCAGTAGAGTGTTCAAGCTGTGCTGAAGCACACAAGGCACAGCTAGGCATCCATCACAAAGATCCCCCCTTTATACAATGAATTTGCTGACACAGAAGAGGATTTATCAGTGATGAATACGGGGAGCTGCAGCACTTATCAATGTAATAGAAGGTCTGTAATGCAATCTGTGCTTTACGAACAGAAAACAGCCTATTAAATGTACTTTCACTTTCAAACTCCCTTCGTTTCAATACTTAAACTTCCCGCGTTGCCCTGGATCTCTCGGTGCTTACATTCACCTCAAGTGATGATGTAGCACTGCAGCACTCTTTGTGTAGTGTTCCCAAAAAATTATAATCTCAAAACGGATGGCTTGATAAGCTAATGTACATCACATTTTCAAATGACCTTCCTTTATCCTTGTCAAGTTTAAAACCAACCACTTGCCGGCAAAAACCTAGAGAGTGAATACTTGAGTTGTATGCTTCTGCACAATTCCCCAGGTCCTTCCACAGCAGACACACCCACAGTTCCTTCCCACTCTTTTTGCCAAGGGACAGCAGTGTGCCCTTGAGCTACCTTAACAAACTCCAGGTGCCCCAAACGGCAGGTGTTGCTCTCCACATGTCTCTCAGGACACTTCGGGGAGGAGGGAGATTAATGCCAAGCGCATCACAATATTGAGTCACCAGCTTGGTCACGGTTCCCTATGACTTATTTAGCGATTTGAATTATTCATGCAGGACACCGAAATGCCGCTGCCGTGTTCCCACACATTCCCAGGGCAGAGGAGAGGTACAATGCATTGGAAGCCCCCCAGAGTCGACCGTGCTTTCAAATCCCACTGAAACACGTCACCCAGGATCCTGCTTCCTGCCGCTGTTGACAGCATCCTGTGAATTTTCTATTGCATCAAAAAAAAGAAAAAAGGCAGATCTTGCTGCCAGTCCGGCTTGTTTACATCTCACTCGGTCAGAGAAACCGCTGTCGAACACTACGGGCCTACTGTTCACTGTGTTCAAGAGCAAGGTTTCAAGCTCTCCTGAAACTCAAGAATTTAAACCATTTTCAAACATTTCAGATCTCAGATCGCTTTCCCTTAATCATCTCTAACTGCCATTACCTTTTTTTTTCCTGAAAAGCCCACCAGTCTCTATTTTACTTCAGAATTGGGAGGTTATATAAAACGCAAAAGAATATAGCAGTCCTTATATCTAGCAAAAAAAAATGCATCTTAAACAGTTAAACTCACTAAAAGAATTATATTCCCAGTTTGAGGAATAAGGATAGGTCAATCCTAGCAATTGCATAATGAAAGGTCACAATTAATTGCATCACAATTAAGTGTTGAAACCATGTGCATTTGTGCACCGATATAGATGTGCAGCAGAGTATTACGTTTAAAGTGGGTCAGCATCCCACAAAACCATTTGAAAATCCAAATGGGAAACCAGTATTAACAAGGCCATTAACCTAAGCACATAATGTGCCTGATAAGGGTATTCCCAATGTTAGAAAAAAAACATGAACCAGTTCTAGAGTTAAACAATTGTTTATGGGTTTATGTACTGTTACTTTACTCTGTTCCTGTGAGATGAATTTTAACAAAAAAAATAATAAACAGTCCACAAACAAATAGTCAGAACAACCTATTCTTCTGTGAATAGAAACTGTGCATGAGTAGCCAATCACAAGTAACCAATCTGTCTCTTCAATCTGCCAGGAATGAGAGTTTTAGTCAAAGGGGACATTTCCTTAATAGTCAAGCAGTTCCATATTAGCTTTCCAACGTCTGGGCCCAGAAACAAAAGGCATGAAGTCTACATGGTGCAAGATGTGATCTGCTCATCACAGATAGAACACTATCCAAAGCCCACATTTCAATTAAAAAGGATTTCTCCAGTCACAGAGAGTGGTTTCTAAACTGGGACCAGAATCCTAATGTAATGCAACAACGAAAATATTAAGGATTTTCATTAGTTGTGTCAATTACTTTCAAAGAAAAAGAAACCAAACAGCTCTAACATATAACAGGAATGATTGTTTATATTTCTTTAATTACTGCCCTTTACCACTATCATACTTTGTTAAAGTCTCAAAGCAGGCATTTGCTGTAAACCAGCATTACAGTTTATGTAATTTACAAAGATTAGCTTAAATGCTAAGATCTTAGCTTTTAGACAAACTAAAATCAACAGAATTGTCATAACTTTTCTTATTTAAAAAAGAAAAGAAAAAAAAAGGCAGTGAATCAGATTCTACTTCAGAAAAACAGCTTCATTCCCATGCATTCGTGATATATCTATGCTTTGCTTTTTCAGCTTCAAATGTCAGATTTGTTTTCCAATTTCCCTTCAAGGTTGTCAGTATGTTCCTGTCGGTTGTGATGTTTTCTGCTCTGGAACAAAAGAAGCTTTAAAGTGGCAGCTCTCAGTGAAGACATCATCTTCAACCACCAAACGCAGAGTGAAATTCAGAGCACTGCTGTTCTCGTATAACGGGCTATCCCCCGTTGAATCTCAATACGGGCTTCAAACTCACTGCAACATTAAAAATCACATTATCTAGAATTAAACAATACTGACAAGGCCAACCAGGACATTTTTCACTCATGCTGCAGCACTAGCTATCTCTAGGAAGTCATCCAAATCAGCACGTCTCTATGAAGAGCATCTACATTTGAAATCAAGCTTTATCACTGAAATAACACGGCAAGTGGGGATCTCGGGAAAATAATGAGCAAGGGAATTCAGCCCTCCAGAACCCAAGGTGACATATAGGTTATGTCAAACATTTACCAGGCTTGACAAAAACATAATACTCATTTACCAGGTGTCATGTGTCACACTGGCTTCTAAAGGGTTAATTAGCTTTTGTACCTTACTGCAGTGGTTCAACTCCAAAAGTGAACCTTTTAAGGATCAGGAGCAGAGAGAGACAATTAGGAAGAAGACATTATTTTCAATGGCTGTGAGCAGGAATGGTGAAGATGGAAGTACAATCCAAAGTAACAAAACTACTAGAAACTGGAAGGGTGACAATTCTATTTGCATGTCAAAAACTATGTTTCCTCCTCTACATAAATCTTAATACCCGCTTTCATTTTTCTTTGTTGTCCTCTTCTCTTGTGAGTGGTAGGCAGCAACAGCTGGGTGGGACTGGGGATGGGGTGGAAATGTGTCTTTATAACAATACAGTTACATTTTCCAATGTCATTGTTTGTCATCAGAAACAGCTATTTCTATTTCTGGTTGTTCCTATTACACAAGGGCAGTCAAACCAGTGCTTTCTATTGCTTCTGAAATGGGGGGGATGGGGGGGTGGTTTAGAATGCCATTTAAAATCCTGTGATTCTAAGGTTAGGTCACATGCTACAACAGAACATGTGAATTAGGGTACAAATTGTTGTACAAATGATTATCTAACCCAACATTTGGGCAAGTGCATTTTCATGCGTGCTTACCAGTGAGGGGATGTATTCAGCAATATTAACTAATTATCCTTTTAATAATGACTCTCCCGCCGTGCCATCATCACATGCCCCCTGAAGGTAAATAATGTTGTGTTGGAGATTGTGAAACATTCATTGTGTAAAACACAAAAGACTCATATAAAGCTCCCCACTTCAGTCCCCTGGCTATTGTGTTCTTGCCTTCAAACAATGATTAATACTGAGGTAAAGGGTTGGGATTAAGAAATTGTTTTCATTGCTTATTTACACACCGAGTTCAACAGCATAACCTACATAGCACGTTAAGCAGACAAGGAAGATGGCTTACTAGTCATAACTACATGTTGATCTAAACCACACAAAAACATGCCAGCACTGCCTGAGAAATCTGTCAATTGCAATGTTGTATTCCAGTCATTGTATACAGCAGGGTAATCCTAATGTGCAGACAGACATGGTGTTAAACTAGCTTTTAATTCTCTAAAACGGATAAAAAAGCTGCCTATTGGAGATGTTTTGGTGCCCCTCACTACGAAGCTGCGGCAGTAATGAACGGGCAGAGAGAGTTAAAGGAATATTCATCTTCCTCTAAACCCCATGGAGCCTGGAAAACCATCGGTCTCCTCCAAATTCCACCTTGCTTCCATTGGCCCAGAAATCCACTCTTCCCAGAATTCCCTACTCCAAGAGCAGCACACCACTGGAGTGAAACATTATGCTCTGGATTGCAAGGCAGTGTACCCAGTACCTTCTATAAAACAATCATTGTATTCCTTCTTCCTTCCTGGAGCCAGTGGAGTGCAACCCAACTATTCCTCTCCCAGATTTTCTGATATCCAACACAATGTAGTGGAGTTGCCGACAATCACTCGGGTCTCCTCTAACAGGCTACTTCCTCCGAATCACCGACAGCACACCAAACGGAGCATTAGAAAAAACAAGAAAATTAGACTTATTTTTACTCATTTATAGAACAAAAGTGTGGGGGTAGAGAGAAGGATTACACTGGTGTTTGGTTTATACAATAACAAAAAAGCTGCTTAACTGCATAGCTGAAAAATATATTGGTAAGTTAAGAGGGAAGACGTATGTTTTACATTGGCGTTTTTATTCTATAAGGTTATAAGCTTTATTTTCTACCCTCTCTTCACACTTTTGCCTGCTGCTCACAGCAGTCTTTGGCTGACAGACAGAACACCAACATAGCAACTGCGTCTCTGTTTCAGGTTTGTGAAGGATTGTGAATAGTTAAAGCTTTCCTGCTCTCCTGATCCATATCAAACCAAATCATAATACTTAAAAAAAGACTTTGGTTTTCTTCATGCATGTATAAAAAGACAAAAACCTGCATTACTTTGCAAACTCCTATTTGTAGGAGTCGCTTCATGCTTGAAAATGACTGGAATGGGATTTTAAAACAAGGTCAGAACAGGAGTCCTCGAAGTGGTGCTCATTTATGCAGTTTTAACCAACCTTGGTCGTTTGTCACTAGGAGCTTTATGGAGGTTTATTTCCCAATTGAAGGCGCACATCCATGCTCATACAGGCGAGATCACAAGGACAGGCTACAGAAATCGTCTCGTCAGGGATGAGCACCTAGGCGCCCGTAACAATATGACAGAGTAAACTGGGATTCAACACACAAGCCATCTCTGTGGCAGAACCATGAAATATCTACCCAACAGCACACACTGTGAGAACTAATAGAGGTCAGGGAAAGGTAAGAGAGAAGCCCGGAGAACCAAAACAAGGAAAATAATACACACACACACAAATGTAGACTTCAAGGAATGAAGAAAAAAAACAAATTTGGCTGAATCCATGTATTTTTTTTTTTGGATGAAGAGGGAAGCAGGGATTGACAAGTGGACTGATTGATTTGGTAGTACAAGAGAGTGTCAAGTCTCTCAAGGAACAAAATACTGTAGTGATTGTGAGTGACTGAGACGCGTACAGACACAAACAAGGGCCATTCACTGACATTTTGGGAAAAAAAAAAAAAAACTATTTTCAACCAAAACAAGGTTTCCATAATGATAACATTTGCCTGCTAGAACACTGTGCCTCTCCTTGCTCAGCTTTGCTTGCTTACCCCAGTCTGTCATGAATAATTTAAGACTGCAGCTTCATATGTGGCTCAGAGGAAGGTGCATCAGCATATCATAAACCCAGACACTATCCTAAATGTATCTGCTATAAAAATCTATCCCTGTCTAAATATAGTGCCTGCATCCCCATCCGGTCCCCAAGCTGAGCCTTTTGAAATTAAAAAAAAAAATTAAAAAATGGAATCATCAAATGGAAGACAGTACAAGGAACTGCAATACATTTGGTGTTTGCTGTTCTTTTAGCAATTAAGACTAAATTCATTGGAAACACAAACAAACAAAAAGAGCTTTGAAATGACTGCCAGAACAGATGTGGCCCATCCCTGACCCTTGGAGATCAAAGGGATCTGTGACAGGCAAGGTGGTGGAATTGAGCCTTAACAGAGCTTTACAGGAGAGATGTGCTGCAAATGAATACGTCCACTGTGCTGAGCAACAGCCACACAAATAAAAACCTACCAAATGTCTCAAAAGCTCCTAGAGTGTGGTCATAGAAGCATGTACATCAACCACAACTTGGGGGAAAAGAATAAGGAGGAAAAAACTGCTTTAACTCCACCCAACCATCTATAATGAAATCCATCTTCATCTCCCCCTCCTCTTTCAATTCTTCAAATAGTTCAATACTGTACTGTACCTGTGGGTAGGGCTGTGCTTGTAAACGGTATACCACCTCACCGTGGTGTCACACCCTCACCGCAGTGAAATATAATTTATCATCAATACTGCCAAAAGTCTGAGCATTCACTGACTAAGTGGTCAGATTCTGTGCGGAATGTGGAAAGTCTGCGCAACATGAAAGCACCTCATGTAAACACGCCAACAGAGTGATGCCTGGTAGTTCTATAGTTTCTATAGGAAGCTTGCAGTTACAACATGTACCTGGAGTTATTTATAAAAAAGGGGTGAGATTAAAAAGTTTAAGACTACAAATGCAGTGGGTAACTGCAGGATTTAATTAAAGGCTGTTTTGGAATCGTAGGACATTAAGTATTCGTTCTAAATTAAAACTTATAGTGATCAGGTTTTATTTATGTAGCTACTGAATTGAATAGTTATTGTATCTGTTATGTATGATTTATTAATAGTTTACTGAGGTTTAACTTATGTAATTTGAATGTGAATAAGAACTGATTGTTATTTATGATGTATTATAGCGCTATTTGTTTTTAGCACAAATTAAGTAGTGATTTCCAAAAGAAAACTTGTTGATGACAGTCTTTTGTCTGTGACCTTATTGATTGTTATTAAAAACTCGTGATGAAAAGTGCATAACAAACAGACAGGTAACTTAGGATCCACTTATATATTGTTTTTAAAACGAATAGTGAAACATTGCAATCATTAAATGCAGACAGTCATGTTGGTATTTTTGGCACGGAACCTCTAAACACAATATAACTGAAAGCACACATTTGGAACACTTAAAAACAACAACATTTAAACTGATTAATTTACATATACATTAAAATATGTATTTGAATATGAAAAGCATACTTCAAATGCTCCTTTTAAAGTCTGAAGACTCCTCCCACTTGTACAGAACAGCGGAACAAAGCCCCGCCCCACCCCCACCGTAATACCGATCACCGTGGTGAATTCAACGGTTTAATCGATACAAAAAATGTGTCCGTCACTGAATAACTGTACAGGTGAAGCACTGTCCAAAACCACCCGTACTGCAGTATGCCTCTAAAATTAAACCCTCAATTTCTCATTCAGTGTTGTGTAACAGACATATTACACCAGTAATCATTGATTAAATACTTCTGAAACGAGGATGAGGCCCCTGATTTTCAATAAGCACTCATTTTCAACTCTGAAGTTAGGGACGGGTACAGAAAAAAAATGGACCGCTTGCCTCTGTGGTGCCTGGCTCTTTGAAGATCTTAAATAAATAATACAAAATAAATAAAAGGAGAAATGCTCTTGATCTCTTTCATTAAGATGCTTCAGAGTACTCACACCCTCCTACTAATGTTACTCCTACTTTAGCTGCCTATGGATTTGAAAGCTAGAGCTTATCAATCCATATAATCTGCCATATAACATAACATCAGGGATCTTAAATTTCTCAGTCGATAAATTCCTCGACACCCTCTCTGTTTTTACACCCCGTTGTTTTCACACATTTCAGAAAAGCCGAAATAACAAGACAGCCCCCAAAAGCTGCTTATGATCTGCAGGGGTGAGTATGTTTGGCCCTAATGCTACCCATCTGTGCCACTCTGCTCCAATCATGTTCAGCCGTGACAAAGGGCTCCAAGCCTCTAATTCCAGACTCATGGTACACAGATTTAATGAGTTCGATTTGTGGCTGATTTGTCTCACTGATTACTGCCGTGATGACCTCTGATGACAAAAATATTTTATAGACAAGATTCAAAGATCGGCATGAGCAACATGTATATGGCCTGACAACAAAAGTAGTGTAAACGGTCAATTCATCCATACATTCCCCAGGTCTCTTTTCTAAAATGCTAAGGAAAAATACAATTAGTACAAACTGATTGTTGTAAGTTTCAATTCTTTATTAGACTGTAATAGGAGCCTAATCATAGCCTAGTGCAATGTTCAGTTATGCAGGCACTCTTGTCCCCTTGCACATTCAGTAGAACTTCACTAATAACCAGGCCTACGTGGGTAATTACTATTAAAAATCCCTTGGTGCCATCTAAAATCAGACTTAAATAAATTTAAGAACAGAGAGACTGTTGGTACAAGTATAACTCTGGCTCAGCTGTGCTTTGGATGTATTCCACACAGCACCCGACCAAAAAGTCTCAGTATTACTGTGCCAAAGGATAGCTGGTGATGGAAACAAAGATTAAAAATAAAATAATTACTGTGCAAGGAAGGTTCTAATTACTGCTTGGCATTACTGTTTTGTGGACTAAACCAAACCCATTAACCTCAGAGCTGGAGACCCAAGCTGAACTGAATTGACTTAAGAAATGGGGCGTTTCGCTGGGTCAAAATACTTTCTGTTTTTCCACCAAAAGCTTTGCCACTAATAATAGCTTTCGCAGAGAGACAACTGTAAATATTTACATATATCTATATATTAAACATTAGCAATGTTGTCTTCTGACAGTGTACTTGTCAGCCTCAGAACAAACATAGGGAAAACAACTGAACTGGATATAAAGCACAGGTCAACTGTATTCAGCTTTGACCTCGAGGGGAGAGGGATTTTTATTTTTAAAAGACATCCTGTACCAGTATGCTCCTGGAGAGATATCTCCTGTTTGTTAACCTACAATTGATCCCCTCCCAATTAATAAGTGATTATCAGTAAACTTGATCAACACTAAGTGATGCAGTCTAACAGGGTGTCATTATAGCTCTCCGCTCTGTTAATTGGTGGACTGGGAAGATGTTTTCCAGTGAAGTCCTGCCATCACATGCATGCAATCCCAGGGAAATGCAAAAAAACAAAGCCAAGGGCCTGCAGTACACAGGTAACCAGGTTAAAACATAAAAACACAGGTTTCTAGAACTATACCAAAAATAAACCTAACATAATAAATGGAGAGCCAGTGATGAGTTAGTGTTAGAATCCACAACAATACGTTATTCTGAAGTTCTGAAAAAGTATATGCAATCTATGCATAAGAAAGGAACAGTATATAGTAAGAAAACTGGTTTAAAATGTGTATTTGTATTGCATTGCTTTGTACAGCTGACTATTGTAATTGTGTGTTTCTTGTTCCAAAAGAATACCATACTGTAATATGTTGGACAAAAACATACTGCTGGGATAAATAGGAATTACCATAAGGATTCATACACCTACCAGCATGGGAACCCCATGTCGCGAATCTATTATATACATTGTTAACTGCTATTTTACCGTCCTTTTTCTTTTAGTAATGAAGTGAAGTCTATGTATGTGTGTGTTACACCAAATATCAGTACAAATCTAAGTCTTAAACATGTTTTTGGTGAAGAAATAATGGAATCCACAGCCTTTCAGAAACAGAATAGCAATTCCTCAGGTCTGTTTAAATTCTCCAGACAATTGCAGCAATAACAACTCCCTCCTTTGCCTGAAACTAAAATAAAAATCTTCACTTTTTCAATGATCTTTTCCATTCTTACTAAAAAACTAATTTTGTGGAATCCTGAAAGGCAAACTGAAGGACAAAATTATTCAATTTCTGGAGAAACTGCATCAGGCATTCACACCTCCAGGGACAATAAGAGACTGAATGAGACACCTAGGGACAGGACATGGAAACACCTTCATCTTTGCAGTAACAAACCTAGCCAGGCTGCACAGGGTCAACTACAATTAACCAACAGCATCGATGACCATCATCACCTGCTTACCAATCTCAAAAAGGTTCACTTCTAAACCTTGGCATCAAGTAGTCTTTTGATGTTTAAAAAAAAAATAAATAAATAAATAAAAAAAAAAATTAAAATTACCCCCACCCGGTTTCCAACTGCTGCTCCTTGGCACAAATGCCATGCTTTCGACATGAGTGCCTGTGTCAGTCACAGCATGAATCACAAGAGCAAGGATCCTCATCCCGCTGTGCTCATGCGGGCTGTTGTGCCACATACATATTATCCCCGTCAAACTGTGCTCTCATGGCTGATCTCAGTGTAAGTATGTGCTTTATCCCCCACCACCAAATAACCCGTCTGTGTTTTCATCCCGACTTTCAAAAACAAAATCTACTGTAATTCTACAAGAGCCAATCTGATGCTGCAATCAGATGGGATTTTTTTTTTCCCCGTTTCAGGCCCTGGTCCTGTGGGTAATATCTACACTAAGTAAGGTAGTGGAGGGTGTTGATGGCATATAATAGCTGAAGATGGTTTCCAAATTATATTTAATGCCAATTGTTATGTCTGGGATTGGTGTCTGTGAAAGATAAATTAAATGAATGGGGAGGGGGGGGGGCACATTATGCAAGGGAAGTACCAAAGTGGAGAAAAAAAGGAAATTAATTCAAAGGAGATGAGCAAGCTACGTGGTCTGCAAGGGACAGACCACCTAAGCGCTAGCACCCAGACACACAGACAGTCTTCAAAAGCTTCAGAAATCCACGTGGTGCGCTGCCTCATCAATCAGTGGGTCTGTTGTGTGCATCGTGGCAGTGAAGTAATAAGCTAAGCCAGAGATACTGGCGAGACACCTACCTTTGGTCAATCGGTTTAAGCAAGCTGCTTGTAATACCACTGCAGTACAGAAATAGCCCATTCATTCGTACACAAATAGACACACGCAGACACACACAAACTCTATACACACAGAAGAAGGTCATCAATTGGATGTCACAGGCAGTTTAGTTTTCCAGCAGCCTGCTAGCCCCTCCCTCGACAGGTTGAGTAAATTGTGACCATATGGCAGACTGATGGCAATCCTCCTAAGCACATATGAAAAACTGCCACCCCACCCCCAACCCCTCCTCTGCTCTCCTCTACAGCTTATTTCTGAGCAGACAGAACCCCCCGCCAGTATTGTAGAAACCCAGGGAAAGCCAAACTTTATAATTATTTCTGTTAACCAACTGGGGGTTAAAAAACACAGATATGCCTTTGGAGGGAAAAAGTGCACAGCTCCAGTATGTGACATGAGGACAGGTGAGCTCAATTACTGGCTCATTATGATTTCAGGACATGTATAGGTATCGTCACATATTTGCGGTATTATATTGATATAGATGATGGAGATGAAGTTCCACTTCAGAGCACAGCTTGGGTATTATGAAATAAGATGGATATAGAAATTTGAAATTTCCAATCTCTATGGCAAGCGTAAAAGTTCTAGAAGCTAATAGATTGAAATGTAGAAACACAGGGTGGAAAAAGCTGCATGGTTCACTTGTTAAAGCCAAGAACAGCTAAACATCCCTTTAAAAATCACAGCAGGATAAACACGCTATGAAATTAAAGCCAGTAATGTTCTACAGAGCTTTTCTTCTTTTATTCTGAATGTAAAAAGGGTACTTGGAGTCACAGCACGGCAGAGCGAGAAATGAATACATTTTTAAGCAGCCGTTTAAAACTTTTGTGTTGACTATAATGTCACCCGTTCTGAGCCCTGGGATGTTATGAACAATGCACTCATTAGAACAAAGTACAATTGTGCTTTGAGATCACTGTTCTGCACGTTTGACAAACATGAGGAGTGACACTTACAGCAAATAAAATGGGCATCCCATACAGAGGATAAATAAGTAAAACGTGCAGTCTACAGGGGCTTGGTAGCACAGCAGGATACTTCATGGGTTTCTCCAATACTCCACCCTTCTGGGATAATCATTGAATTATTTGAATAATTAAAAAAAAAAAAAATTGTTGATATTTTAAGCAACCGTACTTCAGGACACATTACTATCGTTAGATCAGACTCGGTTTGCCTCCACTGTGAATTAAAATCTGTTTCTTGCATTTGATCACGGCCACATGAAATGTGTGCTGAGACTGAGGCTGGGTAAATTGAATGGCATGCTTAAACCCTTGAACAGAGACACTATCATATGCCTACACTCGGAGTCAAAAGCCGATGCTCGGGTTGAAGGTACCAAAGCCAAGGTCAGAGGAATAAAAACAAATAAGGAGGGAATGTTTATTTCCTAATTGCACAAAAGAATAGTAGACTTCCACAACAATGGAGGAGCATTCCAATTATTAGTCATTGTCCATCTATCCATTTTCGAAACCGCTTATCCTGGTGAGGGTCGCAGGTAGGGCTGGGCGATATGATTTAAAAATAATCTTGATATTTTTAGACATTTGGGCCATACACGATATATATCTTGATATGCCTTGTTTTTATCCAATCAAGCTACACAATAAGACCATAGACATTTAAAAAACAAGTCTTTCTTTAATCATTAAATATGCAAAACTAACAAATACTACATGCAGGCTGTCATGGTAAATATGTGCAAAATACCACATATAACAGCGCAAGTGGTGTGTGATTACTATTACGTGTGTTGTGTTATGTTATATATATATATATATATATATATATATATATATATATATATATATATATATATATATTATATATTATATATATACACACACACATACACACTCACCTAAAGGATTATTAGGAACACCTGTTCAATTTCTCATTAATGCAATTATCTAACCAACCAATCACATGGCAGTTGCTTCAATGCATTTAGGGGTGTGGTCCTGGTCAAGACAATCTCCTGAACTCCAAACTGAATGTCTGAATGGGAAAGAAAGGTGATTTAAGCAATTTTGAGCGTGGCATGGTTGTTTGTGAAATACTCAGACCGGCCCGTCTGGCACCATCTGCTCAGTTACTGGGATTTTCACGCACAACCATTTCTAGGGTTTACAAAGAATGGTGTGAAAAGGGAAAAACATCCAGTATGCGGCAGTCCTGTGGGCGAAAATGCCTTGTTGATGCTAGAGGTCAGAGGAGAATGGGCCGACTGATTCAAGCTGATAGAAGAGCAACTTTGACTGAAATAACCACTCGTTACAACCGAGGTATGCAGCAAAGCATTTGTGAAGCCACAACACGTACAACCTTGAGGCGGATGGGCTACAACAGCAGAAGACCCCACCGGGTACCACTCATCTCCACTACAAATAGGAAAAAGAGGCTACAAGTTGCACAAGCTCACCAAAATTGGACAGTTGAAGACTGGAAAAATGTTGCCTGGTCTGATGAGTCTCGATTTCTGTTGAGACATTCAGATGGTAGAGTCAGAATTTGGCGTAAACAGAATGAGAACATGGATCCATCATGCCTTGTTACCACTGTGCAGGCTGGTGGTGGTGGTGTAATGGTGTGGGGGATGTTTTCTTGGCACACTTTAGGCCCCTTAGTGCCAATTGGGCATCGTTTAAATGCCACGGCCTACCTGAGCATTGTTTCTGACCATGTCCATCCCTTTATGACCACCATGTACCCATCCTCTGATGGCTACTTCCAGCAGGATAATGCACCATGTCACAAAGGTCGAATCATTTCAAATTGGTTTTTTGAACATGACAATGAGTTCACTGTACTAAACTGGCCCCCACAGTCACCAGATCTCAACCCAATAGAGCATCTTTGGGATGTGGTGGAACGGGAGCTTCGTGCCCTGGATGTGCATCCCACAAATCTCCATCAACTGCAAGATGCTATCCTATCAATATGGGCCAACATTTCTAAAGAATGCTTTCAGCACCTTGTTGAATCAATGCCACGTAGAATTAAGGCAGTTCTGAAGGCGAAAGGGGGTCAAACACAGTATTAGTATGGTGTTCCTAATAATCCTTTAGGTGAGTGTGTGTATATATATATATATATATATATATATATATATATATACACACATATATACATACACACACACACGTGTACAGCCGGGTTTATAGTGGTGCATTAACATCTGCTAGACAGAGACATTTCTTCTCTGACTGTCGCATCTCGATTCTGTTTACCGGTACAACATGTGTTAATACTAAATATTATTATTATTATTTTTATTATTATTATTATAATAATAAAAACTGTTGTACCACTTCACTATCTGTTTGCATTGCTTTCCACTGTATTAAAATGCAAAACAACTTTATTCTTTAATTGTATACAAATTATATCAGTCTAAATTAGCTTGCAGATCAAGTTTAGCCCGGCGACGAGAGCGGGCCGGACCGCGTGCGCTTGCGCATTACAGTGTCTCTTGGTTGTGCTGGTTATTGCGTCACTTCTCTCTCTCATGTCTGTTTGTGTTTCTGATGCTCATTTCTACCTGCATCCGGCACGTGTGGAAGAACCGGGAAGAACGCAAAGCGTCCTAATGACCAAAAATACTGCCGTAAAGAGTGGCATTTGCGACACCACGATATAAACAATAGAGCATAATATGAAACGATAGACGTTTTTCTATCGTCATACGATATACATCGTCATATCACACAGCCGTAGTCGCAGGGAAGCCGGAGCCGAATACAGGAATACATCCAGGACGGGATGCCAGTCCATCGCTGGGCAGCACACGCACACGGCAAATTAGAGAGATCGTCATTACCACTATATTATAATATAAATTCATACTGGCATTCAGGCACAGCAAACTTGGACCTGTTCTGCCACTGATTTCAGCTTCCTCAAATACCATAATAATAAGATGCTAACTAATGGTTTAGCAGACCGGATTGGTCCAGATCGACACATTCAGGGTATCGTTTTTTTCCCCCCATTCAGCAGCGCTGCACAGATCTGCAAATTTCAACAACTTGCAAACAACGGAAGTTTTTGGTGCCCAAGCTCAATGATGAGCAAGTTCCCTACAGTTCCCACCAGGAGACTAGATTTCACTCAGGATCAATGACATGTTTCTAGGATTCCCTCCTCCCATCCCCTTGCAATCCTCTAACCAGGCATACACAGGGGGAGGGGAAAGCACTCCAGCAAGCTTAGTCCCCAATCTTAAGGGTGCATTACCGTCAGGCACAGTAATAATGGCACCCTACTAATCATTCTGTCACTGATGATGAGCCCCAGACCTACTAGTGCACTGACAGCAGCTGTGCATGCCACAGACTCCAGAAGGACGCAGTTGTCCACCAGCCCCATCAGTCATGTGGTTTATCATCCTTCTGTCGGCAGGCTATAATAAAGGCTATTCTGCGGCAGAACTGAAAAGGAGGGAATTAGCGAAGAAATTACTCCAAATTGCCGGCCATTGCCTTGTAAACGCAATGTCAAGAGGACAACTATCCACAGGCCTGGGCTGGGCCGGGCCTCTACTCGGCAGTTGCCTTCATGGACATCAATCCTGCCAGCACGCAGACAAGGAGACTGGGGCAATTATATAGAAAAAGTAGAAAAGTAATTCAAGTTTACTCATTTTGCGGAGCATTGCTTTAATAACCTGAGCATCCCGGACTTTGTGCAATTGCATTCCATACTTTGCATCCGCAGTTGAAGTGTTGAGTCAGACCCTGCCTCCTGCACAGCACCAAGCAACTATCCAGCGTCCCGTGTTTGTACCAGGCTGGGTGTCGTGTTGAGTCACATAACTGACTGCGAGTGCAGCTCTTGCAATGATAGAAGGCAGTGTGCAAGGTATTAATCCATCGTCACAGAATGCGTTTCTAAGCCACACTGTGAGAACAAACCGAAAGGACACGATGGCCAAACAGCAGGGTTTGAGCACACCAATCGATTCTCAGACTTGTTCTTTTGCGAGCAGTATTTAAATACAGCATTGTGCTTTCTCAGAAAACGCCTTGAACACCAGACAAGCCAATAGCTCCAAACAGACAATATTTTAAGCAGTCATTCTCAATACCTGTCTGAAATAACACTGCGATAACACATTCCATTGGCAAAGCTGAAGGCTAATCATTCATTTAAAACATAGGAGCCATTTCCAAGAACAGAACCAAGCGACTTGCATGACGCCAAGGCAGTCAAGGATAAACTGATGATTATACACTCTACCCTGTACAGCTGGAGAACCTGCTACCACAGTAGGGAGAGGCAGTGACTCACACAAGAAACTGGACCACGGCATTGTTCTCCGTACTGGTCCATCCTATGGACACCTGACATCACATTAACACTTAGTTATGAATATAAAAAAAAGCATTTAGTGTTTTTGGAGAAATATTCAATGAATATTCACTCCGAACAATCATGATAAGATGTTCCACTACTGTAGTCACTCCATGCCATATTAACCCTCAGCAATTTTCATAGCTTTTAATTCAGCGACTTGACAGGCCGCAGCCCTGCCATAAATCTGACATGTTGCTCGCAGTAGTTAACTGAGCCTACAGGAAAATAATTAGAAATGGAGTAAAAATAGGTGATTAAGATCCCAACCGGATAAAAACCATATTGCCTACACCATGAAGAGTGCATCTGTAAAACACCTGCAGGTAGATGTGAGCTTTCCTTACTGGCAACTGCTAATAACAGTCAACAAAATCTATGTCAGGATAAATAAATCCTCTCCAAATTCAAAGCCAACCTTACCATTGTGACTTTTTTCCATTTTTCCTCTCATCTACTTTCCAGTAAATTGGAAGAGTGAAAAGAGCACTTTGTGGATTAGTGCAATGATTTGTTACTAACATTTGGGAAATTGCAAATCAATTTTAAGTGAACTGCCTCTTCATTTACATAGCGCCATAAGCTTGATGGTAACACTCGATAATACATTTGAGGAATGAAATGGTTTAGAACAGCTGCAATAAAACATTGCAGAACGGGCCAGCAAGTGATGGCAAGAAGGGTGGAGAGAAAAATAAAAAACTCTGAAAGGAGGATCAATATGGACACTTTGATTATTTACGAATATAAAATGGTACTCCTAATTCAAAACCAAAGTATAGACCTACTGCTAGCTGATTGGTTGGCTACAGGATCCAATAGACTTGGAGAAAAACATTTATTGTCCAAGCCACAGCTCTGGAGCCCTTTACTCACCCTTCCCTGGTCACGCCTGTTACCCACTGGGTGCCCATGAGGGCTGAGCGTAATAAGCAATGGCTGAGTCACTCCCCCTGCTTAAACGAAGAGAGGAGCAGATGGGTTGACAATGCAGGGATGTGTGCTGTACTCAGCCTCCCATGCTGCTGCGGGGGCTGCAGAGGCGAGTCAGCTTTGTAGAAATTGGTTACTCCAAACCGATGTGTATTCAGGGGCAGCGATTCAAAATGAAAAATAAAACTTCTAAAACTTTGATCTCTACGTAATATGCAATAGGGCAAAATCTGATGATTTTAGTTCAATTATGCAGAAAAGACTAACAAAAATTACAAAATCAGCTGCCCGCTATAATACAAGTTATTGAGGAAAGTGACAGACCAAAAAAACAAAAAGGACTACCAAGGAAAATGTGATGTAATGTCAGCTTTGCTCATTAAATCATTGATCTGCTGCCTGTACATTATAATCACAACAAGAGGCCATTAGCAGCCATTAAAATACAAATTCCATAATGGAAGTGAATACGTTCATTACTGCGTTGATGATCTACCCCCCATTGCACACAAACAGCGTGTAACTGAGGCTGCAAGTCAAAATGAAGTTCATCAGTCCTTCCTGCATCAGCAAAAAGTTGTTTCTTCCCCCACCCGTTCCTTTTTCCAATAAGCCAGATTTGTTTGGCAAGAAATCAGTTTCTAGACTGAATCTTCAGAGACAAAATGTTCAAAACGGGCGTCTGTTAATGAGATTAAATAAACACTCCTTGAGCAGCTTTGAAGATGAGTAAATCCATTTGATCCTTGCCGTAAACTATTTTTCCACCCCATCGTTTCTCCACTCATATTTAAAACCGGTGGAGAATGCTGTACAAACAAGAAAACCAAGGACAATGATTTGTAATTTGCAGCATTGTGGATTTTTGTTTTAGTCCCATAAGAACAATTTAAAATCTATACCCATAAAACTTGCATTTAAATTCCACATCAGATTATTTCCATTATTTTGCTCATGGGCGTTTTTTTTCAGGGACTAAAGAAGAGGTGCTAAATGCTAGTCTCTGTGACGCTCATGGTGTGTGAAGGTGACCAATCTCCTTGTTGACACTCAAAGAGCTGCGTGTCAGGTTCATTGAGAGGTGTAAGAGTTACTTTGTGGGGAAGGGAGGATCTCGGGCCTCTTGCCGATGATCCCTTAACACTGAAGTAGTAGCTGATGAACCAAAGACTGCTATCAACCTGGCGCACAAACAATGAAATCAATGTCCAAGGTCAAGCCGAGCACAACGTGCCAGGCTGCCCTCGTCGGAAATGGAGTGTTGAAGGGGGTTTAAATATAGAGCACGCTCAGTGGACCGCAGCGCAAGAGAAAGGGAGTTAAAAGACACCGTTCATCACAATTACCTCATTCCTAACCAATCAGGGAATGTGCCAGCGCAATAATTAGCTCAAGCCGTGCAATTTACCCACACTGCAACACCACCGGGTTCCCCCAAGGTTAATGGCTCTTATTTTTCGTAAGACGAGACCAGATGAATTTTATGACTACGGAGTACGGAAGATTTGGTCTTTGTGGTGTCCTGTGACACATTTAATCAATGTGGAGTGAATGAAGGAGAAGAGATATTTCAATTCAGAGAGAATTCTGCTTTTTTATCCCAATCTTCAAATCAAAAAAATTAAAAGCTAAAACAAAAATGGTAAACTCATATTTTCAGGATACAATATGTATGAAGCAGTCATAGAACATAGGCACAGATGAATGAAAGAAAACCAAAAATACACTTTAACAGCCTTGTCAAAGCAGCACAATACAAACAGCTCTGTGTGGTTTGGCTCTAGTTTGTTTGAACATTTTCACAGCAGGATCAATCAAGGTTATCTCAGGACTCTGGCTGTTCATAAATGGGCTCGCATTTATGGGCCAAAGCCTTAGGATTACAGCAAGAGGTAAGAGCCCAAATTCTCATTTAAAGCATTCAGAGACTAAATGGGGAAAAATAGCAGTGAAAAAGGTTGCATACTTCTTTGGCAAAAGGGGATATGCCTGACCTTAAGACGAGCCGTACACAATAAGAATAAAAATAAAAAATCGAAAGCTGCAATTCAACTCGGAAAGTAGCATACAAAGCCTGAATTGTAATGTACATCCAAGCTTGTCAGAAGGGATGGATGGTGGTAGTGGCTTTGAGACTGGCTGCCATGTTTTTTTAGTTTTTTATTATTCAGTCCCTGTTCAAACCAAGCTCACATCACCTCAGAAAGCATCCCTCCGCTGCTCCTGTTCGAACAAAGAAAACAACCCATCACTCACAGGGTTATTTCTCTTCTCCCACTCACAAGGCGCTTAATGGAGCTGCTTTCACATTCCCCAGCGCTCATTTTCAACCATCTGCGGGTATTTGGGTGACCAGGAAATATTCTTGGAAGTCCTGTGCAAGTCTCGGCTTGTGGTAGCTGGCAATGTTACGGCTACATCCTGGAAGTCATTAATCCAAACAGAGCTTTTAATTTCCAAAATCTTTTTTTTTTTTTTTTTTTGGATCAGGATGTTCTTCCAGATGCAGACACCACTTCCCTCTCCATGGGCCTGAAAATCTGACTCAGGCCAGCACTCCCTTCCCAATTCAATCTAAAAGGACAAGAATCAGGCTACACAAGCCCTGAGCACAGGCATCCAAACACCGGCACAGGACCATGGGGGATGCGTCCACACGCGTACATCCTGTAGTATTGACAACAAGACTGCCGGTTTATTACACACTCTGATAGCTTATGTATTTTGAATAATTCATAGCAGCTTTACCGAGTGACCAAAGTAAAAATGGAAGAAAAAAACAGGAGGTAGGAAAAGGAAATAATACCATCTCGCAATACGATGTAAGGTAGTTAACAAACAGGAAAGATCATATTTAATAACAGTCCCAGACTGCAAAAGTGGAGCAGACCACCCCAATACAATTGTTGGCAGGAATTTCCTTAAATAACCGCAGGGAAGAGATTGTAATAATGTAAACTCTTTTAGGAGGCTGTATGTAGGTATGTATATGGGGTCTAGCACTGCTTGTAATGCCTTTTGTTTACAAATGCAGGAGACAAGGATGTCTTTCCTTAAAGTTCTTAATGCTTATCTCCCCCGATTTATTTTTACAAACATGTGAGTGGTGTTTTCGCTGCCTGTGCCTGCAGGAGGACTCAGATTTTCTAAGTAGTTGGTACCTCACAGTGCCTCAGATTGTCTTCTGGCTCTACTGTCAACAACCCAGTGATGGACAAGACCACCACATACAACAGCTTGAATGTAACCTGCACCTGACATCATAACAAATTCTCAAATGATGAGGCCGACAGTGAGAGCAAGATAAATCACTCTGCAGAGGAAGTTCATTTGCTAATGCAGTGAGTGCTTGGCAAAGTGACCACCAATGAGCTGATATATTACGTTCAATAAAAATTAAAAAATAGAAGGCCAATAGAGAACAGCACAGCTGGAGGCTTCATTATTGAATTATTCTTCACAGGACTATCTGAACTCAATTAGTCTTTAACTTCCACAAGACACTGTATTCACCACTGCCAAATTAATCGCTGGGCTCAAATGTGTATATAAAGGAGTAAATCTGCTAAATTATCAGCATATTGGCTGGGAAATATTCCATCACCCAGCAGTCTATAAACCCTAATGAGAATGGGAGCTGTGTTTGACAAAACGCAACAGGCAATTCAGTCAGTGTAGTTGCAAATTCCTTGTTCCTAGTCCCAATTAAAAAAATAAACACAAGTTTAAAATAACATTGACCGACAGGTTAAAATCAGAACCAGCACAACCAATGCATTTATACAGCTGCAATTTTACTGGAGCAATTTAGATAAAGTACCTTGCTCAAGGATACAACAGCAGTGTCCCACTCAGGAGTCCAGATCCCTAACCACTACTCCTCACTGCTGCCCACCCATCCACCCCAGACAGTTTTCAACCTGAATAAAAACTACCCTGGAATACAGGCCATACGGTCACTGTGCTGTTCTCACGGGAGCAACGAGCTGCCATGTAGTGCACTCTGAAAACGCACTGGAAGCGTGCCAACTGAGAGGAAACTCAAGCCAAATGAAATACCGGTTCACACTCCTGCAAAGTCTAGGGAAATTAAGCAGACTCTGCAGCCACCCTGCCATTATTAACTGCAAGGCCATTCACTCATACTCTCAATGCTTAACCCGAACTTTCAATTAGTTCCTTCCTATGACGGGCATCCACAAGTTCAAAGCAGTCAGTGTGTATGAAGAAAAAGTGTAGAGTCCATTTAGTTCATTTGGCAACCGTCAGGATTTCACACAGATTAAGTTTGGAGCAGAGGCGTGATCTTGCTCCTTAGCTTGAAGCAGCAGTCGTACACTTCAAATAAACCACATTCAAATCTAACTATTATCATTGGGCTTTTCTGTGGTTGTGTAAAACTTCTGAAGTAGTATGTTTTGGAGCCGTTAATGCCGTAACTAGTCATTAGACCTAATTTGGCACAAAAGTTTAATGATGATCGTGAAGCTACATGGTCTTAATCCGTTCTGATGAGCGCGGGTCTGAAGATCAAGCTCGTGCCTGTTTTGGGTCTGCGAGGAGTGCAACGCACCTGCAAATCATCAATGGGCCACCGCATGCAGGGAAGCAGCCATGAAAAGGAAACTGCTGTGCAATTGAGATAATCTGATTTCCTTTCAGTCCGCACATGATTAAATAATGTGTTCTTTTGAAAAGGCCCATAGCTAAAGGGCCTGTGTTTTTGAAAACACAGAAACGGTAGCCTGCCTGAAATTTTCAGAGCCGTTAATTACCAGGGATATCAGATAACAGCGATGTATTAATTAATTATTTTTATAAATTCACACAACAAAAAGAAAAAAAAAAAATCTTCTAAACAATCTTCATCAATAGAACTAAGAGAGCAAAATAAGGTATATTGCTTTAAATTTCTGTTACATTAATCAAGTTAAAAAGTAATTCAGTAGTAGACTTCAGGCAGTCATTGACTGCAAAGGATCTGCAACCAAGTATTGAAAATCAATTTAATTCATGATTATGTTAGTTTGCCCAAATACTTTTGATCCCCTAAAATTGTAGAGACCACATATGAAAATGGGTGTAATTCCTACACCATTCACCCAATTTGGATGGATCTAACCCCGAATTAAAGATGAAAGTCTACACTTAGATTGTTTCCTTTCAAATCCATTGTGGTGGTGTACAGAGCCAAAATGGTGTCACTGTCCAAATATTTTTGGACCTAACTGTATTTCAATGCTTTTGACAAGCTAATACCTTCGACATCCATTGTAATACAGCAAATTAAAGATTTAATAACAAGATCCTAATCCAATTCACCTTACTTTATGTAAGACAATTGAGTTACTGTTAGACATAATTTAAGCTCCTCTTCATTTCTGTATCCTTCACATAGTTTTGTTTAGATTTTTTCTAAACTCCTCCACAGGGCACTGTGATAAGAATTGCTGGCTATTTTTCTTCCTTTGAGAGAAACATAGCCTTTTTGGAGTAGGATTAAGAAGATTAAGGAGGAGGGGGGGTATAAAATCATCTAGAAATTAAACCACACACTGGGCATGCATAATTCCATTTTTTTTTTTTTTTTTTAGGAAGCTGGTTTCAAATCCAGCAAAAATGTCACTGTAATTACTTGAGATGCTAATGAGCTGGCAGGGGTGGCCAGGGCAGTTGTGTAAGGATTCAGAAATGCAGAGAGGGGGGAGGCGACTGCTGCCGAGTACAACTGAGGAGACCCCCAGCCTGAGGAAAATGCTTACATTTAAGAATGCCTCCCTGGAAAGTTTGACACTATGAACCAGAGGGATTTTGTACTGTCAGCAAAAACCTTCATGGTATAAAATGGTGGCACACCCACAACAATGTTACCTTTCAAATACAGTGCACAGTGTGTTTGATAGTGTAATGTACACTTATTTATTTAGATTTCTTTTGCTCTTTTGGACTGTATCTTTTCATAATTCTCACTCTCTCTGGGGAAGAGAAGATTCATGTCACAAAAAAAACAAATAGCCAAACAATGCAAGGGGAATAAAGAGGACAGCCCTGAATCTGGCCCAAATCAACACTGGCATTTTTCTTGCAGACATTATGCATCGAAACAGCTCAGCTCCTATTGCACAATTAATGAGGACAGGCCTTCTTCCTGACACTCAGGGCTCATTTCCTTTCCATTTCAGCAGAGTGTTAAACTATTTACTTTCTCTTATGCATTGTGTGAACCCCCCACCTCTGATATTCTCCATTAAAGTGTGCTGGCGATGCGAGTGCTCACTCAGGCCTCACTCCTAGCCTGCCTCATTGTTCTCATTCATGACTGGCCCACTCCAGAATCTCTCTGCATTCCATTTCACGCAGAAATGACATGGTGCGTTCGCCTGCTATACATCAGCAGCCAACGGAAATATTTTAGGTTCTTTTAGATTCTTCTGAATGTCAGTGGGAGCAGGTATGGTGCTTTGGACAGGGATGGAGACAAAGGTACCTCTCGGAAAGAGCTTGATCCATCTCAGGTCCTACTTGGCACAGGCTCTTTTTCAGAATGTACAGGTGATGACACTGGAAATTAATCTGATATTTTAAGATTTACATCCAGCGCCTCCTTTTGGCTCTCATACAGGACCCTTGATCCTCATAAATCCTGCAACAGCTCAAACTCTTCAATTTTATTTCCATCCTTAAAAAAGATTTGCCCAAGAAATCATATACGGTTAAAACACTGCAAGTGTTGTCCTCTCTGTGGGAAAGAGCTGCTGAAATGCCAGGAAGGTGAAAAACAAAAACAATGATTATTTTGGTTCAGCCACACAGCAAGGTAGCATGGGGCCTATTAATAGCATGAGAGCATGTCCCTCATTACAGTCCATATAGCGAGGATCGTCCCTGCCCTACCTCCCAGTCATTCAAGTTCACCAGCCCTGTTAATCGACTGCCTCTATTCCCCTGAGTGAAGGAGTAATTGCACTACAATCTTGATACCCACGGCTCAAGGAAGCTTAGGAAATATCACACTCCTCTTAACAAAAAAGAAAAAAAATATCCACTTCCCCTTAATGCACTGCAAATATTCTAAATCTCAGAATGATTACCACTAATGGGTTCAGCAGCCCCACTGGAATATCAAGCCCCTTGCCTTACATCAACTAAACCAAGAGCCCTCCCCCCCCTACAAAATATACAGCCTACAACATTGTACCGCTAATGACGGTCATCTGTAACATATCCGAATGAAAAGGACACAGTCAAAGTGGTGTGTGTGTTTTATTGTGGTGGGTGTTTTGGAAAATACACAATATTCTCTCAAACTGGACTCCATGACTACTCATTTTCTTCACTGATAGCTCGCCTTGGGGAAGATAACCCCGAGGTCGAACAAGCACAGAACCATGAAACACCCAAGAGAATAAGAGAAACCCAGAAACAAAACCACTAACATTCAAAAAATCTATTCCATTTATAAAAATACACTTTGGAATTCAAATCATCTTAGGGTTTAGCTTTTCTGCCACTTCACAATAAAAGTGGCTAACCAAAGGCATCAAATTAAAACCTTGCAGGGAATTAAAAAAATACTTCAAAGACAAGCCTGCATTCTAGGCTGATGCTTTACAAAAGGTAAATAAGTTTCCTGGCTTCCAGGCAAAGAGTAAGTGAAACAATCAGTTGGAACAAATGCAGTTTAACCTCATGTAGTACAAAACATTGCCACAGTTTGTCAAATTATTTTTTATCCTGCAGACAACTCTACACAAATATTTTCTGAAGGTTGTTTTCATTACCTCTGATCATAAGGTCAAGCTGAAGGCAGGCTGAATAAGCAGCACAAGATAATACAGTGCATGAAATATCTGCTAGTAATAAGATTAGATTGACACACATTATAAGCAACTATCTGAGTTGGCCATCTAACTGGAAAATATTCCAGAAAAAATCAGTCAACTGAGTAAAATATGGGCATCAGAACACCAAACCTTGATCTAATTAAAATGACTTATTTTTATACTATGCCATTAGAAAATGATTGTGTACCAAAAGCCAATCAGTTTCCAGATCTAGTGGGCACTATCATAATGGAACTGTGAAACTCCCAACTTTAAATTCAATCAAATTAAACAAATATCAATACGCACATATACTGGCTTAGCAGAAGATACACCAAACACTGTATAAGAGCAACAACTGTTCAGCTACTTTCTGACACTGGTCTGGAGACGAGGGAAACCGGAATGAAAGCTCAAATCACAGCTAATGGGAAGCAAATCCACAAAGAGACGCAATTGGTCCACAGTCCACAACATTTTTTCTCAGGGGAGGGTTACTGAACAAAGCATCAGAATAGCAAGGTAAATATAGATTAGTTGTGAAGGGGAACATATAAATCTATCCACTGTTAATGGACCCTTGTCAAACACTTTATTGGGGCTTTTCTAAACGGCACATCCTTAGTAGGGTCCATCCATCCTTTTCACCGACAAAGTCACACCAGGTGAGAGAGGTTTTTGAGAGGACAGGGTCTTGTATCCAGGAAGGTACCAAAACGAGTAAGATAGGAACTGGCAATGAGGTCTTCAAATTAAAGGCAACTCAATATTCTGCAAAAAGCTCTCAAGGCAGCCTTTCATAACCGAACAATGGGCACTTATGCTGCTCATTACAGATACCACCTACGTCCCTGCAACAGTCATCGTGCTTTGCATGAATGGTACATGCTGACGGAAGATACCCTTTAGGCTAGTCACTGCTACAAACCACGAGGGACAGGACGGTCAATACAGCCAGCCGTTTTAGCGACTCATAGAATAGGGGAAACAAAGAAAACAATAAGAGGTGGCATTTGTTTTTACAGCAAACCGCTAGACCACAAGACAAAATTCTTATGTTATGGCCTTTTCAATAAAGAATCCCCATTGCGTGCACAAGCAAGATTGCTATTTGTTTACGGAAGCAGGGCAAACACAGAAGCAAGCAGTGCAAATAGAAAAGCAGTATGTTAGACTCTGAGCCTGCATCTTTCCTTGTATACAATGTGTGCTCTGTAACCCCCATTTTTTTTGTGCACAGGGTTTAAAAAAGGATTAACAAACTTAAACACTGTAAGGAGCAAATGTAGGTAGTAAATGTCCCTGCAGTCTTTTCAAGAAAACATTTTAGCAAGCGCATAAGGGGGGAAAAAAAAGAAAAGAAAAGAAAAATGAGGAGGGAAAAAGGGTCTTGCAAACATCAAAGCAAAAAAAGGAAATGCATGCTTCAAAACACACCTGCATCTATTATGGCTTGCAATACCAGAGAAACAAACAAGCATGACATTTACAACCCATATCCTGCTGGAGTGAAAGTGAATTCACGCAGATTAAAACAAACTTCACCAAATTGGTCTGAAAATTGAATCGCGTATTCCAAGGGTTTAACCTAAATCAAAATTAAAAATATAAAATGTCATTGCTTTGAACTGAATTTCTAAGCAGGCACCCAAATGCCTTGACACTCGGTAAATCCACAGGTAGTGTTTATTCGAAGGGAATAAAACTCCTAGGGATCAGAAGGTGCATGGGGTTGGTTTGGTTTAACCCATAGGAAGGAAAATTATCCTGATTTAGCAGGCATACAGAGTCAAGTCTACAAAATTGTGACATTCATATATGGGTTAGACCAGAGTGACCAGCATATCAAAGAGATTACATTATTGATTTATACCTCCCCACACCACGGATGAATCCCTTTAAATTACCGATAAAGTCAATGTGTTTCAGACGGGACCTCAGGCTCTGGCTACTGAGATTATTGGAGTATTTAGTGGGACATGTCTGTGTCAGTTATTTCTAAATTCCCTACAGGGATCCAAAGAGCAAGAGTCTGAGTACAACCCACCCCTGCTCTGCACAAAGGGTTACATGGGGCTATATTAACTTCATAAATACACAGCCCTGGCATGTAGAGAGCAAACAAGAGAAGCAATCTTTCTCCAGGGGAGAAATAAAACTCACAAGTTACAGCTCTGTTAGCCATTAACGACCCTCTGCTGTGAGGTTATCAAAACAGCCAGGCCCATTTTATTTATTTATTTTTTATTTTGTTTCCCATTGTGCTTCAAAGCTCTGCTAAATTGAAAGCATAAAGAACAAAAAAAAAAAAAAAAAAAAATGAATTCATAAATCTCACACGGCCAAATCCATTCATCTGCAGAGCAACGCTACCCTCTCTCCCTTGACACCGGCGAAAAGGCCTTTCAGTTACTGTTAAATATCGCCGAGGCGGACAACGTTTCACCTTGTTGAAAGCCACTTGAAAGGTAGAGCATCTGCTAACTTGAAAGCCCCCTGGGATAGGTGCTCCTCCTCCAGGCAACACTAGGGACATCTCCTTACAATCAAGGCCTCACTGGGAAGCAATGTGATCCATGGCAACATGATTACGGAGCTCTCACAAATGCTGTCTCAGAATAGAAAATAAAGGAAGGGGTGGGAGACCAGAGGGCTATGGGAGCAAGTCCCCCTAGGCCTGTACACATACACCATAGCTAGTTCAGTCAATAGAAGCCTTCAGGTCAGCTCCCTCTTTAAGAATGGTTTGGTAACAAATAAGGGTGCACACACCATACATACATATACACACATATATATATATATACACACACACACATTATATATATATATATATACACTCACCTAAAGGATTATTAGGAACACCTGTTCAATTTCTCATTAATGCAATTATCTAACCAACCAATCACATGGCAGTTGCTTCAATGCATTTAGGGGTGTGGTCCTGGTCAAGACAATCTCCTGAACTCCAAACTGAATGTCTGAATGGGAAAGAAAGGTGATTTAAGCAATTTTGAGCGTGGCATGGTTGTTGGTGCCAGACGGGCCGGTCTGAGTATTTCACAATCTGCTCAGTTACTGGGATTTTCACGCACAACCATTTCTAGGGTTTACAAAGAATGGTGTGAAAAGGGAAAAACATCCAGTATGCGGCAGTCCTGTGGGCGAAAATGCCTTGTTGATGCTAGAGGTCAGAGGAGAATGGGCCGACTGATTCAAGCTGATAGAAGAGCAACTTTGACTGAAAGAACCACTCGTTACAACCGAGGTATGCAGCAAAGCATTTGTGAAGCCACAACACGTACAACCTTGAGGCGGATGGGCTACAACAGCAGAAGACCCCACCGGGTACCACTCCTCTCCACTACAAATAGGAAAAAGAGGCTACAATTTGCACAAGCTCACCAAAATTGGACAGTTGAAGACTGGAAAAATGTTGCCTGGTCTGATGAGTCTCGATTTCTGTTGAGACATTCAGATGGTAGAGTCAGAATTTGGCGTAAACAGAATGAGAACATGGATCCATCATGCCTTGTTACCACTGTGCAGGCTGGTGGTGGTGGTGTAATGGTGTGGGGGATGTTTTCTTGGCACACTTTAGGCCCCCTAGTGCCAATTGGGCATCGTTTAAATGCCACGGCCTACCTGAGCATTGTTTCTGACCATGTCCATCCCTTTATGACCACCACGTACCCATCCTCTGATGGCTACTTCCAGCAGGATAATGCACCATGTCACAAAGGTCGAATCATTTCAAATTGGTTTCTTGAACATGACAATGAGTTCACTGTACTAAACTGGCCCCCACAGTCACCAGATCTCAACCCAATAGAGCATCTTTGGGATGTGGTGGAACGGGAGCTTCGTGCCCTGGATGTGCATCCCACAAATCTCCATCAACTGCAAGATGCTATCCTATCAATATGGGCCAACATTTCTAAAGAATGCTTTCAGCACCTTGTTGAATCAATGCCACGTAGAATTAAGGCAGTTCTGAAGGCGAAAGGGGGTCAAACACAGTATTAGTATGGTGTTCCTAATAATCCTTTAGGTGAGTGTATATATATATACACACACACACACACACACACACCGATCAGCCATAACATAATGACCACTGACAAGTGAAGTGAATAACACTGATAATCTCGTTATCATGGCACCTGTCAGTGGGTGGGATATATTAGGCAGCAAGTGAACATTTTGTCCTCAAAGTTGATGTGTTAGAAGCAGTAAAAATGGGCAAGCGCAAGGATCTGAGCGACTTTGACAAGGGCCAAATTTTGATGGCTAGACGACTGGGTCAGAGCATCTCCAAAACTGCAGCTCTTGTGGGGTGTTCCCGGTCTGCAGTGGTCAGTACCTATCAAAAGTGGTCCAAGGAAGAAAAAGCGGTGAACCGGCGACAGGGTCATGGGCGGCCAAGGCTCATTGATGCACGTGGGGAGCGAAGGCTGGCCCGTGTGGTCCAATCCAACAGACGAGCTACTGTAGCTCAAATTGGTGATAAAGTTCATGCTGGTTCCGATAGAAAGGTGTCAGAACACACAGTGCATCGCAGTTTGTTGCGTATGGGGCTGCGTAGCCGCAGACCAGTCAGGGTGCCCATGCTGACCCCTGTCCACTGCCGAAAGCACCTACAATGGGCACATGAGCATCAGAACTGGACCATGGAGCAATAGAAGAAGGTGGCCTGGTCTGATGAATCACGAGTTCAAGGTGTTGACTTGGCCTCCAAATTCCCCAGATCTCAATCCAATCGAGCACCTGTGGGATGTGCTGGACAAAATAAGTCCAATCCATGGAGGCCCCACCTCGCAATTTACAGGACTTACAGGATCTGCTGCTAACATCTGGTGCCAGATACCTTCAGAGGTCTAGTGGAGTCCATGCCTCGACGGGTCAGGGCTGTTTTGGCGGCAAATAGGGGACCTACACAATATTAGGCAGGTGGTCATAATGTTATGGCTGATCGGTGTATACACACATACACAGTAACAGATACATTTCACAGTCTTTCACTTCCTTTTTATTTGTAGGGCCTGATTTTCCTTTCAGTATTTTCCAAACAGTTTTAAATGCCCATTGAAACACCAGGAACAGATGTGCAAGATGAGCCATGATTTCAAGATTAACCCATTCTTGACAATTTAAAGGCAGAGACAAATTGTTATACTCTGACAGTAGGCATTGATTCAGATGTGCATTTAATTTTAGGTCAGGTAGGCCAGTATTTTCCAAACTGTAGCGGAATTAACTATAATGAAAATCCTACTATAGCATATAGCCTACTAACTCATGAAAACAAAAATACATTTCCAGATATTCAATTAAATAAATTACCTCCAGACAATTTTCCTAGGTCAGAATATTTAAAAATAAGAATGTATCCTACAAAACATTGTTTTTTTATATTGTACCTCATGTTATACATCTGGTTGGAAGACTAATTAAACCGCAAGCGTAATCTGTAATGTACTTAAAGCTTTGTGAAAATGCAGCCTTTTCTGTGCTTGGAAAAAAAAATGCTTATGTAGGCTAGGATTGGGATGCAGTCCAGCCAACAGTTGAAAACAAAAAACTATTGACAGGCATGGAAGCCTGCAGATTTAGACAAACTGTTCAGTCAATAGGACTTTGCACTCTGCTCAGGCTCAAGACTGTGACCTTGAGCATAGAGAGCACTGAAAGGTCAATAGGGCTAAAGCTTGTGATGAAACCAACACAAAAGAGAAGAGGAAGTGAGATTCTGAAACTGTGAAGCTCTGTCTTTTGGATAAAGGGTCCAAACTAACACATCAGAGCCACCTAATAACACCTTCAGTTATTTGTTTGGGGTATCGGTCACCACAGAATTGACCAGGAAAACCAATAGCATCACCTTCCCTCCACTAATACTGGGGGCAGAAGGCTAAACATTCAGCAGTAGAGGCTAAACTCTAGTCAATGCCGAGTTTACACAGGATCACAAGATTCAGACACGCATCTAATATTGAAAAGTCGTAAGACTGATCAGCACTCCCTGACACCACCACCAACTTTAATGACACTTGTAACTTCCATTTTGGTGTGCATTTCTGTTTCTATGAAAACTCCATCTTGACTCGACCACGAGTTCCCAATTCACAGAGCGTTCATTAAAAAAAAAAAAAAAAAAAAAAAAAAAAAAAACTGAATTATGAGATTCTTGGGTTGATTAAAGCTAGTAATGGCCTTTCACTAACTGATCAGGCAATTTCTAAAAGAAATGTGAAAACCAAAGATAAAAAAAAAAAAAAAAAAAAAATACCTTCCAGTGCTTCTTTTCACAACTCAAAACTGTGGCCCTCAATACGAGCTGGATTTCTCCCACAAATGTTAAGTAGGGAATGAACTTCTGTGATTCATGATGGATGCAACCATTTGAATTGCCATCCTCCCACCATTTCCCTTGCCTTGTGCTTCATTCCCATATCTCTACAACAAAAAAAGTATTAAAAAAAAAAAAAAAAAAAAAATACAGGGGAGTTTATCCTTTTGGAGGTGCTTGTGGGGGGGAAACAAATAAATAAATCTTAACCCAGTAGAGAGGATCTTAAATAAAGCCAAAGTTGCTATATTTTCTAACCCAATAAAGAGTCCCCCAAAGAAATAACCATTTCCCTGAAGAGGGGAATGCATCACTGTACAGAGGCTGGAGCAAGCCTGCAGCACTTTCACTGCTATAAAATAAAAAACATATTAAAAACACAAAGACAAATTACTGAGCTCTAGACCTGCCTCCATTCTGGTCTTACAATTTAAAGAATGCAGCTCCCTCGCCAGCTTGGGGACAGATGAGGTTTTTTAGTGTAAATGTATATGTGGATTAGTTTATTTTGTCAATCCATCCTCATGAGAATTATAAATAAATTAGCAGATAAAATAGAGGCATGGCCATTTGCCATACCAAGGGGAGATGAGAGTCTAGAGACTTCAGCACCTTTGTTGGGAAATGCTGACATGGCAGTGCGTTTCTAGCGCATGTCACTTACACACTGGGTATGAATTCATGAGCACTGACAGGAGGGAGGAGACCATCCTTTAAAACAGCCCTTGTCACACAGGTCTCTGCTCCCTCAGTCAATAATGAATTCCTTTATTGCTTTTTACAGCATCTTAGCACAGAAATAGTGGAGAAACAGCATAGCATACAAGGAGTCAAGAACAGCCCTGAGTATACACACATGCATCTTATTCTTTAGTCAGTTGGGCAATAAGGGAGTGTTATAGTAAATGCAGTTATAATATAATATTCACTCTTAACTCTTAAAATGGGATTTTAGTTTTTTTTTTAATGCCAATTCTGTATCTGATATGGGATTGGTATTCAAAAACAGCCTTTGTATCATCCAAAAGGCATTGGCCGACGGGCTTGCAAGGCAAAGAACAAAGGCTGCTTAGCGATTTGAAATCATCTGTGTTTCAGGGAACAGAATGGTCAGAGGCAATTGTAATGCAGGAAATCATTTTTCTGATGCAAATATCTTTTGTTCAGCTGCATACATCTATGAAATGTGGTAACCCTGCCTCCACCACACCCCTCACCCCCATAGTTTTTGTGCAGGTTAATTATTTAATTACTCACATTAAAATGTTTGTGGAAAAACCCTGGAGGACCAGAGACCATCAGCATAGCAGTACAGTATTTTTAGGTCAAAGCATGATTGTTCCCCAAGGCAAACTTTCAGAAGAAGAAAACAATACTGCCAAGCCATCGGAATTTTAAACGCAAAAGAAAAGCAGCATTTTACACAACTATGGTTTAACCCTTTCCCCAGTCCAGTTTGAAGCAGCCAACAAAACAATCCATCCCCGGAACTGTAATGGGAACTGCTTTAGAAATAAGCAGACAGACATCATTTACAGATATTTAATTCATTTTCAACAATGTTTAAAGGTAATTAGGGCCACGATCTTGCAAAAACAATTAATCAATATACTGCAAAGCAGATGGAGGCTTATTAAGATTAAGATTAGAATGCTGTTAAGGGAAACTTGTGATTCCTTCACTGCTAGAGTTTTCATCATGCAACAGACATGGAGAGGAGTATCTGGGGACCCTTATGAAAGCAGCAGTTTTAATATTTCCTTAATCATTGTACAACCTTAACCACAAGCAAAGCAACATTACATTGTTGTAGCAGTCATGTGAAAGGCAGGTGGGAAATGGATATATGTAGATAACAGTTGAGAGGAGTAATAACACCTGTTCAGTCTGTAATCACGGGTAATTCCACTAGTATCGCAGAAGACTGCTGCAATTATAGAGTACTGTGCAAAAGTTTTAGGCAGGTGTGGAAAAAATGCTGTACAGTAAGAATGCTTTCAAAAATACACATTAATAGATTACATTTAATCAATTAACTAAATGCAAAGTGAGTGAACAGAAGAAAAATCTAAATTAAATCAAATCAATATTTGGTGTGACCACCCTTTGCCTTCAAAACAGCATCAATTCTTCTAGGTTGACTTGCACAAAGTCCGGGATTTTGTAGGCACATAGTCAGGTGTATGATTAAACAATTATACCAAACAGGTGCTAATGATCATCAATTCAATATGTAGGTTGAAACACAATCATTAACTGAAACAGAAACAGCTGTGCAGGAGGAATAAAACTGGGTGAGGAACAGCCAAACTCATTTAACAAGGTGAGGTTGCTGAAGACAGTTTACTGTCAAAAGTCATACACCATGGCAAGACTGAGCACAGCAACAAGACACAAGGCAGTTATACTGCATCAGCAAGGTCTCTCCCAGGCAGACATTTCAAGGCACACAGGGATTTCCAGATGTGCTGTCCAAGCTCTTTTGAAGCACAAAGAAACGGGCAATGTTGAGGACCTTAGATGCAGTGGTCAGCCAAGGAAACCTACTGCAGCAGATGAAAGACACATCATGTTTACTTCCTTTCGCAATCGGAAGATGTCGAACAGTGCCATCAGCTCAGAATTGGCAGAAAGAGAGAAGTCCGGAGAAGTCTGGTCAAAAGTGGCCTTTCATGGAAGACTTGCAGCCAAAAAGCCATACCTCCGACGTGGCAACAAGGCCAAGCGACTCAACTATGCACGAAAACACAGGAACTGGGCTGCAGAAAAATGGCAGCAGGTGTTCTGGACTGATGAGTCAAAATCTAAAATATTTGGCTGTAGCAGAAGGCAGTTTGTTCGCCTGTTCATCCCACAATGCACCCTGCTGCCATGTACAATTTCTTCCCCACTGCTCTGCATTGCTGCTGAACTGTTTCAATATACATCTCATCTTTAGCACTAAAATCATACCCGATCTTCTGTAAACCATTACACTTCTTGTAGGGGGTACCAAACCGGTTGCATTTGTGGATTTCCCTGGAAAAACATGTCAAGCAAATAAATAGCAATGTGGAAAGTATAAGTCAAACTCAATTGTGATCTTAAATGACCCTAATGACTCACTGGCGTGGTTTAGTCACTGCCATCAGGAAGACCTGCCATGAGCAGACGGGATTCTTTACTACAGAGAAGTTTGAAATGGTCATATTAAATTTGCCTTGATAAAATCAACATCAATTCAGCAAATCACATACAATCATTTAGAAAGCTGGTATTTCAAGCAAGTGGAACTGTTGCAGGAAAACTGGACAATATAAGGAAGACTCAATGTAACACAACATGATGATGTTTATGACAATACAAGAACGGGTAACGGAGAGGCTTTTACGGTGTCATTTTAGATCGACCCAACACATCTATAGATATTTCTTCAAACAGCACTTTAAGAAAAGGCAAAAACTCTACCCTTCTCCTGGGATCAACTTCATGTTCAGATCATTGTGCTGCTTCCTTCCTCTGTGGACAATGACTGGCCAAGACGTAACACAGAAGTAAATGAACAACATTTAAAGCTAATAAATACACAACTCACACTGTACACGCACTCACAGTTGGGGAGCACGGTGCTATGATGCGTCCTGGCAGTGCAGTTGATGTAGAACAATTCTTCTGGATGTCTGTGGGCAGAGAACATCCAAAGCTAGGCTTCAGCTTCCCACTACCAGTCAATCACCACTGAGATAAGATATCCATGAAGACAGTCTAAATGAATTCTTTACTAGAGGAGCAGCCTTTCAAAGAGCAGGGTCACTGGGGGGAAGCCTTATTAAATTGGCTTGCTGTGGTCAGGTTAAGGTCTCTTCACATGCTCACAGCACTAGGATATTGTTAATTAATTGATAAATGACTGATCAACTCCCCTGCTCTGCTGGACTGGTCTTCTCTTCCATAATGTTATGGGAATTAATACAAATAACAAAAATGAAACGGTTCCAACTGTACAGCAGATAACAGAATGGTGCTACAGTGGTCATTAAAACCCTACAGTGTTGTGTATATGCAGATGCAGGAGTCACTCTTAATTGACTTTAATTATGTTTTTATGGCTGCACCGATTCCGGGGAGCCCACTGCACACTAAAATCAAAAGTAATTAGAGGTTGGAACAAAGAGAGAAAAAATAATAAGATGGCCTCTAGTGGCCTAAAATGATCTCATAGTTCGGAAGCCCTTTTATTTACAGCTCAGTTGCCTATAGACAAAGTTTTTTATCCTCCAAAGATCCAATATCAATTTGATCGTAAGGGGAATCTCTCCCACCAGACATCAGTGTGAGGACTCTACAATGACTAGATCCGGACATGCAAAGCACTTTCCGCAGTTTACCACCAGATACATCTCTTTTAAATTCAGAAAATGTTGTACAACTGAACTTGTACTTCTCTTCAGTCCTGCCAGAACATGAACATGAACTTAACGCTGCAGAAATTAATATATTTGAGATTGAATTCTGAATGTGGAAGCAAACCCTATTGTTGGACAATCGGGAAAGGAATGACATGCCCACAGAAGCTGCTGCTGCCCCACTATGGCTCACCCACACTCCACAACAAAGTGTCAATCGTATATCCACAGGCATTACACACCACAAGGTAACTACAGGACCTGGTACGGTGTAGAAAGTCTTGCATATGACATAGAAAGGTGGATTTTCAAAAAAAAAAAAAAAAAAAAAAAAACTGCACAGTAAAGCATAAAACGGACATTTATCTGTGTCTCAATACGGAGTGTTACAAGGAAGATAAACTAAAGAATATACAGAAAATTGTATGGTTATGATATTAAGTAGAGGAAAGCACAGTAGTAAGTTCTAAAGAGGGAGAAAGCAAAAAGCTTAGAATGATTTACAAAAGATTTCACAAAACTGCGGAGAACCACAGCCATTTATTGCTTAATGTTGCAGGGCATTTTAAACACTAAGCATGGCATTTTTTTTTAATTATTATTATTTCTTTTCCCCGTTACCTTGGCAAGAACAGCCTACGTGAAACATCATGAAGATGCCATTTAATGGTAATCTCACAGTATGCGAGACATTTCTCAAAGAAATATGAAAATCTTACAATGACACAATCCTAGATGGAGAGGTTTCTAACTAGCTAACCTCAGCCAGTAACACAGCCCAACTGTACTCAAGCATTTCCATGTATTGTGTTTTTTTTAAGAATTTGAAAAGTATATTTTCAAACATACACCTTGAGGTATTTAACCAGCTGTGGATTCAGTATTTGGACTGTACAGTTTATTAGGTGAAATAACAAGGAGGCCGTCAATGGCTGGTGAAATGTTACTGAATGGCAAAGGAGACGTACCCAGGTGCCAAACTAATAGACAAGGTAATGTGAAGAACAGCAGTTGTGCCATCTTGATTAGATGTGAAGGTGCTCCAGGTCCACATAATCTAACAGCTCATGACACAATCCAGTGCACGCAGTCGCACACTTAACCAGATCTTCCACGTGTCACAGCACAAACTGAGTACCCCTCAGAGAGAGGTGCGAGACGCGTCAGCCGAGGAGAACGTTTCCAATCAACGCAAATTTAAAAAATACTGCATCGATTTCCATTTACTGGAAAAAAAATTATAAAATGAAAACAAGCTGCAACATTAACACATAATGGGTATTTCTTATTATACATCATTTTTTTTGTTTGTTTTTTTACTTGCATTTTAATATGCATCTCCACCACCTGTTTCAATCCCAGAATCCCATTGCTCTCCCTTATTAAAAGGACAAAGGTAAATCTCCTTAACTCGATTTACAAATGCTACATTCCAATCACAGCACTACTATGTCCCAAGACAGATTGCAAATATTTGAGTAGAGTAACTTCAAAAGATAAACTGTAATACAGCATGTCGTTCTTTATTTTTACTTCAATGTATTGAAGGACATGTATTTATGTAGGCTGTTTATTCTTGTACATTTGTGTAGAAAGCTGATACACACACAAAAAAAAAGAAAAATATGTGGCCTAAAGGGACAGCTTAGAGCCAGACTGCTGTCCCTGAGCAGACAGGCTGTTCAACAAGCAGACCTTGCTCCAAAGTATGGTTATAAATCATTTAAACCTGCACTCCAAAATACAAAATGGTACAAAAGCAATATGACAACAAATGGGGGACAGAGACTTAAGGTATGATTGAAACGGCAAGACTAGATGCTTTTCCACACCAAAATGTTTTGGACATGCACTGAGATGTGCAGAAAACTGAATGGGATACTAGAAGAATGGGAATAAAATGCAATTCCCAAAATGCCAGACTTAATTGCTAGGCATCTCATTCCTGCCCAGACCAAACAGACCAACATCCACAATTACTTATGTGACAGGGGATCTCCATATCAGTCTCTCTCCCCTCAAACACTATGCTCTCCCAGGCTAGGCAAGAATCACAGTCCACAAAACCAGCAGGAGGAGAACAATCTGTGGATAATAATGCTTCTTAGACCAGCGTGGTACACCAGCCCCCTCACAAAGTCCTCCTACCTTACAGTGACAGTGCACCCTACAGCTCTCAGCGACTGTCAGCGTGACATCCAAGGCGGGAATCTCTCTCTAGTTTTCCACCACAAATCATTTTAATTCAGAGAAGCAAACTTGAAAACCAGCTTCCACGCCTTTGCCTACTTTTGCGCTTCCTTGTAATGAAGACTGTGCAGTGCATTTTGTTAATGCACTGCTAATTCGAAATTTAAATGCTTTGCTTAACTTCCCCCCACGTTTGCTCATTTGCAATATGGTTTATGAGCTGCCCTATATGCCAGATATTAGAGACAAATATATATTGCAAAGATATTGATTATATCAGTCATTTAATACCTGAACAATAGATTTTATGTGTGCAGTGTTATGAATGTGTTAACATTCTCAAACAAATTGGAGGAAGTTATGTTTGAGCTAAAAATTAAGTCCAAATAGAACAAATGCCACGAGTCAACACGTACTGTGTACTTTGCGAAGAACATTTACAGCAACACAAGAGCAGCTCACAACGGGCAGCCAGGCTCTTGAAACGCAGTGCTTTTGTAATGAATGAACAAGAGCATTTTGAATGATGCGATGCCATGTTTATGTATGAGAAACCAGATCCGTGTATGAGTTTTAACCTCAAAAAACTAAAAATGCCAGTCTGACCTTCATTGTCAATTTAAAGAATGATTCACAGGGATTCTTCTACATTTTAAAAACCTCAACCTTTACCATCAAGAGTAAACCATTCAAATAATTTCACTTATCCAAGAGACTGTCTATGTACCACAATTTATTAATTTGAAATGTATGCAAATCCTTACTGCAGGAGGGAAGTGACAGGACTGCAGACAGAGAGAGAGAGAGAGAGCGCAATTGAAGCACACCTATTAGGCTTTACATTTAATAGTTACTCACTATGTTAAAGTTATTGCATTTACAGCAAATTATGTATGCAACAAGTGCTGGTGGGATTTGTAGATAACGGTTCTGAGGGTTGCATGTGTTTGCCTTTTCCTTTATTTCTTTTCAAAGCCCCTTGCTAGATTTAGCTGCAGACAACAAAGCTGTGGAAAATGACAACTTATACTCCCAGTTCTTTCACAGGCATTCAGACCTATTTGTTCTACACAGTTTTACTCCTGGATTGTTTAAGATTGCTAACTAAGTTAACGAGCAAATACTGACAGCAACAGCTTAAAGTAGGAAGAAATAGAAAATAAATTGAAAATAATTGCAGGCCTCGTCTACATCGTGCATATGTACCGAGAATTATCTTATTTTAACCATCAAAGCAGAGCACGCCACCTGCAGTCGGGGCCTTTGACAAATCCTTAGTGGTTTTAATTTTTTAATGCAAAATCTCCACACAAAAAAAAACACCAGCCACTGCAAATAAAGAAACTTCAAATTAAACTAAAATTTCAGCACTGATGAAGCAGAGCTAGGAGATGAAAGCAGACAGCAACCAAAAATAAATAAAGTAGGCATTTAATATAAAGCACCCATCAGCTTTTCCCAGGGGTGTGTTGGCTATGAAAACCAAACCTACACGCACACGCACAAAGTGAAACCTCTACAAATCCAAGTCAACCGCTTATCATTAACAAAGCATGTATGCGCTCAGGACAGCCACCAAGGAAACAAATGCCAGTCAAGGAGCAGCAGGTTGCAAAATGTAAAGATTTCATCAGTGAATTGAGCAATACAAGTCAATCTACCCATGCGAATACATCCTAATCTCTGAATCTCTCACCATTAGCAGCCTCCTTATGGGAGGAACCATGAGCCCGGAAGACACATACTAGTCCATGCCATCAATGAAAAGGCTCTCAGGTTGCAGCACAGGGAAGATATGGGGGTGGGAAAGCAAAGTCCTTGTTCTCATAAAGGTGACATTGTAAACGGAGGGTTTGTAACCAAATCCCAGGATTCTGAATCAAGTTCACATCCACATGCTTGCTCATAGTAAAGCTTTTGATTCATTCACTGGGGGAAAATTGATATCATAAAAAAATAATCAGAAAACAAAAATGCACAGTGCTGCAAGTGTCACCTTAAAAATAAATGTACAGGAAAATAGCATGACCTTTTACCTACCATTCAGAAGCACAATTTCTACTTATCTAACATATTGCTTGAAATATAGCCACAGTGTCATTTGGTCTGCTGAAATTCACAGTATCTCGCGTCTCTGCAGAGTATTGCGTTAAAAACAGATTACTTTCTGCCAAAACCATTTACCAACATCAGAATGCCCCTTTTGTATTGTTTGCTTTATTTTGGTTGTCACATATTGCAGAAAGGCCAAGAGAAATAAACAGAACATCTTCATGCATTAGTCATGATTTCACTTGAACCTCACTCTGCAATAGCTCACCCTCTGTCCTTACCAAGCCTGCTTTTTGGTACAGTTTCTGTAAATAGATGTACTGATAACATCAGTTTTTTTTTTTATTAAAAACTGAAAACCACAAGGAGAGCAGCTAAATGATTTGGTGCCATTTCACAGTAACATGAAACTAATAATTTGTCAAGGTCATTTTCCCTAAAAAGAACAATAAGATCAATACAGGAGAGAAATGCAACAGCCCCCTGACTTAATGCATTTCAGTGGTTTATTTGATAGGCATGCAGAAGCTTCCAGTGCATCATTCAGCTCGGCAGAGGGATGGCCATGAGGTTCAAAAGTCAAACTCCTCTCCTGGATCAAGGTCCAGGTGCAACCGTGAGGACATTGAAGCAAAGCATGTGGAGAAGGAAGGGTTAATGACCCATGCTGATATCAGAGCAAGAAGTAGTTTGGTCACTTAAGACTTCCCTCCTGTTTTTTTCAATACTAACCTCTGTAAAATCATTAAATGAGCAACTTTCCTTAGGTCTCCTTAAATAATCACAGTAGGTAGGATACCAGCACCAATGTTTTGAATTACTCTCTCCTTCTCGTTAGAAACAAAACCACAACATTTGTATGCAACCACCTTTGGGAAAAGCATCCCCAATCTGTAACAGATGTCATTAAGTACATTATAACATCTCAGGCTACACACAATGCTTTATTCATAGATGTGCCAAGGTCACCAAACCAATTTGAGGTAAAGGAGACTGCAGAGACAGAATGATTACTGCTTGCGATGCTTTCAATTCACCTAGTCCCGATGTGTTCTTGAAGCAGGGAGCTGCTTAAACGCCCATAATTCCTAGTAATCATTTCCATTAAGTACATGAAGTAGAGGAGGTGAGTTTATCAGGTTTGCACATTAAAATTAGAAAAAAAATATGCAGTTTTGCAGAAAAGTAATTATAAATAGTTTTTATTGAAGACATTAGCTCTTCAACAAAAGCAGAACATTACATATGATAAGAGTACAATATGCAAAGGTATGGACGTCATGAGCATGAGTACAGGTATTGCTAAATTACATCCTTTACATTCACCGTGTCATTTACAAGTTCAGGAGCTGAACCTTATTACAGCATAATACGAATAATAATAAATACTACTACTACTAGATTTTGATTTAAGCACCTGAAGCCCACTTGAGGTGCTGCTTAATATACATCCCCACATACAGTCAGCCAGCAAGGGCACAGAAAGATTACTGGGTCAATAAAACCCTACCACGTAGCTTTCCAGCACTGTCCACCCATGCAATCTGAGCTTTAACTGACCAGAGACAAATGGTGAGATGGACATATTACTCACATTATCTAGAGCAGTGGTTTGCAAAATATGCAACACAATCCAGAAACATTAGGCACTTTGAAACAGTTAAAGATAGTTTTTTGGTAGGGCATGATTCCTTCTATATCTGAAAATGCAAACACCATATCAATCTCATCTGTAGCACCTACTAAGAAACCCAAGTCAACACAGTGATGCTCTTCATCAAATTTGTTAATGCACACCAAGGTCCAAAGCCCGTATGTCATTTGCAGCAAGTTAAAAAAAAAAAAAAACATGGCAGTTTTAAATTATCAGTGCAAAATCTTATTCACACCTCCCCCATCTGCTACTTCATCTGCAAGCACTCAAGCACGAATATATTAAATGTACTGTGCAAAGCCTTATTTTAAACAAACACCCGGCTGGAAACTATATCAACAGACATGGCAGGCCTAAAACAAAAACAACTAGGCCTAGTTTGAACTATGGAGCAGAAAACAGTGGAAAGGCTGGATCCAGAGTCAAGACCAGACATGAACTACATCATCTCTGTACAGGGCAAGTTTGTCTGCTGCAAGTGCTGCGGTATATGCAGATTAATTTCAAGATGTAATTAAAAAGCATGGACTGGTTCTGGAGCAAATTTACAATTACAAAGAAACTAGTTTGTTCTGGAAAACAAGGAAAGACTTTTACTCATGGCCAGAGAAGCAGGATGGAAAGTCCAACACTGTTAGCAGGTGAACAGCCACAATGGTACACAAACTACCAATTGTCATAATGGTCAGAAGACAATTATGTTATTGGTTCATGAGGATAATTGTTTGTCTTCCCCTGTGTGGCAAAGTTTGAAGAACTCATGTGCACTCAAATCAGCCCACTGGCAGTGAGTCACAAGATCAACAAAAGAGGACGCATCATAAGGATTTGGCACTTTTACCCTGGACTTTTCAACCTCCACATCCATTCAAATTTCAAGAGGTAGGCCTTCAGCTTCTTGGCTGAGGAACTGATGTCTCCATCAATCTAAGATCATATGACAACACTATTTTAAGCCTTTTAAAAACTATTTTAAAACTACTTGGAAATGAATTGTATAATGTTTAGACACTGTATAAATTAATGATATCTGGTATAAAGAAGATAAGCCTGTTTTTTCCATCTAGCTAATAAGACTTTTAATGGTTATTGTAACCTAGATTTCCATCCATCAGTTTCTCAAAGGGGAACATCTGAAGATGTTAAATGGCAATGGGCTGGACATACTGCAAGATGAAACAGACCAAAAATTGACAAAAGCTATAGAATGGACCCCAAGAGAAAAAAAAAAGAAAGACCCAGAAGACCACATAAAAGATGGGAAGATAAAATAAGAAGCTTTGCTGGCATGACCTGGAGAAGTGATGCTGTACATCCTAACAAGTACAAAAATCCTGAGCAGGCCTTCCTTCAGCAGCAGATTGATAATGGCTTATATAATTTGTTTCTGCATATCACTATTTCCTTTGGCACAACACTCAAAGATTACAACTAATATTCCAGTACAAAAGTTACCTCTCGTGGGCTAAAAGATCCTAGAAAGAGAATGTTGGATAGGAATAACTTGCCTGTGCAGTTCTTAAGCAGGGGTTTGTGTGCAAGAATTAGTGTTATGTGTGTGTAACGTTAAATCAGTACATAATGTGTATGTACCACAGCATATGCAACAGTAATTCAAAGGTAATTCAATATAGGATGCGGCTGCAAGGAATTCAAAGTTCTTTCAGGACTGTTGACAAAGACATCTTCATATTAACATGCAACTGCAAGACAAAATTGACTAATTATTGCTGGCAAACTGTATATCCTTAACAAGCCATTAAAGAGGTTAGGAACCATGTTGATCTGTATTTATGTATTTTAAGGACAAGCTGAAGAAAGTGGAAGGGGATGGCAGCTTTGAAATTGGAAAAACACAATATAAATTCCTTACAAAAGAGAGAGGGTCAGGTTCGTCACCCGACAACCTCATAAAGTGTGAAACAGTTCATTGGAAATTATCATAAGGGCATGCCTTAAAAATGCACACATCACAAGATTTTTATAATGGGATTTTCTTCTAATCAAGGGTATTGTTTTCATCATTTTAATGTCATTATACAAAAATGGACTGAAAGATTTATGTAGTACCTCAAAGAGATGTAGTGAAAGTCTTCCCCCAAACATGTGAGTTACAACAAATGTTTTAGGTCTTAAATTATTTATTCAGTTTATGCTTCACAATGACCCCCAATGATGTATGAAATCCTTATTATCCAACCTTTAAAGTAAGAGCAACCTTTCATTTTACTGTAGAAAAAATGAAGTGAAGAATAGATGAATGTTAAAAAACAAAGTAGAAAATACCATATAGTCATTCATTCAGGAAAGCACTTTGTAATATAGTCAATATTAAACCGATTAGAGAAAATGCTAAAATAGAAGTATACGGCCAATATTCCAGATGGACAATTCATGATCTTAATGGAATATGCTACCAGGACACAAACAGCCTGAGGGCCAAGTCTGTGACTCTTAATGCTGTTCTTTTTGTACAGATTTGAGCAAGACAGTTTTAATTGCTTGTGGCAGGGTCTCCTCCATGAGCAAACTGGTGCCTGACCTCAGCAGAGGCGTGGTACTTCTGCACCAAACACACTTGTGTGCAATGGTATATGCAAGTGCAAAATATGCACTGTTGCAATGGAGTCAAGTCTTCCGTCTACTGCAATGTGTTACGTCTGAAGGGAGCACAAGATTCTTGACCTGTCACCGCAGCAAAGCATTACAAAAAAACCTGCAGAATCTTCAACAAAAGCAAAAGCCCAAAACATTGCCACAACTGCAGTGTGACATCATCTTCAACATACAACACTGACACTTTGAGGCTTACATGATTTAAGTACAAAAACTGAAATTAAAGGGGAAAGCTTAGGGGTGTGGCATTAAAAATAATATCACTATTTTAGACCTCACAGATGATATCCATATAGGACAGCAAATAAGGAGATTTTAAATATGACAGACAAGATGGATATTTAAATTAAACAAAAGCCATTTGCTCTGTGGACATGGAGAAGAGCTCACAATTACACATCACAATGGGGATTTATGCCAGAGATGGACAAAATCAAATAACTAAACTAAACCATTGTGCATGTTCACTATTAATTATAATAACCCTATTATCCTCCTACTATTTATTTATTTTACAAATGTTCCGTTGGTTTCTATTAATTTGTTCCCCTTTATCCGAAAGCACTGTGATTAAAAAGGTTTAGAAAGTTTGTTTTTCCCTCATATTTCCATGCACTTGCAGGTTTTCTCCAATGGTACAAAATCAGAAAAACATTTACATACACTGTAACCATTTAATGACAACTGCACCCATTCCACTCCCACACCTGCCTGATCCCAAAAACGTCATTATATATATATATATATATATATATATATATATATATATATATATATATATATATATATATATATATATATATATATATATATATATATATATATAAAATCAGCCATTGCACATTTTTCGATACTCATGCAAAAATGTCTCAATTTGCATTATTTCCTAGCCAGTCTGACAGAACCTTTGTAGCTGTGAAGCCGGTCTTCAAAGGTCTTCTCAGCTTAGTGCAGAAGGCAGGCTGAAGGAATTTGGTATGGAGCTCAGCTGCCTTGCCTTGAGAGGGCAGCTTTTATGGCAAATTATTAGCTCAGCCCAGCTCTCACATGAGCCTACAAAGCATACTTTCACTTACCACATCAACAAGCATGTGTGTCCCATTCACTTTCCCAACAAAACTGAAAACCCTGGCTTATTCTGCCCACAGAAATGGGTTAAGAATAGATGGTAGTCATTTTTATTATTATTGACAAACATACATATTTCGATACTGATTTATCTTTGCAGGTCCAAGAAGTCCGTTAAAACTGTACCATGATCACCACAGATTTCAGGGCAGCCTTCTTCTGCATGGTATTTGTAAGAGTTACACACACTGTGTCTTTTGGCAGAGTCAAAGGAAATGATCTACATACTTATTCCTAGGCTTACTAAAATGTTTTGAGAAAGGAAAAAAAAAACTAAAAAAAACATTACGACTAAATAAACAGCTACGTCAGCATTCTCAAGTCTTAATTTTGTAAAACCACCCTCAAAAAAGTTAACCGCTGACGTCTGGGAGATTATTTTTCAGCATATAGTGGGTCACACAACTTGCCCCTATTGAAGATAGTTCTATGAAGTCAGTAATAGCCCCCGTTAATTGTCATTCATCCACAGATTAAACCTTTCTGAATTGGTGGGCCAGCGACAAGCTATGTCGCCATCTCTCTCACACCAGGCAAGACATTATTTGCATAACCCATGAGCTTTCAGCTGTATATTACTGCTGTAGAAAAGCGAATTAAAGATTTTTTACAAGTCATCACCAGCTTAATGTTCTGAACCCAGAAAATAAACATGCATTTAAATAGTAATTATGAGGAAACATATTTGGACTGCTTGATCACACACATTTTGCAAAAACAGATTTAGAAACAGTGGTGTGTTATATAAAGTGATGAAGTCTCTGACAGAAAGGCATGTTAGTGGGCAGTGAAATCAACAGCATAAAGCTTTTTTTTTTTTTTATGCTATCCAGGAATATAAAAATGAATATTAATGGCAGTAAAAATATTAAATCTCTTGATTCTTGAGCCTAAAGCCCTAATCTCTCATCTCAGCCCTCTGCCCTAGACAGGCAGACAAATCAGGAATGACCTAGTCGGCCACACAACTACTAACCCATGCAGACAAGATATAAAAACACCATCCCACAGTTATTAAAGCATTACCTTAAAGAGGTCAGCAGTAACATCTTTTAAAAAGCACCATACTATGCCTAGTTAAATATTACCAGAAGTAAAAGGCAAAAGAAAAAACAGTAACAGTGTATTACGTAACTCATGAGGAAAAACAACCATTTCTCGGCCAGGTCTTACAAAATAACGTACCATTTTCTTGAATCCCCCAAATCACAACTCAAACACAATAAGAGCTTTCTTCCACTTCCACACTATGAGACCTAACAGAATTAAAGGACCATAACAGTCCAAAAGCAAAGCATGTAGTTCTGTCAGAAGGTCAATGGCTGAGGTCAAAGGTCGGTTACAAAACACAAATTCACTTCTGCTTAAGGCACTAACTGAGCCTCCACCCTTTGACAAGCATACTTAGCATGACGTACAGGTTGCCCATTTTCTGTGGGATACTCATGAAATGTCAATACACTTGTTTCTTAGGCGTGTTGTTTATTTAGGGAGGGAGTCGGATCCCAATACCTAGGCTGTAAAATGCAGGCTTGTGAGAATTGGCAGTGAATAATGACTACACTACATCTGGCTGCTTGTGGATCAGTAGTGGTAGCTGGACTCCCCAGTCCAGCTTGATAGACTTGTAAGGAGCACCATGAGACACTGGCCACTGGGCTACTTCTCACACCTGCTCTATAGCACAGAAGCCTGATAAGTTGAAAGGCCAGACCAATATGGCTCATTACACAATCAAAACACTTCAGGGACCAACAGGTACACTGGTGTAAAGGACCATGACTGGGGATGAGATAAGAGCAGGACAATCTCAATGTTTACATACACTTGTGTTGTGAATCTCGAGAGCTAACGACTGAAGTGGGTATTATTTGTGACGTAAGGAGTTAAATGTAATGAGAGTTTTCTTCTGTAAATGTATTAGAAATAAAAGTAAAGTAACACGCCACAGATATTTTTTTAAGCCTGTTAGCCAGTTCATGTTTTAAGTTATATGAAGAACGAAGTCTTAATTATTAATTTAGTCTTAATTACCTAAAATGATGATTACTTAAATAACACTGCACTGCTTAACATCAAACTAAAATGTCTGTCAATACATGACATACGGTTTCTCTCTTCCAGCTGCTTTAACCCATGACTGATGTCAGCATTTGGAAGGGGTGGTGTAATAAATGAAAACCGCAGAGGGTCAACGCTTTCACAGCCAGCGAGAGTGAAACTCTAGAACCTCCCGTCCAAGCCCTCGTTAAAATTTCAAGCATGCTGAAAGAGCAATCAAACAGTTTCTGAATCCATCTTTAATGAAGCTTTGAGTGCATTGACCTGAAAAGTAATGTCATTCTGGCAGTGTCCACCCCTGCTACATTTCTGACAGCTATAAACCCTAACAGCACAAATCATATCCTCTGGATGGTCTCGGGCTTCTCTTAGCCTGAGACGGCGGAATTAGGGCCAATTCACAGAGGTGCACTTTTCATTACGGAAATCAAAAAGCACGAAAACATTTTCCACTGATCACAGCAGAATAAGGAGGAGAAAAAAGAATAAGAAACATCAAGCCGTTGAATCCATCCATTACTACTTTTGGGATTAGTGACAGAATTGTTTTCATAGTCTGCAACAGCCCAGTGCTCCCAGAAACAATGGAAACTGACATAAACATAACAGACTAATGCCTGAATTTTCTAATGTCCTTAAAATTGCTTTCCATTGTAATGACTGAGATCAGCATGACGAGACATGGATAAGCAAGCAACTAACTAGTTTTTTTTTTTTTTTATTGCAATACTGAGTATTATTTCAAACCACAACGACCACGCATATTGGATGAATACCAGAACTACCTTGTTAATGCTCACCAATTTCCATACAGCCCATCTCTTAAGTCAGATATTTAGACGGCATCATGCTTGAACATGTTCCAATAAAGCAAACCAGTTTGTTGCTACATTCAGGCACTGAGCAAATCTATGCTCAGCTAAATAAGCATGGCAGGCAAATGTATACAATTACAACATTTTCATACAAAATAGGACAAGAGAATGAGTTTTCTTGCAAGCATGTTGGTAGTTAGAAAGACTTATTGTACTCACTGTATGGGCTCCAAATGTTTTCTTATTTTTTTCCCCACTGACCCTAATGATTCATATCGGACATGGGGCATATTGACTGCATATAAGTATTTATGCAACAGAACACATCTTAAATGTCCTTCTTTACATCATGCAGGAAAGAATTGGGTCTATGTAGTTACCCATTCATACTTTGATAGTACTGGACATCCATACATAAGCAGATAACTCTTCCACACTACCGTATTCATTTCTGGTTGATGAATTTCAAAATATTTCCTGGTGCTGAATCTCTGAAGAGATTAAAAGGGAAAGGGGCTTCAAACAGTCTGCAGAATAAACCAAAACAATGAATCCATACCACATCAAGTCCCAACTCATCCTTGGTAAAATATGACCAAGCAAGGCTTGCAATAATTGCCCAGCTCTTGAATGATCAAGAGATTTATCAAAAGCAGAACCCTCTCTCATCACAATGACCTCCCAGTTCATAGAGCCTGCACTAGCCATGACATTTGATTAACCTTTATGGAGAGGGCAGTTCAGTGCAAGGAAGAAAAGTCTGACTTGTATTCATTATGGTAGCATTGACTAATGAAGATCAAAATTATAATGTGGCTTTTGCCCTCTTCAAAGGAAAGAAGGCATATCAGAGGTAGTTTAGTCTGGCCAGCAAAATGCCTCTTAGTTTGACTTCACACCACCTCTGATGGCAAATCCGCAGCCACCAGTAATTCTGGGTTAAACAATGAAAGGTAGTGTAGTTCACAGGAAAACTAAAGAGACAGAAGTTTTAATAAAGCAAGCAAAAACGTATGCATACATTTAAGCTAAAGAAACTGAGCGAAGGTCTGAACAGGATTACAAGAAATCATAAAATATTTTGGGACAAAAACACTGGAATGTCAAATTTCTGTAAGTATGCTATATAGTGTTAGGACATGCAGGAATTGTGTACAATATCGGATTTGGTTCATGCCATTGCCAAAACCACAGGTACCAGTCAACTAATGCACAGAAGCCATAATACAAGCACGTTATAAAGCTATCAAGTTCATTCATGCATAGCAGTCTCCTCCTTTGGCTCAAGGCTAAGGCATTTCCAAGAAGGTGGTTACCATTCTGGCTCCCCGATCTGGGTCAGTTTTTAGCATCCTCTTGATGAAAAGGGGACACGTTCAAGAACGCTGACCTAATTATCCCTTGCCAGATTTGCCACTATATTCAACAAAGATACCATGTGTCAATTAGATCAAATGAAACAGGAGACAAGAGTCTAAGGGAAAAATGCTTCGATGGCTTAGAACATAAGAACATAAAGTTTACAAACGAGGAGGTCATTCGACCCATCGTGCTCGTTTGGTGTCCATTAATAACTAAGTGATCCAAGGATACTATCCAGTCTATTCTTAAATGTTCCCAAGTTTTCAGCTTCAACCACATCGCTGGGGAGTTTAGGCTTCTAGCAAATTGTCTGCACCGATTCACTGGCTTGTCTGCAGCTCCCACTGTACTGGGTGGGCGGGGACAGTAGGAAAAGGGAAGCTAGCAATGAAAATCCAAATAAATCCTCCTGTCATTTATCCCTTTTTCTGGATGTGTATTTGAATGATGCCAGGGTCTACCGATCATCTCTGCATTAAAAATACACAGAGCAAATGAACACCATATTTCTATTTTTGTATCAGCCTCACTGTCCATTGAAAGAAGCCCAGTGTGTCCATAAAAATACCTGATTTCAGCAGGAGGGTTGTTGAAAAGCCCCGACCCCTGCGGCGTCAGATTATATATACTGCCAGTCTTTGCAAGCGAACAGACAGTGATAAAAAGTGCCCTTCCTCCATTAAATGGCCCACCACCTCTCATACACTCCAGTAAATTAGGGATTTAAAGAGCCATGTGCCTTGTAAATCTGGAAACATACTGTAAAAAAATAATTAGGGAGGGGGAATTCAAATCAAGCAGTATTTTCAATAAATGATCATCTGTACTTATTTATTGCACAGTAACCTAATGACAAGCCACTTACCCATTTCAATATGCAAAGTAAATATTTGAGGTGATAGAAGCGAACGAGTAACAAAATAAGCCTACACCAATGGGTTAGCTTTATCCAACAAAACTAAGCTGTCCAAATACCTGCATTGAAACACTGGCTAAAACAAACCTGTGCCTAACATTTTACATGAAAAAGCCATCTAAATGCATGTTTTTTCAAGAACAACTAGGTTTAAAAGGATACGCACAAAATCCAGATTACATTTTCACATATTAACTGTTTGGGTACAAGTGCAACAGCACACATAATATATGGACAACTAATACATTTGTTCCATCTTTTGATTCCGACTTTTCTATTCTCTTTCATATAAACACAAAAGTTATCTTGGAAAGATGCAGGCCCTGGACTCAGGGACGCAGGTAAATACTGAACACACTTGTTCCTGTTCAATTCAATTAGCCAATAATATACTCCAAATTAACCAAGATGATCACCAGCCTCCTGCAGCACCAGGGTAACATCACTCTCCATAAATCAGTGGTCAAGACCCGAAATTGTCACAACCAGACAACTGGACTGTTGAGAAATAAGGAGTGCTCAAAATCAAAGTCTGTATTATGCAGTGAAATCAAAACAAGTTATATAATGTATTTATAGATATTTATATATACCGTAGTTATTAAGTGAACTAAAATGTATCTTTCGTAAACCTTAATTTCTTACTAGTACATATTTAAACTGTGAAAGAAAACCATCAGGAGTCCAAGCTCACCTTGGCATACTCTTAATATAGTGGTCTTGTATACATATTAAGCTGCATTTGCATGTAGTAAAATTCTTCAAAGTATAAAGTCTAAACCCTTGTTTGAAGTCTAATGTGCTATTCTAATACTGAGGAAATGGTGGAAGTATCTGCATCTTAATCTGTATCTTGCCGTTTTAAACTCCACGACCCTCAATAGCAATCGGCAAACCATGTTTCCCTGGCTCTGCTTCTGAAGACTCGCTTGAGCCCATTAGAGGTCATGGCTAGAAGAAACTACAGATATTACAGGAATGCTAATGGATCCCCTATACATAGCAGCGCAAAGCGTGCCTTGGGCTGTGTGCAGTACGGTCAAATATATCACTCTTTACAACTCTGACAAATAACATAGAGCATAATAAAAAATAAAAAAAAGAGGCTGGCATTGTAACTGAATCCAGGCCTATTAAAACAAAAACGTAAATTCTGCTCGAACTGAGACTGCAAACCAACCAATGTGATATATTGATGTTCTTTCACAGCATTAATACCAATTTTAAAAAGTACCTAAACTAATGAAAAATCTGAATGCACTAGGCAAACTTAAATTACACAAAGATGCATGCAAATGTGTACAAAACAATTAACAATTGATGTAACAGAGCAAAGGCATTTGTTGCACTGAAATCTTATAACCGTCACAAGGAGGATATAATGTTCCCATGTGTTATTATAACCTTTAGCAGAAGCAGCAAAGAGCAAATCTGAAAGTTCTCCATCTCATGTTTGTAATTGGATAGGCAGAAAAAAGGAAAAAAACAAATTATCCCCCATCCCACATTATAAACAGAGCTCCATACCTGCACAAACTGGCACACAGCCATTTCATGTAATTAAATTCCTACTATGCCTCAATTAAGTGAAGGCTTGGAAATCTTACACTAAGACTTTAACAAATATCCAAAATCTAACTTTTTATTTAGCAGAAAAAAATGGGGGGACCAAACCACTGTATAAAGACTAAATAGTTTACAATAAAAGTAAAGTGTCAAAAAGGGAAAATCTGTTTGCAATGCACATTACCTGCTGTGATGGAAGATGCCAGCAATTGTACAGATATATATTTTTCATATTAAGATACTATTCTATTTTCTGACTGGTTGGGGAGAAGGCCTACTATTCTGATTAAGGCATGAAAATGGCTTACCTTTCACAGTCTTCTCTGTAGCCTATTAGTACCAAACGTATCGGTCATCGATAGGTCATTTTTAGCTTATACAATTATTTATATTCTAAATACTTAAAATACAGAGACTACATCTTTCCACATCTTGGATTACAGAACCTTTTCTGTTACAAAGCAAAATTCTGTTTTGTGCGAGAATGCGTTTCACTAAAAAAAATGAATAAATTAACCTACTCGAATGGGAGAAAAAAAAATCAGAAATTGGTCTTTAACAAAAAAGTTTTCAAAACATTGTTTAAGATGCCATGAACAGGAGCAAAAACAATAAATGAGGGAATGGACAAGTCTGAAATCCCCCCAAAAAAGCAGCAGATGCATTGTTTACACTGAAGTAGGTACAGTACAATAAACCCATTTGATCCTACAAAACATCCTTCACTAACAGCAGGTGAAGTCGTCTTAGGTTGTACTGTTTATTAATTGAGTCTCAGGCTCATGTCCCTTCTATAGGAAAGAATATTATTACTGCTATGACAAATGTGTAGATACAATCTTGTTTACAGCAAAACCAGCTTTGAATCACACAGGACCTGCCAATAAACATGATGCGCTCAAGAGTAATGTTACCCAAGTCAATAAAACAGATATATTTGGTACTTTTTGATTGGAATTATCAGAAATGATGTTGAAACGTAGATAGATATGTGCATACAAAGACTGTTTACACGCGTGTCTGTATAGGTTACATACCTTTCTGCTTAACACAACCTCTTCACAATGACAAGCACCCAGGCACCAAGCCAATGTCATTTTAAAGTTTATAGTTACTCAAGGCCTGTATAAAAAGAATATTACCCAAGTGAAAGAACGAACACTACATGGAGATATGCGTTAGAACATCCAGATGTCAAGAACAAACTCCAACCTCAGTCAAGAGGAAGACGTTTAATAGGCAGGTTAGTAAATTAGTAATGTGGGATGATGATGCTCCTTGTGTGAACCCACTGCTGTCTTGGAAACCTTGGTTATTACTGGCTCTCACATTTATCCTTTGGGGACAGTAGTCCAGGTGGGGAGTTTACCTAGTCAGGGCTTTTCAAACACCTACAGAGGGTGGGGCAGCATGAGGTTGAGTCTGTCACTCATTTTGGCACTAAATATTCAACAATCAGATCAGATCATATTTAGATCACAGTCATTGTTAAGCAAAATTGGATATAAACCTCTCTTAGATGTCCTAAAAGCTCCAAATGACAGGAGAGGGGATACAATTAAATAACCTATGCATGGGTTTTGTTCATGCAAAACAATCTGCACACAAATAATAAACACACAATTAATGAAACAAAATACAAATGCACAGTTGATACTTTCGAGGTTAAATTACGGACTATCCTGCTAGAAACGTTTGATTTGCTTTGGGGTTATTTGCAGTCTGAGCCTGAACTATACCTGAACGTGATGAGTAAAATATTGAGCGTGACTAAACATAAATAAATAAATAAATAAATAACAGGTTATCATAATGAAGGCAATTATGATTCAGACGAAACTCCCCTGCATCGGGGATGAAAGTCGTTTGTCAGCGAAAACCATCAAGGCAAAGGCAAACTGTAATCACCAATACCAACAAAGGGTTCACCAATTAAAAGTATAAGAGATGTTTTAAAACAGAAGAGAGCAGATTGCATCACGGGCTTCTCTCCATATTGGTCCCAGTATAAGGATTTCTAGTTTAAATTAATTGCACAGTAAATGTCACAACGAGCCAGCAGACAGCAATACTATAAAGTGGGCATCCCGTGCATTTTGCAGACGGTATGCTACCGCTTTAAACCGTAATCCGCGTTTTGAATAATCTTGTTCTGGATTTATCCCTTGCCAAGTATAATTACACAACCCATATAAAGGAAGCAATGGAAGAACAGTTGACAAATATAAAGCCACACACACACCCTGTAGTATAGTAGTAGTAGTAACGTGGTGCATTAAAGACACGCTTTCGTCTTACTCTGTTGTTCATATGTTCGTAATAATACGACTTGGCGATTGCATGTGGTCCATTTTAAAGTTAGCGCACAACAGTAAACGTGTAACACGCATGTTGTTACAAACGCATAACTGCCCATTACAGTGCACGGCCCGCCTACACCTATAAGGGAATAGGGTTTAACATGTTTCATTCATTTGCAACCGATATGAAATATGACCACCAAACAACAAGGTTTCCCAAGATCAAGTGCAGTGCATGCACAGAAATGCATTTGGCGAGGTTTGCAATGTGTCAAATACAAACAAACAAAAAAACCCAACCGACTGTTCCCAGATGCTGTGACTGAATCTTGTAAACGCCTCTTTTTTCCCCATTTTCTTTTCTCCTGTTTTTTTCTGTGCACCCTCTCTAAGAGACCCGAGAAATAACACAAATGCATTCTATACCGGCGATAAAAAAAAACGATAGGTGGACGGGTTAGTGATTTAGCTGCTGAAATGATGAATTATTATCTTCCAATGGACTTGTTCGGTGCACCAGGGCAGTTATTGCCAAAGCACAGCCTGAGCGGTGCAAATGAGCCACATCAACTGGCATCTACTTTATAAATGCACACACTTCAATTAAAAAAAAAAAAAAAAGGCAAGCATATGCGATGTAAAACGCATAAACAGGATGCATTGCATTGCATGATACAATTGCATAGTGGACATATGACACTTACTTTCCAATCACCTCGCACAGCTCGTACACATCTTCAAACAGAACGTCGTCGTCGGCCATGGTCCAACAAGGATGGGGAAATTATCCCCAAAAATACCCGGCCAAAACTGTATATTTGAAATACACAAAGGCTCACAATTGTGTAGGGCTGCTCTTCGTGTGGAGGGAGGGAAGGAAGGAGGGAGGGAGGGAAAGAGGGGGGGATCGCGCAATGCCCGTCCGTCTCTCCAAAATCCAAAAGGCGGAAAATTCCTCCTTCTCGCTCTCGACTCCCCCAAAATGCACAGCCGCCCGGACTCGCTTGATTTATGGGGGGTTCAGTCCTTGCGTCCGCCTCGCTCTCCGGCCCCACCTTCTCCTCGTCTCCCCGGCGTCAATCCCAATCCTCCGGCTCTTGTCAAAAGCTTTCCAGCGCACACCCCGCCTCCCCTCGCCTGCGTCTGCGCTGCTTCTCGGTCGCTCAGCTTCTCCTCCAGTCCATACGCGGCGAGGCTTCGGTCTCTATAGATGTGTATATTTTAGATAATATCGCACGGAATAAATCCCATGTATTTTGATATCCTCCCTGGCGACCAGCAAGGCTGCACAACGTGCCTGCTCGCTTCCCTTTTACAAGGCGCTCATTTCTGCCTCCTTCTTCATCCACACGCGTGTGTGTGTGTTCAGGTGTACCAATACTGTAAAAAAAATGGATCTCCCTGTCTCTTCCCTAGTTTGCCGTTGCTCTAGTTTCTCTCCCTTCCTCCGTCACTCCGCTATTACTGCTGCTCCGGCTCCCAGAAACGCCAGACTCCTCCCTCCCAAGGTTATGAAACTGGCTCCTAGGGCGCCATTGTGGCTCCATGTCAGAACGGGAATCCGGCTATAAACAATGCGGCGGCCGGAGCCAAGATGACGACCAGGGCGCACCTTTCGGCGCTCTTTCAAGACGCAGTTTCCTACCTCTTTCTCGGTAAACCTCGCTCGCCCTGTCTACCAATCCGGGATAGCGACCAAAGCCAACCGCGCAGGCGTCGACCTCCCAAACCCCAGCGGCTGACGTCAGCGCTTTCCCCAAGCAAGCTTTTCTTTTCCACCCAGCAGCCAACCAGACAGAGGAGAGGGAGAGAGAGAGAGAGAGAGAGAGAGAGAGAGATTTTGCATGGGATTGAGCAAACGAATGACTCGCCGTACCTGGATAGGAGTTGGGGGGGCGTTGGAGCTGTGCCATCCTGCTGTACATTTCCGTGGGAATGGCACAGGCTGCAAAGGTTGCACGAAAGCGAAAGGAGAATTAGTGTTGTTGCGTGGGAGTGGGTTGTGGTCATAAACCGTTAAGGCATCGACAATAATGAAGTGCAGTTTGTCAACTTGTTAGTCACATATGATCAGGAGAGAGGGAAAAGAAAGCACACACACACAATCCGCAAGGTTAGAAATGATACATTATAAGCAAGCTGTGGCCAAATGCAGCCTCTGTTCAATAATTAAACACTAATAGTACAATATCACCAATATATATAGTGCTTTTCCATTGTGGCCACCTTGCATGATTTCTGAAATCAAACACATCACTCACAACTAGCTACATCACAACCAATCTGTGCCACACTATGTTTGTCTAGGGAAACAGGAGGGAGTGCTGCTGGTTGCCTATAATCATTTGTGGGAATCCGTCTTATGAACCACTGTTTTACATCTCAAGAACAACTGGCATCCCATATAATTAATAGATGTGCAAAGTGACTGAATATCCCCTGGGGCTGACCTTGAAAATTGAGTGTTCAGAATCTTGGAGTGATAATAGAGCCAACCTACTGTTTTGGTAAAAGAGAGGAGTGTGTGGAGCATACGTGTGTGTGTGTGTGTGTGTGTGTGTGTGTTTGGGTTGCTTGTTTTCAGTGGAGCTCAAGTATTTGTTTATCAATTTTAATACAAAAAGCGAAATTACACCTGAGCACAAGTATTTTTAACCAGCTATATAATAATAACAATAATAATAGTACAAATCAATGAATATAAAAATAAAGAAAGGAAAATTAAAAGAAAGATAGAAAAGAGAGAAAGAAGAGGAGCCTGAGTTGAACAAAGTTGACGAGGAGTTAATTATGATTGCCATGGCAGCATTGCCCTGCAAGGCCATGCTCGATTGTTTGTTCGGATTTGAAAGAGAGGAATGATGGTGAGCTGTCCTCTCTTTTGCATATGAATCATATGAAATATGTGGAGCTGAAGTACTGTGACACAGGGGCCACATAGAAGACAAATCTTGCACATAGTACATCACCCATAATTGTTAGTTCTTATTGGTTTATTTGTGAAGTTATTTGTTATGTTACATCATCTTTGTTACTTTTCAGTTTTTATATGTTATTTGTGTGTTTTTTGTTATTGTTTTTATTTGGTTATATGTTTTCCTGTTTATACAGTTGACTACCTTGCCCAACTGTACAGCTGCAGTGTTTCATACAGGTATGTATGTGTTGCTCCATTTTGGAATTTGTATTTAAATGTATTGTATTAATTATTCTTTGTTTAACATGATTAATTATATTAAATATGCCCAGTACAGCAGGATCAGTAACAGTCTGGCTAACTTTGTCACAGAATTGTACTTGTTTCCCTGCTCTTAATGGGGTCTGCATGATCTTACAGTTTTGTAGTTGACTGCACTTTGCTCTGGGTTCCAGGTGGACTGTAAGAAACTGTGCCAGTCTTGGCTATCCTAATTGGTACAGTTCACACTGTGTTACCAATAGAAACAAATAGGCCCTAATATTAGTTTCTTTTAGCCGGGTCCCAGGAGTAGGAAGATACAGGATTAGCTTGTGTTCCTTATTCCTGCTCATTATTCTCAGAACTGTTTACTTCTTCAGCATGTGCACTCTTCAGCACTGACTCCTCAGAGAGCCTTATCACTGGTTCTGGAAATGGTGCGGGTGAGACCAGAATAAAGCAGCGATGCTCTCTCCTCAAAGCAGCGTGACTAATGGGTAAAATAATGGGTTACATTGTTAAAAAAAGAAAAAGAAAAAATGTTTTTTTTATTCTTTCTTTTTAACGAACAGTGTTCCAGTATCCAAACTTTTCTCAAATAAGAACCATTTTGTTCTGTATGATCGATTAGAAGTACTCATGTCAAGATTACATATGCTCCATTCTCCACCCAACAAAATACAACCATTTTAAAATTATACAAATTTACAAGTAAAATAAAATACAAGTAAAATCAAATAAACAATAGTGAAAACATACAGACGGGTGACAAATTAAAGGAAAAACCTGAATAAATGAGTGGAGAAACATAACGAATGCAGATGCCTCCATACAGGTGTACTGCATAATACAATTAAGCAATTAACATCCTGTCATGCTCTGTGCCATGTATAACAAAGCTGAGCAGGTCCAGTTGACCTCGATTTTGGATCAAGATGCAAGAGGAAAGGATCTAAGTGACTTTGAAAGAGGGGTCATTATTGGGGCACGAATGGCAGGAGCTTCAGTCACAAAGACGCTCAACTGGCTTGTGTTTCAATAGGAACAGTGACTAAAGTTACATCTGCATTTAGATCTGTGGGAAAGACATCAATAGGGTTGGAAATTGTTGTCGAAAGCGCACATTCGATGACCGTGATGCTCGTGCATTACTGTGATATGTAAGGAAAAATAGAAGAGCAACTCTTTCCCAGGTGACTGAGAATGCAGGACGTGATCAGACTGTCAGCAAGAACAGTCCGTCGAGAACTACACAGAGAGGGATATTATAGTAGGGCTGCAGTGCATAAACCCCTCATTACAAAGACAAATGCACATTTGAGAGTTCAGCGGTGCAAAAACCATAGGCACTGGTCTACAGAGATGTTGAAGAAAGTGATACGGTCAGATGAGTCATCCTTCACCATACTGTCGACAAGTGGGCGAGTGCATGTGTGGTGTGGTTTGGGTCCACTTGTCTTCTTAAAGGGAATGGTCACTGCAGATCATTACAAAGTGATCACCTTTATCCTGTGGTGAAACATTTCTATCCTGATGGGAGTGGTCTCTTCCAGGATGACAATGCCCCCATCCACAGGGCACAAGGGAACACCAGATCTCAACCCAACTGAACACTGAACAACTGATATTTTGAATCGACGTGTTAGACAGCGCTCTCCACAACCATCATCAAAAACCCAAATGAGGGAATATATTTTGGAAGAATGGTGTTCATCCCTCCAGTAGAGATCCAGAGACTCATAGAATCTGTGCCAAGTGCATTGAAGCTGTTCTGGCAGCTCATGGTGCCCCAACACCTTACTGAGACACTTTATGTTGGTTTTTCTTTTAATTTGCCTTAGAATGGATGGCAAAGGGATAGCAATGCAGAAGGCTGTTATTTATATATGACTCAGAGAATATTATTTGGGAGGGAACCTTTTTTGTGGGAGATGCTCATTTTAAATTGGTATGACTGCAATATGATATGTCACTCCTGAAAAGAAAGGTGGAAATCCAATAAAAGTGCATCATGTCTTTTTTAAGTCATCAGACGGTCATTTTCCACCCTTCCTACACAGTCGGAGAACAGAAGAGCAAATTTCTACTACACCTGATTACACCGCATTGATCTGGGAATGACACAGTCGTGAACAAAAGCTTTCTAAACTACACAAGGATTGCAAGACCATCGGCCTTTTTGTTGCTCTGGCAATGTGATCCTCAAACACTAAACAGCAGGACCATTGTTTGAACCGCAGGATGGTCACAGCTGTTACTGATAACCTTCGGTGTGGCCAGGAAAGGGGGCACTGATGCATAGAAAGTGGAGGTTCTCCCAGCCTGCATCTCTCCAGACACCCACTGCGATGCCACAGACAGCTCCAGAGCACAATCAGGCAATGGCTCTGATACGAAAAGTCTTCTGACAGCACTCACTCTGCAGGCACTTCCTTATATAAGCCCCCTTGGAAGCAAGTGGGTATCTCCTTTATTCAATATCGTATCGGGCAGTTTTAATATTTGATGATGAGACCTCCTTTATTTTCCTGAACTGCTTCTGAGTCTGTTTGGCATTGTGTCAAAGCCCCTCTTGCCAAAAGAGGCAGGAACACTCGATCACGCTCCCTCAGTGATGCAGTTCAGTTGTAGTTCATGCTGTGGTGTTAATCTGGGCTAAGATTATGTGATTGCGCTGTAGTCCTGTATAGCACTCCAAAATGTTCCACCCCAGACCATATAGTAAACATTAAGATCCTCAATCCATAATATGTACAACAAAACATTGATGCTCAACCCTTGATTTACCCATGCTGCCCCACAACAACAACAACAAAATATTACACTCTCCAAAATCGAGTGCTCATAGCACAATGGGCTACAATTTAGTAGAAGGGGATCTTATAGATATGTATAATTGTGTGACTCATGATTTCAGACTTTTTTTTTAAATATATGTTTTTTCAATTTGAGTTATAGGACTCACATCTCTTGTGGTCGTGTTTTTTTAACTGAAGTGGTTGGAAAACATCTGTCTTGCTCTGCTTCCATCGTAATCAGGGGATCAGCTACAAAGCTGCTGATTTAGGTACACCAGATATGTCTGGAGAAACTACCATGATGATTGGCATTGACGTGGATTCATCATACATTATAAATAGTGCAGTGCGATGTTGTAGCCTCAGACTTTAGCAGTTCAACATACAAGCAATTCTCTTTTGTATAAACATCAGGCACACATTTCCCGAGTTCAGCACGCAGCTCTGACTTTTTAGGCATGTTTTTCAACTCTATTTTGTATAAACACTTGGTTGCTGGATCTGGTCATGCAAATAGGTCAAATTGTTTCCAACAGTAATCGTGTGGTTTTAATTTTCCAATTTCCATAATTTCCATAAATGGGTGTTATTGTTTGTATCACACACTAGTTTTAATGAAAAACACAAGAGCTTCACTTCTTGTGCCTTTTCACTTGTAACAATATTTTCATTTGCAGCAGAGTGCCTCCTTTCTTATTAAAAAGAGAGTTGTTACAGCTGTTTAAGTATCACATCTGTATTTTGACCTTCATTTGAGGACACCTCAACAAAATTAAAGCCTATCTCTCTCTTAAGATGATCTTAATGTGCTGTGTTTTCTGTACTAGTATTGCTTCCTTTGTGTGTCTCCAAAAGAGAGGGGAATACAAAAATATGAATCTTCGTTTTTTTTGTGCCAATTGACAAGTGGTTCATTATTATTGTGTTACCCATTCAGGGATGTGAACAGTGCAGTAATAATACACCAAAGCCAACCCTTCTAACACCGAACTGCTACTAAGAGGCAGTAAAATGCTAAGTCATACATTTGACAAATGGACATTTTAAATGTCATTACTACAAAAGTCGGAAATATCAGATTGATCGCTTTTAATAGAAACTACTTATTCACACATTGACAGCTTAACCTCATGCTGAATGTTTGTAATGGAATAAAGGACAACAGAAGCCACACATTTTTGAGACAGTAAAAACTCTCTCCACACTTTGTTTTACAGAAAGAATCAAACTCAGATTACTCCCAAGTCTTGTTTGGCAAGTATGGAATAGGCAATCAAATTAAATTACATAGCAGTCCGAGGCATCCTTTATTGTGTGCTGTACCAAAACGCATGACTACATTAATTCTGTAACCATAAAAAAAAATGAATCCAAAAATGTCAGCATTATGAAATGAAACAGATCATATATTGACTTTGTTGCAAGGATTTATGAAAGAAATGTAAATTTTGAGAGGATGTAGGACATGGCATGGGTACGCCGTGTGTGCATTGCTGTGATTAGCTAAAGAAATACAAAACAATAAAATAAGCGTATTTCTCTCTGCCTCTTTTGAAACCTACTGCAAGTTCAAACGTAAGCCCCGTATAGATTGCAAAAATCGATGAGGTGGCCTCCTTTATGAATAAGTCATTATTACAACATTAGTGTTTCAGTGTCGTCAGCATAAGAGCCATCCCTGGGACTGATACACGAGAGGATGCAATACGGGCCTCCCGATTCCTCTGAGTTTCATCTCCGATCATTCAGAAGCAGAGGAATAGACGGTGGGGTGATGTGTATTAATACAATGTCCAAGATACCTGTAGGTATTGCCGAGCTGATAGTTGCTTTTGATGTGCAGTAGCTGGATTACATTACTGTACTTAACTACGTCTCCAAGCAGTTTTTTATTCTCTGATTCATTTAGCTTTTGTTCCAGTTCTGCTGCATGCTGGTATTTCTTCAGCATCTTGTCCTCAGTACTGTTCCATTGCTTTCCTTGCTTTGCTTTCCAAAACTGCTTCTGCGCAGAATACCTGTTAATGCCAACATGTATATTTGTCTCTCCCGTAAATAATATCAGGATGCTTGGTTGGATGCTGTGCTTGGTCCACTTTTTCGTCTTCCGCTTCGGAATTGATTGTGGCTGTTTGGAGGCAGCTACTGTAATATTCCCCAAGAGTGGGTTGAATTGCAAAAGTGACCCAGCAGTTTCTGTTTCTGCTGTTTGGCTCAGGAGGCTATCCCTTGGCAGCAGAGCTATATATCCCTCTTGTGATTTGAAGAGCATATTTAAATCTCACCTTTCCTCGTATCTGTGGCAGTTGAATGCAGTATTCTCTGTGCGGTCTTCCTAACTGCCATTAATTGCTTCATGAATGGGACATTGAGCTGCTGTATTTTTATTATTATAGCCTGAAGCAGCTATATAAATGTCCTCTATTAGGTCCCACATTTGGAGATTTTACAATAAATCCAATGGAGAAGATAATTGAACAAATTTAGTAACCGAGAGGCCCAATTGGAACCAAAAGACAATGTTACCCCCCACAAACTGTGTTGGAGATGCCAGCTCTACTGTTTCTCTGATTACAGGAAAAAAACAAGCCAATAACCTGCATCCTGATATCATAAAACAAATACTAATCTTTTTTCATTTTCCTTCTGTTTTTCCCACTACCTCGGCTCCATGCATTCTCTCACCTGCACTGTGGAGGGTGTGGCCACCCTGTCACATTCATTCAATTATCCAGTTGATCTGCTTTGCACTGCACTGGAGAGGGAAAACACAAATTAAAAGGTATAAAGTGAAAAACGAGAATTTAATTAAACTAAAAGTGAAACGTGCAGTGGGCTGAGACTGCTACAAAAATCTATTTAAAGCCATACTAGTTTATACCTTATCATAAATAAGGATACACCCCATTAAAAGCACAGTGTTGTGTCAGCGTGCATTATCTTATGTGTCTTATCTGATGCTGACAATGTTTATCACCCACAAAAATGTGTGCTATTACTTAAAAGTATCAGCTGCAGTGTCATTTTATCATTTATATCCACTGTTCCCTAGGGTTTGCCTTTTCTTGGATGCTCTGTCTCCTCACCAGTGCATTCAAATGGTAAGTTTTTGGGACACATGTTCCATCAGAGATAAGGAAGCCATCCAGTCACAGGCAACCAGCACAATTATCCATGCCTAGAGAAACACCTGCCTTCTTCATTGAAAATCTCCATTGCAGATAAACTCCTGACATTCATTATCAAGTTGCGTATGAATAGTGTATTACCTGCATCTGGATCAAAACAGGTTTTTTAACAAGCATCACTCCACTCACATATGTGTTATCTTAAGATACAGAGTTATGTGCGTACAGGTAAAAACAAACAAACACACACACACACACACAAACAAGCCAAAATAAAAACATTCCCACAACAGCAATAACAAACAAACCTGTGACTCTCAGTTAAAACGTTCAGGTTCTGTATTTATGAGCCAATCTGGTAAAGGTTTCTTCTACTTTGCAATTTGTGTATAGTTGAAGCATCCTAAGCGGTGGTTTATGGAAAAAAGTGAGGGAAATAAACAAATTAATTTAACTCCACCAAGTTCAGATACATAAATCAAATGTTGCATTAATCAAGCCGGAAAATCTTGCCCAAGTGCCTGGAGATGGTGTTTAATTCATTCCCCTTATGAAGAAAATGATCTGACCTTTTAGTTATTTCAACCATCTATTAACATAAGACTCCCCTGTGGTTCACTATGTTGCTCAGTCCAATGAGATACACAAAATATGTGTTCAACCAACCGTAGTTCATTCATTCATTGTCAGCTGAGGCTACCTCCAGATCCCCTTACGAGAAAGAACACAAAAAATAAGTTATTGCCTTTTTTTTTCTGGGTCAAGGTCTACAATGGAAATTAATCATATTTATGCAGTTCAACTCCTGCTGGTTTCAATGTATCAATTTATCATATTTAAAAAACAAGAACAAGAGCAAAAGCCTTTGTTTCACATGGAGTCTTTCATGGCATCTCAAACCACTGCTTGGGAGACTGACAGTACAATTAATGAAAAAACATGGATATAATTCTTAAATGTGCATTTTTAAATTGGATTCAAAGCCCTTTGCTGCTGAGAGTCCCTAACGGACTTGTCGTTGTGTATTCAAGTGCATAACAAGAGCAGGCCCACGACAACCCATTTTTGGCAAAAACAGTAGACAATTCGAGACATGCCCATGTGCAAGTGAAAAGTCAGTCACCTGACGTAGGCATAATCCACACCCTGTAAGGCCATGTTAGTCACCAGCATTTGCAAATCAATCCTGAATTTCACAGGACTGCCAACAGAGCAAGGCTGAATGGGAGGCTACACAATGTAGTGGCAGGATTTTGTGTAGACTACAATTTATCACGCAGGTTACAATAAATACAGACAAGCAAAGCACTGCAGTAATGTTTCCTAGGGGATAAAACCACAAAGTTGCCTCTTGGCTCCAAAACAGTGCCGTCAACGTGGCATGTAACTCAGCACAATGACACAATCACGACCACAGGCCAGCTTATGTTTGGGTGGCTTAACGCCATGCCAGTTTTCTGACTCGTGGTGGAATGGTGCCATCAACTGATCAGTGCTGTGGGCAGTGCTCTCTCATAGCGCTAAACCACAGTGATTTTTATATAGTTAAGATGCATGGTAATGCAGTTCTTCCTCCCGTGTGCATCATGTAGGACCTGACACAGTGTTTGGGGGTGCTTTTGTATTAACATGTCAGGTCTGTGTACAGGTTAGCATACTCCATTCTTTCATATTGCAAATCGTGCATCGCAGGAATCCAAAAATACATACTTCTCCAAGATTTGCTATAGTGGTACCATACATTTAATTTCTGCTGCTGCACTAAGACTTTTTATATGCATACATTTTTTAAATAATGTCCCCAGATTCCACTCCTCCTTCCAGGATCAGAGTTTGATATTGAAAACTATTCAAATCAGGGAACTCAGGACACTGCCTGTTGGAATTCAAATGTTTAAAAATTGAATATATTGAAACTGCCCTGAATTCACATATGTGGTGCTTAATCTGATTCCATCAATCACAGATTTTTATGGTAATCTTGTTTCCGTTTTCACTTGTATACCTCTAAATGAACACAGTAGGAGTGTGTTGGTGGGAGGCAATGGTCTTCAAAGTGTTTCTGTCTGTCTTCCACTCCACATTGCTGACCGTTAAAGGCCCCAGAAAAGGGTTATTATACCAAAGTCATCCTAGAATAGAAAGAACTGTGTGCTTTCAGCTGAAATCACATCCTGAGATGTTGAATGTTACAATCTGCTTGGCACTGTCATGTGTAAAAGGGTGTGATAATGAACACTAATACTTCAGCTACTATTACTACAACTTTTAATAATAATTACTGTGGAAGATTTGCATTGGCCAGTCAGGGACTTAAGAAAAATATCAGAAATATCAAAAAAAAAAAAAAAAAAGACAAAACAGGTGAGAACTGTCTCAAACAGTCAAACACAATTGCAGAGTAGCTGCTATTCCCTATGCAATTGCTTGAAACCATTTTACACTCGCATTACATAATACCCTGGTGACAGAGTTCTCAGTATGTGGTCACATTCATAAAGAGATGTTTCTGTCAATCCCAGTACTGACAGATGAGGACCTCCTGCCCATGGCCATGTTTTGGTTACTTTCGGAAGTCAGTTACAGATGATAATTGTGGTCAGTGCTGCGTCCTATTGCACAACCCGTGATTTAACAGCTGTTTTTCTTGGCATTCTCTCTGGATGCCTTTGCCAATAAGCAACAACCTGCTGGAAGATGTTAAAGGACCATAATACTTCAATAATTAATTTTTCTTACCTAAATGACAACATTTAGATGATATATTATGTCCTGCCTGATGAACATGGGCCTGCATTGTAATACACAACTAATGAAAAAGGATTAAACAAAGCATATTCACCACCTTATGAAGGAAAAGTCATAAGGAACTAAATTAAGCCCTACTGCTGTGTTAGTGGTAAATGGCTTCAGATATGACTTGTCAGCAATTTTTGTGTTATTGCTTTTCCCACTACAGATTGTTTTGCCTCTCTCAATGAGTAGTAGATTGTTTTCTGCTAATTGGATTCCCACTGCACGTTGGCACAAAGAGATACCAGAAAACAGATTTCGGAAAACAGAATTTATGAGAAATGTCTTGCCCCCCCCATTAGGTACAGACCTATTTTAGATTTAAAACAAAAGCATCCACAAATACCAGTGCTTTTAAAGTTTGAAGAAATTAATGATTTGGTATATTTAAACTAGAAAAAAATGGTGAATAATCAGTATTCTGAAAAGCTTATTAAACTGATATAAAATATAAACACATACTACTACTATCACTACTACTACTACTACTACTACTACTACTACTACTACTACTACTAACAAAGCATTTCTATTTTAAGCACTTTCCATAGGACAACACTAAACATTGAGCTCAAAATCTAGTCCCAATCCATTTCAACATTACCTAAATCAGGTCACAATTAATAACCACAGGTGATTTAATTATGATTCATGCAGCATGTTTAGCTTTTTAACATTAGGTTAATGTTCAACCAAAATGGCTTCTGCATAATGATCTGAATGAAAACATCTGAAATATGATATTCCTTTGAAATCTATGTCTTATATTTTAGGGAGACTACTATAACAATGTATTTGACCAGCATTTTTGTATGTTAAGAATCACTATACATTTTGAAATAAGTAATTTTTTGAGTTTTGAGTTTTTCCCTCTATTTATGATCATTTTATGCAGGTTTTTCACAATTCAGTATTTAGATTGTGATTAGAGCTTGTGATTCTAAGTTTAACAGTGATTGTATTTGGCTAACTTCTTTGGAGGTCTGAAAATCCCTTGGTAGCAAACAGTTTTCCCCGAATGCTTTCACTTTGCATTTAATGTAACACTTGTTATTGTTTGATGGATCATGTAGCTGGCTTGTTTTAGACAGAATGAGGTGTATTTTATTTCCAGCACACTTACCTGCTTTGAAATGATTGATCAGTGAATGCCTGATGCTGTTTTATTGGTGTTATGAAGCTAATGATGACAGATGATGGAGAGAGAGAAAAAAAAATCCAATCAGATTTCCTGGAGAAATTGTGAAGGGAAGCATGCTTGGTCATTAAAATTAGAAAACAAGTTGAGAGACTACTTGACTATTACCCTGGTTGTGTGATATTACTACCTGGAAACACACCTTTAATAATAAAATAATTGGCATTGCAGTGCCTGTGGGTTGACAGCAGCAGATTGAGAGAAGAAACACTAATCCTCACCGGACAGTGTGTTATAAGAGCAGACTACCTTGCCAATGTACCTTATCTCGGTGGAACACACCCCTCGCAGCTGACTGCTTTGTGATTCTGATCTGCAGAAATGTGTGAGTGCCTCCTTTCTAGCCTGTAGAAAACATGAAGGCTGACTAACCGATGGCCCACTCCTCTCAATGTCCCTCTGTGATCAAGAGGGGAAGTGGCCCTATCGCCCTGAGGACGAATCCCAGGGCAGCCTTAACAAGTGTTGCCCGATCTGTCAAAGCGCAGAGGCCTAACAACCTGAGAGCTGCGCTGTGTGTGCACTGATGTAAAGCGCACACAGCTTAGACTTCTGCCCATGGAAACGGCCCAGATTCATTTGAGACTGACAGGGAGATTACCGTAGAGCACCAGGTGCAAATGAAAAATGCACCCACCATGATAAATGCATCCTCTGTCCTTGATCAGTGAAATATGTTATTCACAATATGTCCAGTTTTTCATTTCTCTTTTTCTTACCACACACTACCAGCCACAACCTGTAAGGTGTGTATCTTTCTAATGAGAACGACAGAATTTCTAACTTAAAAAAAAAAAAAAAACAAGCAAACAAAATTATGTAATCGATGTAAACCCCTGCTTGGCAACTCAGCAACTGCCCCCCCCCCACAGCCTGCAGAGGACTGCATGTTCCCTCAATTCTGGAACGAAACCTACACCCCTACAACTTATGTCTAACCACATGGTCAAATTGAAAAATGAAGACAAAAACAGGTCTGTTACGTACACTTCTCAAGCAACATGTGGGGATGTCAAATGTATTGCTCACCACCCTGCATCTTCTCTTCAACACATTGAAAAGGAATGATTTCTTGACACACTACAAACAATTCCTGCCAGGGCATGACTGCAGTAGGGCCTATTGGAGGTGAGCAATAGTTTACGCTGTGTGATCCCCCCGGCAATCGAAGCAGACAGACGAAAGAGCTACTAATAAAACAAATCCAGGTTGATGCACAACATGTTGTGTATAACATCAAAAGATACGATTTTTTGGGTAAGATTCATTGCCTCTTTCCTGTCAAAGTAGTGAAGCAATGACTGCCAGGGGAAGTTATACATCCTGAGAGATTTAAGAGGTAGCAGAGTCTTAGTTTAACCGTGGGGAAACAATTACCCAAAATGCAGATGCACTGGAATGGCACCTTGTGATTATATAAGTACAGCCGGCTTTTCAATTAACAGGCAATGCTGTCATCTACTCTTAGGGATGAACCATGACAGGGCTTGCATGTTCCTTTGATCTGCTCGCTTGGTCAAAAGCCTTAGTTTGACTTTGCAGTGCCCAGTCAACCTCACATTGCTGTGCATGAATCACCCCTGATTGTTCCCGCATAATACATGTAATAACTGCATGATTCAGCTAGAACACAATTATAAATGGTACACATGTTAGATTGCTGGACCAGGCTGTGGCATCTCCTGACCATCAATATCTGTGATATTGAAGTGAATGACCCAGTTTAGGATAATAAGGACAAAAAGGTGCAGCTTGGCCAATCGCCGGTCAGTTATGAACCTAAAGCATTTCAACGAATGGTACATTTGATGGAAATACGTGGCAGAGAGGAGTTGCTGTTTGTTATGCCTCAGTAAAACTATCCATTCCAGCATGAAAACACTCTATAAAATAAAATACAATTAAATAACACAGGGAGTGGTAATGACAAACTCCAGGAATAACCAAAGCTGCTGTTAAAGGCTTTGTTACAGTGGAATAAACTGTTTGGGGAAGATATACCGGAACAGGTAGCTCCTGCTCACATTCACTTCACTTCCATAAAACCCTGACTAGTTTGCAAAAATCTAAGTTATCGGTCCAGTGCAATCACAGTCAAGATGTCAGCTTGCATGTGGTGCAGGGGTTGTGTCCTCTAGGCTGCTGTCACTCTGACATCAATCACAGCTGCTATCGAAATGACTTTTGCCCATCTGTGATTGGCTGCTGTATCTCTAGAGAGACTGTCCAGGTGTAGAGTACCCTTGAAGTCTCAGCACATATATATACTAACCTGCCATTATAAAAGTGACTTAAAATTCATATACTTGACAACAACAAAAATCTGAATGTGACTGAACAAAAGAATCGTGACAGGATACTCCATCGTTTTACATTGGAACTGCACTATGCAGAGTCCTGACCGCCTATTTGATTTAGGTATCATGGTATCCATCACTGAAGTTTCATGTAACTTGGAGAAGTCTGAACTTCGAAAGTCGAAATGTAAATAGATTACTCAGGATATATATCATACGACATATTTAGTTACATTAGCTTTATTTATCGCAGAATGTATCCCCAAGTAAAAAGCAGAAATACACAAGAACCACATATGTTTTTTAGATTTCAGGAGAAAGACAGCGGCTACACATTTTCCGGCTTGAAATTGAAATGATTCCATATGCAAATAGGCTGTTTTATTTAGAAAACTTTGCAGAAAGTCAGTGTTACCGATGCCTTAAGTTTCCGATTTCAGAAAATGTTGAGTCTGACGCTTCAGAACTAGGCTTGAGAAACAAACATATTTTTTCACAGCTGCCTATATTTTTCTCTTCTGTACTTGTGTGCTTTTGTAAACCTTTCCAACCGATGACAACCAAAATGCTAAGACATAAACACCTAAAGCAGTGAAAAAAACATGTTTTTTTAACATAATAACATTAAAAGCCCAATACACTAAATGACCGATGTAACTTAATATAATGAGAGAATTCAGAGAAGACAGTTATGGGAGGTGGCAGAGTTCATATGGTTTGAAGTGGCTGATTGTTATGATATTTTGGACATCAGTGAACTGCCAGCATTGATGGACTCTTATACTGAGTGCTTGTACATCTCTAAACACAATAACACCGTGTCAGAGAGCTAGAAATGTCATGCAGTGGGTAAAGGAGAATAGCACTGAAATCATGTCATTGCCTACTCAGGGTCTTGACCTCAATCCCATAGAATGTGAAGAATGAATGGGGCAGTACTGCGTAGACCATCCATCAAACGGATTGCAACAGTCGTCTATGGCAAGATTGGGCCTAAACCCTATTAAGTGCACTGTGAACAGCTGTCTTTTCTTATTTTGTCTGTTCTCCTCATTCTTTGGGTAATGTATAGATTATATATACCCAACATAGGGGATAACTGAATCCTCTGAGACTGTGCTTTATTATATATCTGTTCTCATTAACCCTTCTGAACCCAGTGTAAAGTATGGATCACAAACATCAATTACATAGGCCTGTGCGTGTGACATACATGTCCCACTGGTTTCCTAAGGGTTAATGCAGCACCAATGTCTAGACCCATAATTGGATAATGAGGAGTAAAATACTTCAGATTTGTACCGCAACAACGGAGCAAGAACGACTAACAATATTTTGATTCATTCTACAATCAGAAACCCCACAAATCATTTTCCAGCCGCTGTGCATTGTGTGAAGGCATTTTTAGTACTTGAGGTAAAAGCGCCTTGACTGAAGTGAAGTCTAATGCATTTTTAAGGAGCCTCAATCCAAATGTGAGGATCGTCTGGTGCATAGCTTTGCATAATTGTGTTCGCTTTTGTTTCTCAGTTGATTTTTTTTTTTGGGCACATCTTTCCCTGGGGTGAACAAAAAGCTTTTCTCATTCTGAAAAACTGAAAGGAACCACCGTGCAAAAAAAAAAAAAGGTTGATAGGTGCATATTATCCAAAATATCCTGTACTTCAGGGATTCAGATTTTACACTTTGTCGGCTCATATCTCAAATAAAACAGTTTTTCTCAAACTCAGGTTGAAAGCTCACATTGTATATCTGCTGCTTTGTTCATTCTATTTATTTATGATTTCTTTACACGTTTTTTTAAAAGGTAGACTTTGGGTCAGATTGATACTCTTTTTTTTTTCCTTCCTCCAAAGCAGTGTTTCCCAAACAGCGTTTTGTGGCACAACACAATGACAGGTTTGCCATAGTATTTTCCTATAAACAGAAACATAATAATAAATTAAAAAAACTATGAATGTGTTTATTTTTTAAATACATAAGGTCCTGCCTGAATTAAATGTGAACACATCCAGTCAAGCTGAAGGTATTTTTTATTTTATTTTATTTTATTTTATAATGGTGTGAGTGGGCAGGATTTTTTTTATTTAAAGTTGAAAGCAGTCGTGTCTTTTATCCCCTTGTTTAAAAAAATATATTTACAGTATTTGTACATTTAATAAAGTTGACATTTCTCTGTCTTGTAACATGCTATAGGATGTCTTGGAAAAACAAGGTGCTATTAAAGTTAGGGTTGCTTGTTTGGTACACAAAATATGTAACCTAGAAGCAAAAGTCCTTTAATGCCTTCAAGTGAAGGGATGTTTATGACATTCACACAAAAATAACAAGGAGTTAGTCACTTTAATTTGCGTATTTTTCTTCCAACAGGGATGGTGTTTATTTCACGTTCTATTTTTAAAAATGTTATTCACAGTATTTTGTACAGTGTGCCATGTTCAGCTAGGATGTGTGCTAAAATGTAATAAATTAATACATCATGCTCCAGCATTGCCAGTTTCATGCAGGCGCTACAGACGTTTCACACCAATATAGATATTTATCTTTATCTATATCTATATATAAAACATCCTTCTACTTAAGTCATTGTGACTTCATGAGTACACTTGATGAGTCAAAACTAATTACATTGTTTCAATGAAAAAACAGGGAGAAAACACTCAACCAAGTATGCAGTGTATGTGCTTCTGCTAATACAAAAAGCAAACATTACATGTTAAGCAGTTGTCCAGCCCAGTGCCATTACACAGCTATAACACTGAATCGGTTCAGTTAAATTTGTTATGATCAATAAGCACAGCAGTTGAACCTGTAATTCTGTTGCGGTGAACCTGGCAAGAGTATTGAGCTGCTCGAACAATTGAAGCTGCTCCCATCTGTTTAGGACCAGCAGTCAAAGGCATGTTGTGGAATAACTACTGAGCAGGTGCAAGAGGGAGGGAACAGTGAGGCAAAGTGTTTTCAGAGCAGTGGCTGAGCGCGAGTGGTCATTTTTTTAAGCTCTCATAATAGCTGGGGTGGGGTGAGGAGTGGGGCTGTGCAACTCACATTTTGTGCTCAACAAAGTGGATCTCCAAAGTGGGGCTTCCGTGTGGCTCGCATACATAAAGCTTGTGTTCAGCCTGCAGGTTGAGACCTGTAGTTCACACATCACTGAGCTATAGCATGGTGGACTGTGACCAGGTCTCACCAAGGGGCAATTCCCCTTTGGGCTTGAAGTTGGCCAGGGTTTCCTCATCTTGCTCCACAGCAGAGACCCCTATGTCTTACCATATGCCCAGCAACCTGCAGTTACCATTGACAGCTTGCTTAGGGATCCCTACAGCGCTGTTGGGTATCAGATGAGTGTCCTGTAACTGTAAATGAAGAAAGGGAAGCACTTACCAGTGGGAGGGTTTACTCTTCTGAAGTTAATTTTGAAACAAAGAAATCTTGTATGAAATGAAACAAATGCAGCGCCCTCTGGTGAAAACTCCAAAGAAGCACAGGTCCAGTAAAAGTTTAGGTTAAATATTGAAGAAAATGGCAAAGCCTGATGTGATTTTGTTAAAAAAAGAGTGACTGAGTCATTGTAGCATGCATTTTTCAACCCTCTCCACTACATCTCTTCTATTTGCGCTCTGGACTGGGCGTGAAAAGATAGAGAAAGTCTGTCAGTAATGCTTTGGACGATGCATGTATGCTGCCTACATCTCTCCTGTGCTGTTGGAGAGTCATAGGCAGACTTCACATGCAAAAGCCGTGACCGTCTTTCTCAGGATGTTTTGGCCATTGCCAGGAAATGCAGAGATGTGCGTTTCGGATTGAAGACGACAAAGTTGTCATGCTGATGCAATTTACTCAATTCGTAGTAATTCACTGGAGGGGATTCATGTTGATGTCTCTGACTGCTTGCTAATTCAGAAAAGAACAACTCTAAATATTGTGAGAACTGCATGCATTGCCCTCCAGCATTTGGTTTGTGTGTGTTTTTGGTATGGATTGGCGTTATGTCCTGGGGAATAACGTGACATTGGGCCATGTGAACCAAATCTTGACAACTGAAATCTCATGAGATCCCAATATGTTTCCTGCTATGGTTTGCGGCACATTTCAAAGCTATTTTAGATGTGAGAAAGTGATTGACTGTACCATTACCACCTGTAGGTCATTCTTTTGCTGTACTGTGAGGAATGTATAAGATGTCATACATCACTAAGTCTGGACATAGTCACTTGGAAACCCAGTTATAGCTGTTGATGAATAATTTGGATTCATAGAAGGCAAGGTGTCAGAAAAAAGAGAACACCTTAACAATGGACGCAAGAAGATCTCTCATATTTATAATTTGCTTTTTCTTCCTCTTAATTGTCAACAGATGACTCTAGCTGAAGACAGGAGGTCAGTCCCCACAGTAAAGGCTAATACAATTACTGATCATTTAGTTAAATTGGTCTTCAAAGCCTCAGAGGATCTTAGAAAAGAAAAGACAAATAGTGTGTCCCATTGAAATGTGTTAAATAATTGGAAATAATGGAATTACAGTGGCCAGGAGGGAGTTCCATACATGTCCTGTGAATGACCTCCCTATTTCAAACCTTGTTAACCCTGTCAATAGCCTACACCTCTCTTAATTTCTTATTTTGAATGTCTAAACTCTACACACTGCGTACTTCAGATCCGTCTCCATCAGATGACACTGAAAAGAAGTCAGTATGGACTTCCAAACGTTACTCGACACTGTACAATAAATGTACGACGAACACAATGTCAGAAGATTGACCTATTACTGTGTAATTTTACAAAAGAAGACAGAGATTGAACGAAATGCTCCTCGACTTTAATATCTGGCCATCTCAGCTCAAAGACTTCAATATGTTTTCTTTGTCTGTACTTAAAGTTGTGTAACAATCTTTTTCCTTTAGTTCCTCTCCAGTCTGTGTTATTCCCTTTTGTTGTTTCTGCTTAGACTGCGATCGAACAATTTAAGAGTCTGTATTTGTAGGTAAAGGCTTTTGAAAGCTGATGAGGAGGGAATGCTGAACCTCTGAAACCCTTTGGTGATCCATTAACAGGGCACAGTGTGTATTGTGATTTCCCTAGACTTTTAAGCGTGAATCAATCTTGGGTACACAGTGCCCGGGGACCAGTCTCTCTGCTGTAGTGGGCTTGTCTCTTGTTTTGGGCTGTGCGGTTGCGTTCCTCAGAGGTGTGTGGTGACTGCGGTTTGAATTTGTCCCCATCGCATGTGCTATACTCTTTTATTGGACAATTATTTGTAACTCAAGAAAACAATGAATAGTCACAGTATACAGCTATGTTATTATTCTCACTCTTTACCACAGCAACTCTGCTGCAACATTTGAAAACCAAATATCCCCCCTTACTTGAAGTGCTCTTTAGTAAATCAATGCTGGACACATTCCTTATTCCTTAATGGGCGATTCTTAAAAGCACGGCTTGATTGAAACTCCTTCCTGCAAAATCCTCCTTAAGGAGTTTCAAACCATTTTTATTTTACATAAGGAAAAACTTTGAATTGATTTTGTAACTATAATTTGGCTTTATGCTTTGAGGCAGTCCATTGCTATCAAACAAAACCTAGTACACTCTTTCACAGTAAGAGTTTATTTTTTAAAACACTCATGTTTTATGTTCAAAGTCTTGTCTTTCTTGAGACCAATGACTTTCTGCAAAGTAAAACAGAAATTAAATTTTCACTCCTATTTATGTGAGAAATCTACCTATCCTGATCAAAAATATAAACGCAACATGCAATAATTTCTGAGTTACAGTTCATATGAGGAAATCAATTGAAATAAATGAATTGGGCCCTAATCTATGGATCTATGGATATGGAATGTCCACCAGAGCTGCAGTCGGGTCAAGACCCTGGTGAGGATGACGAGCCGCAGATGAGCTTCCCTGAGAAGCTTTCTGACAGTCTGTGCAGAATTTCTTCAGCTGTCCAGGTGGCTGGTCTGAGATGATCCCGCAGGTGAAGAAGCTGGATGTGGAGGTCCTGGGCTGGTGTGGTTACACATGGTCTGCGGTTGTGAGGCTGGTTGGAGGTACTGCCAAATTCTCTAAAATTATGTTGGAGGTGGCTTATAGTAGAGAAATGAACATTCGATACTCTGGCAACAGCTCTGGTGGACATTCCTGCTGTCAGCAGGCCAACTGACACTCCCTCAAAACTGAGACATCTGTGGCATTGTGTTGTTTGACAAAACTGCATATTTTACAGTGGCCTTTTATTGTCCTCAGCACAAGGTGCACCTGTGTAATGATCATGCTGTTTAATCAGCTTCTTGATATGCCACACCTGTCAGGTGGATGGATTATTTTGGCAAAGGAGGAATGCTCACTAACAGGGAGGTAAACAAATTTGTGCACACAATTTTAGAGAAATAAGCTTTTTGTGCGTATGGGAAAATTCCAGGATTTTTTATTTCAGCTCATGAAACATGGGATCAACCCTTTACATGTAGCATTTATATTTTTGTTCATTAAATATATATATATTTTATGTAAAGTACACAAATCCAATCCCAAACACTTTCAATGCCTTCAATGCCTACAAACATTGTCAGAGCTCATGTGTGATCAATATTTCAACCTCCCCTCAGCAACTACTCGCCCAGGATCCAGTAGGCAGCACCCGAGAAAGACCGCAGCTGGAAGAAAGTGAAATGACTGCAGTGCACAGGCAGTGGAGTCTGCTGCTGAGGGTTCAGGTTTCGCTGTGAGGAGGCTGTGGCCTCAGAGCTCTCTGTGGTTGAGTTCCTCCGTGTGGCTCAGGGGCTGAGGTCGTTTACACAGCTTCCTGTGAGCTTTCACACTGCAGCGGAAAAACAAGACCCAGGAGGGTATGCCGAGGGCTTGGTGAAATAATTGTTCCGTCCAGAAAGGGAGAAGGCAGAATGTCAGAGATAGCCTGAGGGAACGCTCGGAATACATTTGTGCCTGGAAACCTCAGTGAGGGCCGCGGTCTTGTGGTCTGACTGCATGCCAGTCGTGCTGGTGGCCGACTGACATGTCTTTGTATATAGTGGCATCATCTTGTACCTGTTTATCCCTCCTTACATAACACACATTCACAGACTCTGACACCCCTTTGACTTTATCTTGGGAACACCGTGCGGCTTTTCTTGACAAGCTGTTGACTGCAATCGCAAACAAACCCGCAAAGCTGTCTAATGTGCAGGCTGCCAAGATCAGTAGTGCTCGAAATCGAATGCGAGGACAACAGCTATTGAGGCTGTTTAGACAAAAGCTGGCGGGGGGTGTCATAACATTAACATTTTCCTCAATGATCCCTGTAATTTAAGCACATGTTTGTTTCAGTAGTGAAAGTCACAAATTCAAAATGGTTGAACTGAGATGCAGGGTGTATCAGACTGAGAAGGCAGAACCTGCATGATTTTCTCCTGTGTTTGCATGTGGGCTGATAAATGATTGATGTGAACCTCATTTTCATATTGATGGTTTGGTCCACTCACTGTGTAATTTGTTGTAAATGTAAATAAGTAAAGACCTGGGTCAAAAGGGCACATCCTGATCTCTTTGTCCTTCGCAGAGTGCTGCTGGGATTATCAGGAAATATCTAACATGTTTGCACACCCTTTGCAAATAATGAAAAATACATTTATATACATTTACATTTACATGATGTAACAATAATAAGAGCAAATGGAGTAGAAATGCTGTAATGGACAAAGCATTAAACTACAGACAAGTGAGACATTTTCCACAAACAAAATATGTTTGAAATATCAGGACAATTAAGAAAAATAGAAAGGGCTAACAAACAGAAAATCAACACGACAACCCCCAAAACAAACAAAATGAAACAGTTTCATATTAAACTATAGCTGTGGACACACGCATACACCCTTTGCAAATACAGGGGAAAAAAATTGTGTAGTTAATGATATTGTGATGGAAATGCCATGGATCTTAAAGGCAACAGCCCTGGCACAGCACAGTCACAGTGGTGGAGAGATTACCTTCACAGTACCGGCATTTCCTTGACTGTGCGAAAGCACAGACTGTGCAGTTCAGCGCTCCTGAGTAGCACATAGCAGCAGTTCTGATGAGACACTGCTGTAGACTGCAGATGCATGCTGGGGCTGCAGGCTGGTACAGCAATGTGATGTAAGCTTGCCTTTTATGTTGAGTTTGTGCTGTCCTGATTGGCTGTACGCAGTGTGGTGAGTCATTTCATGTGGCCAACAGCATTTGGTCCTGGAAAGCATACACTACCACTGCTCTCATGTATAATTTTACTTCACAACATGTACACTTTTTGTGCCTTACAATTGTAAGTTTCATATGTACAAAATTATCAACCTAGCGATATAACATAGATAGGTCCATAGAGTAGCCATACTTTGACACGGGACGGATTATTGAAATTCATTACAATTTAACTTGTGTGTGATTAACAAATACGGTTCAGTTTTGGGCCAATGAGAGCTGCATCCTCCTACCAATCAGACTGTGTGTTACTCACTTTTGGCAAAGAGTGTGTAGGTAAAAACTAGTGATATAAATGGACAGAAGATTAAATTATTAAGATAGTAGCCATTTTTATTTCATACACTGCTCAAAAAATTAAGAGAACACTTAAATCACACATCAGATGATGAATGAAATATATTAAAGATCAAAGTCTTTATGGTACATTGTGTAATTCGTTGAGAACAAAATGACGTAACAACAGTCAATGGAAACCAAAATCACACCAAAACCGACTGAGGGTCAGATTCAAACTCACACCGAAAATCAAAGTAAACAACTGAAATCACAGGCTGTTCCAACTTGAGTGAATTTCATCACAGCAACTCATACTGTGACTCAGTAGTGTGTATGGCCCCCACGTGCCTGTATACACTCCTGACAATGTCTGGGCATGCTCCTGATGAGTCCTGGGGGATCTCCTCCCAGACCTGGATCAGGGCATCAGTGAGCACCTGGACAGTCTGTGGCGCTACTTGGTGGCGTCGGATGCACTGATACATAACGTCCCAAAGGTTCTCAATTGGATTCAGGTGTGGGGAACGTGAGGGCCAGTCAATGGCATCGATGCCTTTGTCATCCAGGAACTGCCTACACACTCTGGCCACATGAGGCCGGGCATTGTCCTGCACCAGGAGGAACCCAGGGCCCACTGCACCAACGTAAGGTCTGACGATGGGTCTCAGGATTTCATCCCAGTACCTAACAACAGTCAGGGTACCGCTGGTAAGCACGTGGAGGTCTGTGCGACCCTCCAAGGCTATGCCTCTCCAGACCATCACTGACCCACCGCCAAACTGGTCATACTGGATGATGTTGCAGGCAGCATAACGCTCACCACGGCGTCTCTAGACTCTTTCACGTCTGTCACATGTGCTCAGTGTGAACCTGCTCTCATCGGTGAAGAGAACGGGGCACCAGTGGCGGACCTGCCAATTCTGGTGTTCTCTGGCGAATGCCAATCGAGCTGTATGGTGCTGGGCTGTGAGCACAGGTCCCACTAGCGGACGTCGGGCCCTCATGCCACCCTCATGGAGTCTGTTTCTGACAGTTTGTTCAGATGGGTTGATGCCCTTCTATGGTCCTGTCCAGCTCTCCTCGTGTAATGGCCCGTCTCTTGGTATGTCCTCCATGCTCTTGAGACTGTACTGGGAGACACAGCAAACCTTCTTGCGATGGCATGTATGGATGTACCATCCTGGAGGAGCTGGACTACCTCTGCAACCTAAATGGGCTGCAGGTACCGCCTCATGCTACCAGTAGTGACAAGGACACTAGCAAAACGCAAAACTAGAGAAGAATCAGTCAGGAAGGATAAGGAGAGAGCAATTGTCTGTGGCCACCACCTGCAAAACCATTCCCTTTTTGGGGGTTGTCTTGCTGTTGCCTCTCCAGTGCACCTGTTGTCACTTTCATTTGCACCAAAACAGGTGACATTGATTCACAATCGCTTAGGCTTCCTAACTGGACAGATTGATATCCCTGAAGTTTAATTGACTTGGTGTGATGATTACGTGTTCCCTTAATTTTTTTGAGCAGTGTATTAGACTTGTTTAATCATCATAGGGCCAGATGGCAATCCTAGTCTCCCATAAGGACCCAGTCACTCTTAAACATAAATGTAATAGGGTACCAAGGGTTAATGCTCTGTGGAGTAGTATACACTGAGGGAAACCTGTCAAAATGGAAAACAGAGCATTCTGGAACCGAACTACTGACACAACAATCAACAACCCTCTTCAAAACAACACGTCTTGCAACAGAAAGTCAGACATCTCCAACTTCAAAGCCCTTGAGAGGGTTGCCTCCTGGAGAGAATGCAAACTAAGGGCATCACGCCTCACTCCCCGTCATATAAAAGCAGGCCTATCGAATCCTCAGTGAAGAGTCACGCCAGCACATTTCTGAACTCTGGAATGCAGCTGTGAAGGTGGGTGCGCACAAAGCATCTTTGAAGAAAAAGCACGATAACACCCTCTACACAGCTCCTGTGTATCCCACACAGCAATCAAAACACACCATCAACACCTACTCCAGCTCTACTGATCAGAAATTACAGGCCACTCACATGTACATACAAATGAACAAGAAAGATGTCCGCAGCTTATAAACAGGGGCTCCCAGAAGCACATTAAAAAGCATTTCTTGAAATTGACCACAGAGGCTAGTCGGAAAAAAACACAGATTTCAACCTACAACTGCATGCTGTAGGAAATTAAATGTTAGAGAGCTCATGGGTGTTATTTGAGGCAAATAATTCATAGTGTGAAGAGAGGAAGGATTTTCACTCAACTAGGGACCTGAAATACAAAAAAATATTGCCTGATATTAGAATAGTATTAAAAAATCATACTTCAATGTATTTTCTCATTTTAAAGGAATCAATTTATCATGAAGACAAACCACACTGGCAATCTAGTTTTGAGAGGTTGATGTAATGATGTTCATAATGTAATACAAATCAGGACATTTCTCCATATTTTCACAAAAAAGACAATTCTCTTATTCCACAAGCAGATATTTCCTCTAATAATAATAATGCTGTAATTTCCTTTTTTTTTCCCTTCTGCTTCTTTTTGTAACACATTCGTTTTTCACCTATTACCTATTGAGATTTTTTGGAAATACTTATATATAGAAGTACACAAGAATCTTCATTTATATTAATTTGTGAGTCTAACGTGTTTGGTAGGTGAAAACACCCGGGACTGCTGTTTTGCATGTCTTCGTTTTCATGAATATCACCATTTCCTTAAAATTAATTCAAACCGTGCAATTATTATGGCATCTGTTCTATTCAGTGTTAATTCAGTCGACACTTGTTTTATTTTAGTCATGCTTTGTCATGTATTTTATTGGTTTTGATCTTGACATTCGGACAGGGATCTCAGACTAAAGCATCATAACATGATACAAAATGTCTGTTAGTAAAACCCAGAATAATTTAAGTGGAATCTCAGACTGTGAATTACTCTGGACTACGAGTAGGGACTAAAACTTCAGTTCAGATAACTGAGATACAAGAAAGACACATACTGAGAGGAGTCAGTCTGTGGAATCCACATTTTAACATACAGTATGTTAATGAGACATTGAATACAATTAGGCAAAAGTAGTATAAATTTACACTGGTTGTATTTTTAGTCCGAGGTGGTAACATTTCCTCAACAATGAGAAAAACCCAATCAAAGAGCATAATCTTAATTTGTATGGTTATATACAGAACCTACCTATAAAGAAGGCCTCTAAACATTCCACAAATAACTATTTATTAAAAGGAAATACACTTTCTGTTAAACAAGGAATAAGTTTAGTTTTTAGAGAATAAACGTTATATTTATGCACACATACATTTCCTTTCCTTCTAATTTGTCTAAGACCGCTGTTTGAAGTACCTGCTAGGTAAGTGTATACAACTTTTGTTGCATTGACATGGTGTGGTGGCTGGAAATGGAGGCTCAGAGAGACCACAGGTAACGAAAACACTTATTCAATAGACACAAAATAAACCAGCACGATAGCCAAACCAAAAGATACACCCCCCAAAAAAAAAAAAAAAAAAAAAAAAAAAAGAATAGTCGAGGCTGAGGCCTCCTTATATAGCAGGTCACTAGGGTTGATTGACCTTAATTGATCAATCATCCCAACCACCTGCAGTACATGAGCATGCAGGGAGGGATAATTAACCCCCTCCTTGCCACACATGGTTACTGGTACATTTCTTAAGGGTGAATTTCAGATTGGAATCCTTCTAACTCTCAAATATATTGGATAACGTAATAAAAATAATGTGAACTGACACATGAGAATATGTCTGGAATGTAATGTCCATTAAGATGTAGGGTCAGATTTAGGTTATACGTTTTTGGATAAGGGCCGGATGAGGTGGTCACGGGATAAGGGTTAGAGTGCAGTGGTTTTCAAAACGGTCCTGGAGTACCCCCTGCCCTGCTGGTTTTTGTTCCAACTGAGATCTTAATTGAATCCTTAATTGCCCTAACAAAGCAATATACCATTCAATTAAGTAATTAAGACCTAGGTTGGAACAAAAACCAGCAGGCCAGGGGGTACACCAGGACTGGTTTGAAAACCCCTGGGTTAGAGTTAGCGTATGGGTTCAGCATATGGAAATGTTTTTGAGTTCAGGTTAGAGTTGGATTACGATTTTTATTATTATGATTTTTATTATTATGAATAAGATAGTGAAGAAGAACACTTCTCAATAAATAATTAAGTGTAGTGGTCAGGTTCATTGGTGCTAATATCCAACAGAAACAGTATAGATGCAACCTAGTGAGCACAGATAACTAAAGTGCCACTGACATAGAGCATAGTGGTTCCATCCTGTATAGTTATCTTCCTGGCCTTTGCTGCTTGGTTCAAAGAGGTTAGAGATCAACATGAAGCATATTAACTAAACCCCAGGCTCATCATCCATAGGGCACTGGCAACTGTTAGTGCCTAAGGAATGCATTTCTAGTGTGACAGATTGAAAATGTAATTTATGTGAGGAAAATACAAAAACAACAAAAAGACCCAAAAAGAAAATGCAACAAAGCTCAGAGGTTTGATGTTCTTCATAGCAGCCAGGCAGCGTGACTTCCTATTTTTTTACAGCAATCAGCTCCAGAAGGAATAATGGGGTCCACTCCCACACACAGATGGCCTGCTCGGTGCAGATGCTGAAGGAGAAACTGTAGCGTTTTAAACACTCCTCACCACCGCTGGCACCACAGGTCTTCTTCTGCAATCCCACTTCCCTGACAAAAGCAGTGATTGATTTCAGAGGGCAACCCATGGACTAAACAAGAACCTGTAATCGTAGGTCACGGAGGATTTGAATTCCAGTGGCTCTTTCAACATTTCTTCCTTTGGCACATTTGTGTAAAGAGTTCAGCAGTCACACGTGGGCGCTGGAACATGTCCCCAAGCCATTAAGAGTTCTTCCTAGAAATAGCAAAGCCACTGCACAATCACACGTCAGACTGAGGCCTGTAGGGTGAGATTTGACCCATCCCAGAAGGACAGCTGTGGGTAGGAGAAAGCTCGAAGTCTTTAGATTGATTATTATTGCCCATAATCCCATCACTGAGCTGCTAACACAACGATGATGTCATATGCACAATGTAAGCCGTTAAATGAGTGATGCAAAGCATGTTTTCACCACTAGTATGGAGCGATCAATAGCCAGAAAAAAACAAAACAAACAAACCATAGACTACACACCAGTGCCAAACGGGTACAAGTTACAGGACATATTTGTTTGTAATGCTTCAAAATGCGCAACAGTACCATTTGCATCATATCACGTATTATTACACAACAGACACGTAGGCTCTATGATGAATTCGACTTCAACTGGGCCCGTGATTTTCAATTGAATTGGACAGACCAAATGAACTGCATGCATAAAGAAGAAACAGCGAGGTTTATTTGAGCTACAGGGCGTTTATTCAGCATTCATTGCATACCAGTGAAAAGTAAATAAACATGACTAATGCTCATAGAGAAGGTTATCCTTGCAAATGTAGACTCTGATCGTAAACCATAACCATGAACTATGACTTGCTCAACCTGAACATGGAAATAGTGTCACGTTAAAGGCTTCTGTTGTAAACAAAAGAGGAACTATTTGGAATTGCCTGGGATTCATTTGTGAAAATCGGAACGAAGTGAGTGAGTCTCCCACCCCCCAACGTAGGACAAACCAAAGGAATTCAAGATTCAAGCAGTTCAGGCACCAGCTGAAATCGGTCAAGTGTACATTTCATATGAGAGTGCAATCTGACATTACTGCCGAGCACTCTGAGCAAAAAGGCACGAGTTCCAGTTCCTATGTTTTCATAATTAAAAGGGCTAATAAAATATAAAAATACAGTTTAAAAATGTCCATTATAAGAAGAGCTAATAGAAAATAAGAACCAGTGAATGTAATGAGAGTGGTTGGAAATATAACAGGTCTTCCCAAATATATGATGCACAAGGTCCTTTGGGGTGGGGGGATAGGGGGATAATTACCTCAGGAGTAACTTAAGAACATGCAGTGCACTTTGTCTAAATTCTGCTCTTAATCCCATGTATAACAAAGTTAGGGTCAGACTGGGTTTGGAGTTAGGGCTTCTACATGAATGAGGCATGGAGGCGTGGAAGTGCATGAGGCATTTTGTGCATAATTCCTGCAGGTTCCATGCATTTATTCATTAAGAATTGATGTCCATGATTGTAAAGTGTGACTGGTTAAAACAATGCAGGAAATTCTTCAGTGGAAATAAAAAGAGAAGCCTGGTATTCTATTTCACTGTACAGGGTGACAGCCCCTCTCAGGAGAGATGAAAGTAATAGGACAGGGAATAATTATTTATCTTATAGAGGTTATGTAGGCCTACGTTATACAAGAATACATTTTATATCCACTTAGCGGGAAAAGTAAAGAGAAGCTGGATTTTGTATCTTTTCATACATATATTACAATATGACCAGAAAATAAATTACCAACTCCATACATAGCCCGCTAAAGTGCGGAAATCTTTCTCCTGACAAGCACTCCTCAATCTTTGTAACAAAGAATTGCCTGCTAATGTGGCAGATGTACATTTCTGTTTTACATAAGACCCGATGCCGTAATATTTTACAGTGTCTTTTTCTTGTTTTGTTTTCATGACTTCATAAAATCTTGATGATAAATAATAAAATCTTTAAAAGCCATCTTTATTGCCTAGGGATTTACGCAGCCTTTTCATCGTAAAAATGTGCTCCCCCTAGAGAGAATGGAGTGGACCAGTTTTCCCATGGCACCTCTCTAACTGGGATGAACGAGTGTGGGTCTCGCCCTGCAAGGCCAGGCTACCAGACGCAGAGATGCTTCTGTTGGATGATCTGTCTATGCTAAGGTGATGCTTTCCAGTATGGTAGGGCTCTGTATGTACATGTACAGTAATGGAATGAATTAGAATACAATGCCATTTGGCGATTCATGTACTTTATTGTTCATTAAACAACAATTATCTATCAATGGCTGTGTTAAATGCTGGTGAATACAGGGAGGTCGTGCTTAACATGGCTTAATTTACCATGGTTTCAGAACAACACAATCAAATAATTAACAAATTCACTGAGCACGGTCAAGGTTTCAGAACAACATGGTGTGGGAGTGGGTGGGAGTGTGCCGACAACCCTGCTTTAGTTTAAGTCACTCAGTGCATTCTGTCTTGCCATTTTGGAAGTGGATTACAAGTATTTTCTAACGTAAATAATTTTACAACATTTGTTTATTATGAATGCATTCATTATTTACCATTATTGATCTCTCGCTGGCTTCCATTGGAATGCATCTTCTTTTACAATATGTCTTCCTATGGAGAAATGGGTGTTGTTTTACATTTTCAGGAACACATGGTAGAGGTCCAGTCATCACTTGGTTAAAGTGGTTATGGCTGGACACCTACATAGGTTGTGTTTGTGTTTAAATACCAACGAAACAAAACCTCTACTAAAACAAAGATCCACAGCAGAAACTGTATTCAGACAAGTATTTTGAAATTGCAATCCAGCTGTACCACCTCAGAAGAAGTCATGACACTACCTTGTCTGTCATTATTTTTTTAACAGCATGTGGACGGAGCCAATTACATCCTCCCGGAGTTCTGTTGAACATGGATTCAACCTTGAGGAAACGAAAACAGATTTATTTTGGATTGAGCCAAGGTTAAACATTTTGTAAAATGTTGGACTGTTACTATGTAGCAAATAATTAGTCTGGGAGGATATATGTGCATCCCCCACCTTTAAATTCATTCCCATCTCTGGGAGAGAACAACTTATGTTACATCCTGCTCCTATCTTCAACGGGACCCCTGCAGTGAACATGGTGGGTGAACTATGCAATTCCAGGGATTCCCCAAGGGTGTGTCCGACAGTGAAAAAGCCCAGGAGGGAGCACTGATAAATGAATGGCACTCTGTGAGTTACAATGTAATGTTAATACAGAGCCTCCGGAGAGAGGACCAGACCACATCTCATGCTGACTGCTCCACCCCAGCTAAACCAGCACAACCATCACTGCGTTTCCTTGTGTTTATACTTTGTAAATACTCAGGCATCTCAAGGCAATTTATATATAATAAACATATTTAACAAGCAGTTCTGATGTTTGAATACTGTCACATTAATGCATTAACATTACGTTTCGGTGAATATCCATATTCAGTGCTTGACGGATTTAGAAAGTCTTTTGAAAAGTGCTGCCATCTAGTGGTAGCGTTATCAAAATCGCTTGGATTGAACTTGATTCCCAGATTAAATTATTTAATTTTAAGGATGAATCACTAAAACCAGATAAAAGAGAGAGAGATATGCCCTATTACTGATGTATTGTTTTGCTGGCATATAGGTACATCTCTGGAGGATTATCTGGCATCTCATGGCAGGGTGTAATAAGGCAGTTTTATTATTTCCCTATTTATTTTGTGGTCCACGGGCCATTTGTGTAATACACCAAAAAAACATGTTTAATTCCTCATTCACTTCACAGAACATTTATAAATTGCAAAGCATCCTTTCTCTGAGTTAATTATTATTATTATTACTATTAATATCATAATAATCATCATCAAAAATCTCAAAACCAAATCACCAAGTGCACTTTTGCATATGAGCATTTAGCCATAGCAAAGCCAAGTCAGAAAGATGGTGGTCATAAGTATTAGAAGATCCTCTTGTTCACTTCATAAAGTCTTACTGACCAATGTAGAGACATCAAAATCAAACCGTAGGTACTAATTTAATGGTGTCTCAGGCAATTCAGAAACAGCAGCTCACAAAATTGTAAAAACAATGGTTGGGGTTTTAATTATTACTGTTTAATTACAGACAGGCAGTTTAAATGCTTAGGGGTAGTCTATTTCCTTTTTAAGATCAGTTTTCATAATAAAACAAGTAACTTTCCTAATTGATCAATATACAACAATTGTTCCCAGGCATCAGAAATTAGTGTTATAAGGGCCTATAAAACGAATTGGAACAGACCTCTACTAGACCAATGCATTGTATGTTTTTGAAAGAATAGTATCTTTAAGTCTTTAATTAGCTAGTTTGTGACAAGATCTTTACTGCCAATACAATGGATGGGAAGGCCAGGTACTGTTAAAAATGATGCCTGAACAATCTGAACAAATAATATAAATGTCACATTTGCAAATAGACCCATTCCTCCGAAAAACAACTCCATTGTAACATTTGCTTTCTCCTCTTGAAGCGGTTTTTGTTTGTCATATGGCTTTAAATGTTTTTACTAGTTTGCCACTATAGGGTCACGTAAAAAGCAGCCTAGTCTTAAAAAGACCAAACAAGAAAAAAACTGTTTTAAAAGATAAAGAACTCCTGTTTAAAAAATAAAAATCCAAACTCTTGCCTGTCTTGCTCATTTCCCAAACATTCCTTAAACAGATGGAGAAATACCAAGCACTTAGTGACAGATGTTGAAGAGTAATCTGCTAATAAGCATTGCTTACCAAGTTTGTGTTTTGACGCATGCTTCTGACAAATTGTATTGCAACAAGCTCTGTCTCACTCCTCTTGAAATAGACAGTATGTGGTGTTCCTCGGGCCACACAGAAGCCAAATGTGACATTCAGAAGGCAGCACCTGGGGTTTGCTATCTGCATGTCTTATGGTCCCCAATGCAATCCCCCCCCCTATGCTGGGAAACTGCAGTTCTCTGTCACTGGTGCCGTTTCAGAATTAAGGTTGGGAAGAAGGAGGCAAGACTGAAGGCTAACGGAGACTTTCTGCACAATGGACAGAACAGTGTGAGTCAAAGCCCCTTCAGCTTGGTTCAGCACCCATACAACTGGACAGCGCCCATGACAACAGCCCTTCTGAAACAGCACACCTGAACCAGCCAATCAGAACAGTACTGCTGCGATGTGACACACACATGGTGCCTAACAGAAGAAGGTTTCAGTGGATCAGTCCTGAACAAGTGCTTCTACTTACCAACATTACTTACAGACTGGATAAAGACTCGGTACCAGTAAAGAAAACCCCCACCAGGATACCTCCAAAATACCCTGGGAGTCTCACAGTTGCAGGCCACAGATGGTTCTGTGAAGAAAATCCACCAGTCTCCCCTTCCAGGGTCTAATCATTTAATTTCACTCTCATTTGATTTCACTGTGATTATGAATGGAATGGCTTTAATTAAGAATTATCAATCCATTCGATTAGTATAAAATGCCCATACGGTGCCCTGTCCACCTATTAGCATACACTTAATTCATGGCAAGGAGCCATCACACCCTATCTAGGGCTCACGGGGGACCAAATAACCATTCAAATGGTCTGGTAATTCTTTATTACGCCCATTTAACACTGATTACGATCAAATTGGCCACTTTAAATGTGCATATGCTGCAGAAGGAGTTATCATCCTCTAGTCACAGCTTTGTATAGGAATATTATTGGACTTCATGCAGTCCCATTGTCAGAAAAGAGATTCCAGGAGCACACTATTCCTTCACAAGAACACAAAAATGTATCCACTACAGAATGATAACTGAAACAAATCTTACAGTTTAAATACACAACAAGAAAAACCCCATGCAGTACAATACAATTTAATGTTACGCCTGGGTATCCCTCTCACCATAACATCCCAGCATGGATTTTCAATCAATGTTTGTTTTTCAATAAATGTGTGAATGCACACATAAAACAAGATTAACTGACTCATTCAAAAACAGTCTGTATGACTGATTCTGTCAGGAAAGGTATTCCAACATCTTAGACAGAACAGTGAAAGGTTGCAGAGCTGAAGGATGTGAGATGGATAGAGTTCCCCACAGTCTAGTGAAGTGTTAGCAGAGTGCATTTTGGGACAGAAGGGACAATCAGTCAGAAGAGAGGGAGGCAGTTGTGATGTCTTGTTGTGATGTAAAAGTTAACATTGAATCGTAGGCTGATATTTCTGTGGTTTGTAACCCTGGTCCTGGAGTAGCCCTATGTTTTTTTTAGTTTTTTGTTCCAGCTGAGCTCCCAGTTACTTAAAATCAATCCTTACCCAAACAATTGTAAGCCCTGACACAATGAAAGCCTGCCCCAGCATGCCACAGTCTGACTGAGACAACAGAGGCTGCAGTCTAGTAGCTTTTCCCAAGTGGTGAATCGAGGACTTAGCAAGACTGCTAATGAGATTTGCGAAAACAGAGTTGGCTGTCAAATATATCTCCCACAATTCTGATAGCTGGGGATGGGCTGATTGCTACATGACACTGTGCAATGTTACGAGAGAAAGCAGGTTTGAGCATGTGCTCAGGGGAGACTACCAGAGATTGTTTTATTTAGATTCAATTTCAAAAAGTTGCAGGACATCCAAGACTGAAACAAGATTAAAGATACATTATTATCTGACAGCGAGAGCCTTGTTGGGTCAAGAGGTAGATATATGTTTCTGCAAGTGGGTAAAGGAAGACCTTGATTTGTCTTGTTATCTGGAATCAATACCATTCATTGCAGGTGTCTAGTCTACATTGTACTTGATGCTGGAGTTAATAAACAGGTAGGGAATGTTTCCAATTTGACTGGACTTGTTATACATTCTTGACATGAGCCCCTCACAGCTGTTTAAGGTTGGTATCAATTTAGTTATAAAATAAATTGGCATTCAGAAGTTAGTGTTTGATCACTGCCTGAGACAAACACCCTACTGTGGTGTTTGTGCCGTACATGCTTCCTAAGACTTATGGATGCTTTTATTCACATGTGACAAAGAAACCATTTAATTGATTCCAACGCCAATTTTACACGGTTAAGAAATTTGACGAATTCCCTGGGGAGATTAAGAAACATGCTAAGTGTGATTATCACCAGTCAAAAAACATTAAATTGATAATGGGTTGGATTGGAATAGGGTTCTTTTCATTATCTGAACTCTATGCATTGCTTTCCACAAAATCATTTCCTTAAGATTGTAATACATTCCAATAAGTAGCGGCCAGAGAACACATTAAGAAGACACATTGAACCTATTTATAAAGTCAAATGGGCCTTCCTACAGCTGCTGCCCATTTGTTTAGTGATGGATTTTGCTGGCCTATACATATCTCCTGTTCTATGCAGTCTTCTTATACATAAGTAATCCTACAGTGACTAAAGACTAATAGTAAAATATGATTTAAATCAAGCCCAGGCAACACCAAACAGACCAGTGTGCTTTTTCAGTCACTCGAAGAGGGTAAAAAGCACCACAGATTGACACATCCTTATACTTCTTTAATTCGCCACAGATTATATTAGGAAGGTGCTAAACTGATATTGGCAGGTATCATGGCTACTAACTTTCTTTTCCTTTTCAAAAATCAGAGGCTAGGTTGTTGTATTCTCCAAGCAAACATATTATACAAAACTAATCCTATAAAATCTAACCAAAAGCCTGGATTAAGGAGTTTGACCAGTTTCTGCTGGACACAGATTTTGACCTCTTACCTTCCCATAAAGGGTGTACGTACCTCTGGCATTAATGCCGAGGGGCCAAACCAGACTGAAAGAGTGTTTAGTACATAAGGCATTAAGGCAGTCAACTCTCTGGCTTATCTGTGCAAGCAGCTTGACTGCTCCAAGGTCTAAAATGTTAATTTAAACAAGGCAGTGCTGAAGTTACATCTTCTACCAAAGGGACTCCTAAGAACACTTTTGAACTGAGATTAACATTAAGCACCTTCACTCACTCCCCTGAGGCTCAAATCAAAGCCCCCATGATGTCCAGTCAAGACTCTTCTTTGCATTGCACCTCCTGATTGCTCACCTGCTGTTCAACTCACTACAGAAATCCAACTAAATACTGACACTGTCTTCCCTCTCTGTGTCCTTAACATTGCGGCACTGACACAGACTCAAGTCACAGAGTATAATCCTTTTGTTGTCTGAAGATTTGATGATTGACTCTGCTTCGTGTCTTCAAGCAACATGGATTTTCTTTCCCCACCAGCAGATCTGAGGAGAAGCTGTGAGATGCTAATGTAAGTGTGGGCAGACCTGCTGCTAAATTAAGACCCCGCTTTGTCTTTATTGTGCGTCTCCCACAGTTAGACTCTAGCTGCTGCACACGAGGGGGTGTGAGCTGATGCTTCGGCTGAAAACTGAGCCATTTGGTTCTTGCTAGGTTTCTGTAAGACATTAATTTATATGACCATTGTATGCCTTTTATGAGAAGAGCTGGAGCATGATGCAATTCCCACTGTGGTGTTGATTTTTTGTCTCTACTGCAGAACCTTCCCTATGCAAGATTTATGCTTCGATCATGTACACACATATCACACACATGAACATGGTGTAATTTATTCATGGCTTATAATAAGACTTGAGCCTTGAAGTCAAGCAGGCAAAGCATTCCAGCAGCTCTCCTTTCTGTGGGTTTAACACTTAAGTTCTCTCTAGCATAGCTGTGAGGTAATAAGAAAAAGTCTGAACCGAGAAGTCTTCTTGCTAATTACAGTTTTGAAAAACCTTGATATGTTAATAGAGTCACACTTGACAATAATGAGCACCAATCTTAAATGGTGGATGAATTCTACAGAAATAACCCATGAATACCTTGTGAGTTCTGCTGCCAATCACATGTATAACATGTATAACAAGCTTAGGGGCAGGGTTACAGAGTAGGATTGGGATTAGGTTTTATACATATGATTAACATCAGAACTCAGTTGAAGTGTAAGAGGCATTCATACGTTATTTCATTAAGATTCACACAATAATTCATTAACAGTTGGTGTACATGGTTGTCAAGTGTTGTGGTTAATAGATACTTGGCTTTTTAATTGAATCAATTTTGATCTACAAAGAAGCACAAGCAGATACCAACAGAGCCTGTGGTGAGATGCCAGTGACTTCAAAAAGAACATAAAAAATAACTATCGAATTTCACAGCTGAAGAAACAGAACAATTCTGATTCAAATGCACATAGGGAGCTCAATTTAAAATACCATGGTGAATGTTTGAGTAATGCTCAGTTGCTCCATTCAGTAAAAAATCCTGCCACTTTACTGGCCTTAAAATGCTGAACTTTCCGAAAAATGCAAGGCAAAAGAAATCTGTTATTCACAGGTGTCCATGTCGCCCATCATTCAATGTCACATATTTTAGGAGAGACTCTAACTCTACATGGAAACATGCTTGAATTTCATGCTCTGCTGCTGTGGAAATTCAGCAAAGGTCCTTGTTTAAGTCATGCTTACACAGTAACAAGAAGCAAACTTGTCTTAAGAAGACAGAGAGACAAATAATCACACCTCTCACTATTGAATTTGCAGATGCTCTCGGGCTGAAAACATTTCAGGAATCGATTTCAGATCCTCTGACTTGAGTAGGATTGTTTAGAGTACATTTCCCAAGACAATGTACCGAGATAACAGTTTTACTTCACGCGAAGTACGACCTGTATACTGAATAAGCAATTTTGTGTTAATCCTATCCTTAAAGACAATGGATATTTGGTCTTCCACCAAGCATCAACTAGACCTTAATTGAATTCCAAGTTTTTTGGAGCCACGTTAATTAAGCAAGGTTTGTGGTTGTAGTCTAACTTGCAACTATAGTTAAGTTAAAGATACATCTATATTGTAGCTCTTATGTTAGACTTTTTACAATCTTGAATTTTTATAGGGTTATGTGGAAAACTATAGGGAGGTTAATATGGAAACATTTTTCTGCATTGCATTTTAAAGTCTTTAGTGCAAACAAACAAAAAATCAAAGTCTGTGAGTGGATGGCTTGCATCTGATTATTTTCTCATGTTTCCTACTATATACTCAATTTGTCATTGAGTCTTTCTTTCTAACATTTTGATAGGTTTTCTTCCTAGGTTTTTGTATGACCTTTAACCTCCAGCCTAGTCACAAAAGGGAAGACTAAAGAAAATGAGATAAGACATAAATGGTATGCTGTGGACAGATGTAAAAACCTAGTTTTAGTGCCAGAATCAACTATCCTTCACTACTTGTAAGGTATCTTCTCATTTTTTCAATTCCTTGACTTGTCATTTCCTAATTTATAGCATGACTATGGACAGTGGGTAGTGCCAGACTTGTTTATATCTATTTGAATTGTGGGGGGCAGTGTTTAAGGATACGGAAGGACAGGGCATAGTGTCCCATTAATGTTACAAAGGCCAGAGATGAAAGAGCTGTGACAATGCCTGTCCTTTGAGAGGACACATTGATAATGTCTGACAAAAGTCCACATTGGGATAAAGTGGTGACACATAAATTCAGTCAAGCGTTAAAGTCTGTGCACACAAAGGCAAAGAAGCTTCTTGCTCTCTTTGCCAGTTTGGCTTAATTCACTCAACAGATGCAACCAGTTATCAGCTCTCTGTGGTGCCAGGTGTGGGTCTGACTAGGCCTGGCTGCAGGGAGACAGCAGTACGGAAGAGTGGACAGTGGCTGGTGCCATCACAGTCAGCCCTACCAGCAGGAGCAACGAGCCCTTGAGGTCAGATGTGTTTCCATAGAAACGTGAGGGGACTGATAGTTTTAGTGCTGACGCAGTATCTTCACTCCTCCACGCCTCCATTTAAACACCAGTATTAGTGAAAACTGTTCGGTTGTGTCCGCTTCAAGCTGTAATAGAATTAAACATCGTTATTTTATATTTTTAATGGAATAAAAACCTAAAACAAAAAACCCAAGATCAGTTTTCTAACTCTTACATGAGAATTATATATACACTCACCTAAAGGATTATTAGGAACACCATACTAATACTGTGTTTGACCCCCTTTCGCCTTCAGAACTGCCTTAATTCTACGTGGCATTGATTCAACAAGGTGCTGAAAGCATTCTTTAGAAATGTTGGCCCATATTGATAGGATAGCATCTTGCAGTTGATGGAGATTTGTGGGATGCACATCCAGGGCACGAAGCTCCCGTTCCACCACATCCCAAAGATGCTCTATTGGGTTGAGATCTGGTGACTGTGGGGGCCAGTTTAGTACAGTGAACTCATTGTCATGTTCAAGAAACCAATTTGAAATGATTCGACCTTTGTGACATGGTGCATTATCCTGCTGGAAGTAGCCATCAGAGGATGGGTACATGGTGGTCATAAAGGGATGGACATGGTCAGAAACAATGCTCAGGTAGGCCGTGGCATTTAAACGATGCCCAATTGGCACTAAGGGGCCTAAAGTGTGCCAAGAAAACATCCCCCACACCATTACACCACCACCACCAGCCTGCACAGTGGTAACAAGGCATGATGGATCCATGTTCTCATTCTGTTTACGCCAAATTCTGACTCTACCATCTGAATGTCTCAACAGAAATCGAGACTCATCAGACCAGGCAACATTTTTCCTGTCTTCAACTGTCCAATTTTGGTGAGCTTTTGCAAATTGTAGCCTCTTTTTCCTATTTGTAGTGGAGATGAGTGGTACCCGGTGGGGTCTTCTGCTGTTGTAGCCCATCCGCCTCAAGGTTGTACGTGTTGTGGCTTCACAAATGCTTTGCTGCATACCTCAGTTGTAACGAGTGGTTATTTCAGTCAAAGTTGCTCTTCTATCAGCTTGAATCAGTCGGCCCATTCTCCTCTGACCTCTAGCATCAACAAGGCATTTTCGCCCACAGGACTGCCGCATACTGGATGTTTTTCCCTTTTCACACCATTCTTTGTAAACCCTAGAAATGGTTGTGTGTGAAAATCCCAGTAACTGAGCAGATTGTGAAATACTCAGACCGGCCCGTCTGGCACCAACAACCATGCCACGCTCAAAATTGCTTAAATCACCTTTCTTTCCCATTCAGACATTCAGTTTGGAGTTCAGGAGATTGTCTTGACCAGGACCACACCCCTAAATGCATTGAAGCAACTGCCATGTGATTGGTTGGTTAGATAATTGCATTCATGAGAAATTGAACAGGTGTTCCTAATAATCCTTTAGGTGAGTGTATATCACACACACACACACACACATATACATTAAAACGTTATATTTCAAAAATATACTTTCAGAAAAGTGTCTATATTTTTTCCCATATGGGTTCATACCTCCTGCTAATGTATTATAACGTATGATCTGGTTGCGTAAAATCCTTAAAAGTGTTGAATAAGTATTATATAGGCTACATAGCAGTATTCTTAGGCTTTGCATATTGTTTTTTAATGTGTTAAACTATTTTGTGCAACACCCTTAAACACAAAAAACACTTCAGGGGATATTAAGCTGTTTTATGGTACTGGGAATCCCTCTGGGGATTAAAAAGATGACGTTGTAATAGACAAACATTGCAGTGATGAAAGAAAATGGAAAAATCCGAAGGTCTGTATGTCAAAATATGGAAACAAAAAAACACTTCATTATTGATGTGCAGAGAGACCAGGCATTTCCCAAGAGCCGCTTATACTGCACGTCTCCCCGATCTGTACACATTTTAAGTTGTCTGGTTTCAATTAACAGAATCCAATTCAAACATTTTCCGAGTGTCAAAACGAAGCTCTGGTTTTGTTCACTTCCTTTTGTATGAACGTTTGACTGTCATATTACTGAATGAAATGATTTGTGCTTTGAGGGGAACAATTATTTTCGGTCTGCATGGGCCCTCAATTGCTGATTACGTCTTGTTTTGTAGTCACATTTATTATTATTTTAAGGTTTTTTTAGGTCTTTTAACTGTGTGCTTGTGAGGAATGGAAGATGTTTTTTTAATATAATCTAACAGTGGAAAGTTTCAGGAATTTCAACTGAGAGCGATGTGCTAAGTTGGCTGGAGGTAATAAATAAGCTGCCAGAGAATGCATTGCTTCAGTAATAAAATTGATCCAGTGCAGGGGGGTTTAACCGATTAACTAATGGTGTGGTATATTCCTTGTCGAGGCTCGCGGAGAGGAAGACGAAGACAGTAACCCTTGCAACTGAGTAGCGCTGAATTGTGTTTGTTGCCTTTATTTCATTAATACCACTGGGCTAAACATAATATGTGATTTTTACAATACAATATAAAGGACTGGGCCAACGGAACGAAAAGATTTTTTTTCTCTTCTTCATGACATTTTGCAGGCCTGGAGGAAGTGTCACTTGTACAGCTGAAGAAGGTTACATTTACTGGTGTCAAAGGAACACTTTAAATTGCTTTAGCTCATCGGGCTAGCAGTTAGTACCGAGTCTCTTTCGCACGTCCTTCTATGTAAATGACACTCATTCTTCCACTCGTTTGTGAACATCATTGGCACACCATGCCAAGACCCATTTTATGAGGCAGTATATTAATTCACAATCAATATAACGGTTATGTCCCCCTGTGTTCACCATTAAGGGTGCATGAATTAGAAGACGAGTTCATTGTGCCATAAATTCCCGCCCCCTGTAAATACAGGCAGGAGAGCAGGAAAAAGGCACACCACTTAATTTATATCCTTCCCATTTTCCCAAGGCTGAGTCAGAGTTCAACTATTCTGAAAATACATTTGATACATCAGTTGAGTTTATTAGCAATATGCAGTTACATATATCAGGAAAGCATTTTTCCACATGAAGTGTGTGAGAACTTCCAGCTGCAACTGTATATGTATTGCACCAGAATACAGTTGCTTTACTTAAATGCACAAAGCAATTTAAAAGTATGTAGCACTTGTACTGCAACTGTAAATCAACTTATGTGCAAAGAATAGTGTGTTGCTGCTTAATTATGGGGATTTTTAGATCATTGTAATGATCTTCTGTAATACAAACAGGAATTATTATTAGTGCTAATGTATACACATTCATCGTATAATAATAATAATAATAATAATAATAATAATAATAATAATAATAATAATAATAATAATAATAAATAATGCTTTATTCCCTGAGTGGAAAATCGGAAAGATTAAAAAATAATAATAATGTCAGTATCTTTTATTAAAAGCTTAACCAAATTCCTTCCTAATAGAATATAGAACAATATACACACTTTATTTTCATAGCTATTAAAATACTCCTAATCACCAACACAAAACATCATTAACTATCATTATTTATACAGTACCTCCATTTCTGTTACAGATAAGTATTTATTTCTTACAAACGGTGGAATTTTAAATATCAACAAAATCCCTCTGGATTTCAGACATCGGTTAAAAGAAAATGAAAAACAAGAAAAATATCTCAGTAGTTATTTGTGTTATTTATCTGTTCAATTCTCGTCTTAACATGTACTGTCTCACTCAGCAGTGCTTCACCTATTTGACAATTCAATTTTCATATGTCAAAAACAATTAAAATGGTATTAAATGATTGTTACACTGATGGCCTGCATTTTAGAAGGAATAGCAGCAAAACAGTGTGTAGATAAACAAGGAGGACCTGGTTTTCACAGATCTTACGTGGAATAGCTTTTCCTTAGGACACAATTGTTGAGACTTTCTATGTTGTGGAATCAAAAATTAGACCATGGAATTCATTACAATTAATGTGTCAGCTTTTAGCTGAACTCATCCAAAGAAATTACAACTATATATTTTTCACCCTAATTTACAACACCATGTATACTGCTGGGCAGCAGTCATCAGCAACTTAAAACCCCAGACCTGCCTGCCTTTTAAAGATGATGTTTACAATATGTTTAATGTTTTCAAGAGCTGATACCCTGAAGAGTTTAATCATCAATTACAGGGCCTGTCTTGGGTTTTCTATGATCAGCTTACTGCCACAAATGGGAAGGAAGAAAAGAGAGCTGAGGATTGTGTATTGTGATAACAAACAAACATGGAAATTTATTTATTTGGATAGATGTCATATTTTAAAGATAATTCAATTTAATTCAATCCTAAATGCAACTATTTCCTGGCTTCTACAAAAAAAAAAGAAAACAAATTTGCCATTTTCGAAGAGACATGGTCAGCATGCTTTGTAGAATACAGTTCTTGTTTTAATTGCAGTTGTAGAATAGAAAGGATGTGTCCAGCTTAACACAGGCAGAGGACGACCATCCACAGAGGTAGAGAAGCAGCAGTGACCATAAACTATTACTCTTTTCAGTAGTAGTATGATTATTTTTCGTTTTCACCCTGTCACTCACTAATCTCCTTTCCTCTCCTTCCCTTGTCTAATACCTTTTCCCCAGAGGTAATGTTTATGGCAGGATCCTATAGTTGAGGAAAGAGGGGTCTAACCAGAGATAACTGTAGAAGGGGAAATATTAACAGGGTGCACCACATGATCAAAATGAAATTATAGATTTCCCCTACAGGTTTTCCATTAACTTCCCCATGGACACAATGCATTGCCAAAGGTCTTCCCCTCGCTAAATGGGCTGACAGAGGTTGACAAACCCGGTGTGCAAAAACATCTGCAGAGCCCCAAGAGATCTGATACAGTGATCCGTTCTCAAGTGCCTGATAGATTCAGTTAATAAGACAGTTATGAAACAGCAGCACTCACAGAAGACTTCAAGGTGCCCAATGTGATGTCAAGTGAAGTGAGGTGAAGTGAAGTGAAGTGAAGTGAAGTGAAGTGAAGTGAAGTGTGATATAGTGTAGTGGGGAGGGCCCACTGCGATCCAAGCAATACTAACTCAAAGCTGTGCTCTGTGAGAGGAAATGTTTAAGTATGATCAATGGCGTAGGAGCTTTGGTCAGTCCAGGACCTTATGTCATCATCATCTGCACCAAACACTTGAATACAGTACATCCCTAAAGGTGCGGAGTTTCCTTAATTGAACTCAATGACTTGCTTAACTGACCAATAACTAACAATATGTCTTTTAAATTGCTGATTTAGGGTGGCCTATAAAACGAACTGGATTGGGGGCTGTATGTGTGTGTGGTTGCCTTAGATGTAACACCTCACCTAGCTGGTGTTAGAATGGCGACCTAACACAGAGAGTGCTGCATCTCAGCAATGATGGAAATGAGTCATCTCCTAGTTGTAAAATGTTCTGGGATTCTTCAGGATGTAATGCAAAATACTATTGTAAGATATTAGCATCAAGACGGATGCTATAATCTGGTCTGCTCCTCCTCTGAAACACCAAATATGCATGGAAATATGCCACTGTAACCTGCAGTAAAAAACTGGTTCAAAATCTCACAACAGAACAGAAAAGAGAAAGCTGTCCCCTACCATATGTTTTTTGTGTTCTGGAATGATCCAGTTAGTAAATCGTTCCCAATTATGTAACTTTCTAAGCACACGCTTGAGCAATCCAGACATTTTCTTGGAAGCCTACAATCTACAAACACCAGAACAGTCATGCCACAGACATACACAGAGCAACACATCATGGGGCACAAAAGGGAGAAAACACCAACACAGCATCACCAAGTGCTTGGCCTTGCATATCTCAAAGGCACACATCCAGAAGTTGTATTATCTGGAGAAGATAACCCAACTTGAAATGTGTAGCCAGACTCCACAGACACAAGGTAAAAATCTAATTACACTTTCTGTCTGAAGATGAGTGTTAATCTTAATCCAGACGATGCAAGCCACTCTTCCATCTACCAGGACTAGGGAATGCTTGAGAAATTAAAATGCCAGAGGAGCTTTTTATTTGACTTTGCACAATTAGATCTGCTATTTGCTGATCTTTTAGAACTCCAGTGGCCTTTAAAAACGTAGCTCTGAAAATGTATTTTGGCAGGCTTTGAAATATATATAAATATATATATATATATATATATATATATATATATATATATATATATATATATTCTACCTGGTGATCTACTTAAAACAAAACAAAAAAACAAAAATACATAATGCAAACATATGCAAGACTGACTTGTGCCAATTATGAGTGTGCTATTATAAAAAATAAAAATAAATTGGGTGGGAACAATGTAATTGCATCTCTGCAGTGCCAAAGCAGATGAGTTCAGAGACCTCTGTGGGAATAAAGTGGGTATTGCACTGTAAAGGTCAAGGTTAAAAAAAAAAAACGAAAAAAAACTCAAAACGAAAAAAATAAAGCTCAATTACACTTGCCTGTCAGCTTTTTAGATTTAGGTGGTGGCTTAGGCTGAGATGCAGCTGTGTATTATAAAACACAACCCGAATGATACATTAAAGCTTCGCACATAGCCTAGGCCCAGAGGACACATGTGGATATACATCTGGTTTTCACAATCTGGGATCTCCACATTCTTTATTTATGCAACTTGTGAAATTCAATTAGGCAATTATCAATCAAGTCAGAGCCCGGTGAAGACCTCCCGTTCCAGCGCAGGAGAGATGAAAACAGCATACACGTATCAGCCCAAACGTAAGATGACAGGCAAGGCACTTCTTTCTATACTGAGGATGCGCATTTGCAAAAGGACAGGATGAAGACAATGGAGGGAGGACTGAGGCAATTCTCACAGAACGTCTGCAGTTGTTATTGGTACATGGGCTTTGTGCATTTATTATCATTTATGAAGAAATGTTTCTATTTTATTTTTTAATTTTAACACATTCAGACCCCAAAAAAACAAATGACCGATTTTGATCATGGACTTATTTTAAAATCGTAAAAGTAATAATAACAATAACAAAAATTTTCAAGTAATGCATTTTACTTGATGCTTTGCACCAAATCCTGTAAGCCCTGCTCAGCACACAAAAAGGCAGCCACATTCCAGCCAGCAAGAAGGGGTTAGTTAAGGTTTCTCAGAGAAATACTCAGTTCCCCCCTCCATGCCTGACCTTTTCTTTGCACTGTTTGCAGACTGAAGAGAGAGCGGGAATGAGACACCGAGAGTTAGAGGTGGCAGTAGAATGACTCAGCAGGTGTGAAGAGATTTATTGCATGTTCTTGCGAGGTGAACAATTGCCTCACATTATATAAATTTGGGGGCAAGTCACACATCTCATTTATTATATTAACTATAGTGTACCTGAGAACTTTAAAACTCTTCTCTTGCGGTGAGCATATTTTCAATCTGGGTCCGAGCCATCAAATAATAAAACTGCCACCAGGAAATTCATTCTCTTTCATCTGTACTACAGGGGCAGCTGAAAAACATTATGATCAAGTAATTAATGAAATATAGACATTAACAAAGTAGTTAATGTTTCATATGCATAGCTAGACCTATGCATTTCTGGGAAATCTGCTTTTTAAGTGGAGGATAAATGTTTTTTGATCTTAAGATAAAAGTGAAAAATATTGCTCCTCAAAGCAAATATCTTTGACACATTCATAGGGACAGACTCAAGTGTAATATGCAGTCACTCCAGGGGTACAAATCCTTATTGCTGCCACTCATAACTTCATAAACCTCAGATAAAAGGCACAACCCAACTAGCAAGTATAATTTATCAATCAAGCTTTACAGAGAGTATTAGAGGTAAAATATGGCTTCCACTATGTTCTACACGTTGGTTTTATTTTATTATTATTTGTATAATTGCAAATCAGTTTAGTCCTTGAGGTTGAGACACTTTTCCCAGAACCCTAACCCAGTGTAATCACAGATTTAAATGCTGGTTGGATGATTACATTTATCTCTGGAATAACAAGTTTAGGGTTCATAGTAAAGCTATGAGTGTTTTTCCCATGTTGTTGTGGTGTTGTGGCTGTATGTTTTATGAAATGCAACACTTTGCAGTGAGCTGCACTAATGCAAATATAAATAAATACACAAACAAACAAACAAACAAACACATAAATCAATATTTGTGTCTGGCATCACATTTTGGAAAGATAGATTCGTACTACCACATGGAGAGCTTTGCAGTGCTAGAACAGCTTTTGTGATGGATGTTACATGAGATTACTTCAGGTAAACAGGATCTTAAATGGTAAATTCTTCGCACCACAGTCCCTGCCCTGCTAAACACGGCATTTTAAAGTTATTGACCCTACCCTTGGAGCCTGAGACACAGGTTTTGCTGGATCTTGAGGCATGTGCCTGATAAGTGTGCTCTATAAAACCATGAATGTGGAGGCGAATTTCAAGTGCATGCAAACTCAGCCAATGGCTGGCCACCTACAGGATTTAAACAAAAGCTGAGGATTAAAACAAAATATTTCATATGTGTTATGGGAACTCTGTCAAAGACAGAATTGCCTTTGAAGCCAAATCTGCCTTGGAGTAAAAATTGATTTCTCAAAACAGTTTTGGTTTAGATTCCAAAGGCTCTCTTACTATTATCTCCAGGGTAGGTTGTTCACTTGGTCTATGACTACTTATTGGACCCAGATATAATTAGTATTTTAGCACTCAGCTGGCAACAGAGTCCTTCCCTGTAGAAAACGTAGATGACTTCCCGCAAAAATGTGTCAAGCTACCACATCTAATTGGGGACAAACGAAATTAAAACAAAATAATAATTTAAAAAAATGAGATTAAGAGAGAAAATGAACTATGTCGAGCCAAATGTAGGGAAAGCCAATAGAATTTATCACTTTTTCTAGTACATATCTGTGTAATGCATGTTCCAATTGCTTCATTGTGTTGTTAATCAGAACTGTTATTGAAAAACCCAATCAAACTAATTCAGTTGCTTAATGGAATACACATTCCTGCACTCATTGTTATTGCCTCATTTTGTGGGGGACTAATTAGCTTAAATTGCCCATATTGACTTGGCAATAGGCACATTATATGCTCTAATAACATGCCGACCACCATGCCATTGCATTGCCAATGTGAAACTGAATTCCTGGATGACAGTAAACATACTTACAGGTCTTTCTGAGCTGCCTATGGAAAGTCCTATTACGTTTCATCTGCAGACACTGATACAGAACCATCAGTGGCTCAGCTATCAAGTGTATTTCCCATGGATACCCACCTTTATTCACACAGAGACTGACATGGTTTGGATTCCCTTGCTGTTTTTATAACTCATTTTTTTGAATTCTTTTTTGTTTTTGTCACTCTCATAACCTCTCACTCTGGAATATCAAACTCTTAATAGACTCCAGATCATTGCTCCCAGCCTTAGAAATGACAATGACAAATCACGCGTGTTCATTTTCCAGACACTAGCCCCCGGCCCAGCCTACACACTGAGCATAGGATACAGCACCTGCTCCTACAAATGATCTGATTACTCAGCAATAGATTTAGTATTTAATTGATCCTATTGGATACATTGAAGAACAAAACTAAAACTAAAAGAATAAAACTGTCCAAAGAAAGAAATACACCAGAAAACTCTGTTTCTGCCCCAGCTGTGTAGGTCCAGGAGAAATCTTCGGATCTCTTAAACTGCTTCACTGGATGTGCCTCAGCTGTCAGGACTCATAAGGGAAGCATTCATGCTGCTGGAAGCAATCTGACAAGGAGGCCCCCAGTCATTCAAACTTGGTACCAATTCCTTCAAACTTACCTGACCTTAAAAAAAGGCAGTTGAAACGCAACCTGTCTGTGACTCTGCTCCTTCCCCTCGTCTTTTCACCTATTCCTGTTTCGTCTCTCTCCAAGCCTTTTGATCTGACTGTGGCACTCCCTGCCCCAGCAGTCGAGACCATATAAAAGGGTAGTCTTTAGTTAGCTCAGATGTTTTCATTGTTAATTTGCTCTGTTGTCTTGTAGCATTTACAGAGGGCTTCTCAAAGCACCGTGCTCCATAAACAAATTTGCTCCCCATTTTCTGAAAGTAATTGGTAAAAGATGTATTTTCTCTCGCTCTCCATTTTAACCTAGTTTGAGAGAATGATCTGGAGTTGTTATTACAGCTGTTATTAATATGATTACCATGACTATTAACTGTTATTGTTCTTATCAGTCCTATTCAAATACTATTTAAGGGCTGATGCTGGGTCTAGTTGCAGTCAGTAAGGAATTATGAAATGTTAAACGGTATACATTTTGTCGAGCAGATTAACAAACATTTTAGATAGGAGACAACGTAACCAAATCATTAATAACATACAGCACAGTAAATCTAGCAAATGAATCACAGCAATGGCATGAAAAATGAAACCGAGGTGCTCATGATGTGATCTAAGGTAGTGGGCAGTGAGAAGGAGAGCTGCACGGTTTCATTTATCATCGCCCCCCTCTTTAGTTTTTTCCCAGCTACAGTTCTGCATAAATCTGAGCCTTGACAACTGGAGGACACTTCTGGGTTTGGGATTTCACAGATGCCCCTAGTGATTATAATGCTTTTGTGTTTTTCATGTCCTTGAACAACTTCCGGGTTCTTGAGCATGATTGGATTGTTCTAAAAATATAAATGCAACATGTAAATTGTTGGTCCCATGTTTAATGAACTGAAATGAAAAATCCCAGACTTTTACCATACGCACAAGAAGCTTATTTATCTTTTCTCCAAAAGGCACATCCCTTTCTGTAAACCCAGTCAATCCCAGTCCCATTATCACCTATTAAGGACTAGTTACTTTCTTCACTGTTAAACTCTCCTGGTATCCTTCTCTAATCAAAACCTTGACTTAAAGCAAAACAGAGAAGAGCTGTACTTCGTATCTGACCTGAAGTTGTGTTAGCTGTGATCATGTCTTTTATGCTCATTGTGGTGCAGACTTGCGTTAGACAATCATCCAATTTCCTGACGCTATCAGTGGAGCAGTGACCTTGTCCCTGCAGTAATAACAATGACACACAACTGTAAAGAAGTGTTTCTGTTTTCCCCCACAGACTAATTCACGTAGTAGTTTATTGAGCCCAGGGAGGATTGTGATACAGTTAAAAGTATTCACACTCATAATCTGAAACAATGTTATGCAGCAATTAATTTAGTTAAATAAATATGGTTTATTAAACTATATGTGCTCTATATTTTTAGAGTTCGATGAACACTGCTTCGGCCCAGAGAAAACTAGATATCGCAGCTGACAGAATAAACTTTTGGTTGCCAGTCCATAAGACATCAGTGATAGATTCCAGCATCTTCACCTTCACTGTGATGCTGTAGTGGATGAAGTGGTTGTTGAAAATGTATGTGCTGTATGTATTTATGTATGTACGTATGTATGTTGATAATTGTTCAATTCATACCATGGACAAATTGATCTGCTAAATGTCTCATTACTAAAGCTAATTACAAAAGCAATGCTTTACGTAGGACATAGCCTTGCAATAATTCTATTAAATAAGTAAGTGAACCCAGCTTTCATAACTGCCCTCGTATAGTCACGTTGCCACATTGTTTTAATGGCCTGCCTTGCATCAAAGGAAAAAATGAAATGAAATAGATTTTATGAATATCTTCCATTTCAATACATCTTTTGGCCATATGCCAGTCATTCGAATTTTGAATGAAACTATAATGATATGAACGATTTGTGGCACAAATTACATTTGTTTAAATACAATTTTGCAAAAAATACAACAAAGTACATCCATTTTATAAAAATGTGTTAATCCTAGACATTAAGGAAAGGAAAGACCATGCTTTAAGCTGTGTGAAATATCAGCTGGATAGCAGTTGTGACATCATGTGTTAATCATGCTGCTATGATTTTGCTCATGTTAATTTACTGCAGGAAATATCCCTTTATTGTGGCAGTAATAGTTCACTCGCCCACCTCACACCCCTCATCTCTTCCCCACTTCATTCTCTCATTCTGTTCCTCCTCATTCATCACCAAGGACACTTCCACGCCACTGCCTGCCTGCCTGCCTGGTATACAGAGCATCCAACAGAGGAGCCAGGCGTAGCTCTTGAGCTCACTGCGACTGCATCCCATTGTGCCACTTTACAGGGATTAAAAGTTCCTAGTTGAAGGCATTGTGCAGCTGTAGGGAATGAGATGGTACAATGCGAAAATCACATATGAGAGATTAACAGGGGAGTACCCGACAAGGTTTGTTGAAAAGCAGATGAAATGTCTCTGCTGTTTAGGTTTGTAATTCCCATTGAGCTCTTTAGTCTTGGGAGATTAACACGACTGTACTCTGTATCTTGAAGAAAGTGAGTCAGTTCAGAATATGGCCTTGAAACCAAGAGATATGGCTAGTTCTACTATTGAGAAAGAATTGGGAAGTTAACCCCTTTATGTAATTTATGAAAGAACCTTCTTTACTCTTCTAGCTTCCTTGTCTTAATTAATGGATTTCTCATATAAGAGACACCCACACACATAAGTTTGCAGTTGACTAAACATTGACATCTTTAGATGTATTTCAGTCCTCCAGCCCAAGATGTTGATACAGCCTTCTTAATAAACCACCTATTACATAGTTATTACAATGATCTAATTGCAATCAGACATTCTATGCAATAAAACAACAATTAACAGAATGGTGTATATGAATACTGACATTTATTTAATAATACATCCTTCAATATTATTTCACAAATTGTGTAAATAAATTATTTACATGCACAATTTACTAGAAACAAATATATTTGTCAACTGAGATTTTGTTTAAAGAGATTTCTCCTTACAAACACTAACCCCTGAACAAATTACACAAATAAAATACTGAAATCAGAAAATCAATGCTGTAACAAATGTACACTATACAACATATTATGCAATGAGATCATTATAATAATTAAGTGGAGTCCACAAGGAGCACATGTGTGTCAAATTAGTTTATTCCATCTACCAGTCATTTAAAGTTAGCAGAGCAATTAATATAAAGGTATACTACACTTTACACTTTACTCAACCTACTGTTTTTAAATCAACAGCTGATCATTTTTTCGATGATTAAATTCACTACATTCCCTATTATCTGAATACCTCTGTATAAATTACCTAAAAACTATTATTTTTGTTTATTGACTATATAAATCTCCATATGATACTTTGCAAGGGGAAAAGCACATTTAAAACAGATTGTATAACACCACCTCTCTGGTCTCTGCTTTTCTATAAATGTATCAGTTGATTCAGTGACTAAAAACATTAATAATTTAGTCATTTTGTATTCGTTTAACTGAGATTAAAGGTGTTGATTTATTTATTTATTTACTGAGGTTAGTTTAATGGGAGTGACATCTGTAGGATAAAAATGGAATTTGTGAAAAATAGAAGTTGTGGAAAACTCAGGGCCTTGTCTATAGGTAAGATGGACGATAACTATCACACACTTGCATAGTAATAAGAACACAACGTAATGGTTAAACAAGTGTACACTCTGAATGTGAAAACAACTTGCGACATCACACATGGTGAAGAGGAGAAGAACAGATCAAACAGACTATAGTCAAATATGGTGGTGGTTCACAGATTTTAGTTCATTTACATCCACACAAAACCAGGTAGACAACTTACCCGTGTCTCATATCTAGGAGCCTAGGCACTGACAGAGTAGTTCAGAAACTGAAGGCTAGGGGAACATGCAAGTCCTCTGCTCATGCTACTTAATATACAGTGAGGGAAAACAGTATTTGATCCCCTGCTGATTTTGTACGTTTGCCCACTGACAAAGAAATGATCAGTCTATAATTTTAATGGTAGGTGTATTTTAACAGTGAGAGACAGAATAACAACAAAAAAATCCAGAGAAACGCATTTCAAAAAAGTTATAAATTGATTTGCATGTTAATGAGGGAAATAAGTATTTGACCCCTTCGACTTAGTACTTGGTGGCAAAACCCTTGTTAGCAATCACAGAGGTCAGACGTTTCTTGTAGTTGGCCACCAGGTTTGCACACATCTCAGGAGGGATTTTGTCCCACTCCTCTTTGCAGATCCTCTCCAAGTCATTAAGGTTTCGAGGCTGACGTTTGGCAACTCGAACCTTCAGCTCCCTCCACAGATTTTCTATGGGATTAAGGTCTGGAGACTGGCTAGGCCACTCCAGGACCTTAATGTGCTTCTTCTTGAGCCACTCCTGTGTTGCCGTGGCTGTGTGTTTTGGGTCATTGTTATGCTGGAATATCCATCCACGACCCATTTTCAATGCCCTGGCTGAGGGAAGGAGGTTCTCACCCAAGATTTGACGGTACATGGCCCCGATCATCGTCCCTTTGATGCGGTGCAGTTGTCCTGTCCCCTTAGCAGAAAAACACCCCCAAAGCATAATGTTTCCACCTCCATATTTGACGGTGGGGATGGTGTTCTTGGGGTCATTCCTCCTCCTCCAAACACAGCAAGTTGAGTTGATGCCAAAGAGCTCGATTTTGGTCTCATCTGACCACAACACTTTCACCCAGTTCTCCTCTGAATCATTCAGATGTTCATTGGCAAACTTCAGACGGGCCTGTACATGTGCTTTCTTGAGCAGGGGGACCTTGCGGGCGCTGCAGGATTTCAGTCCTTCACAGCGTAGTGTGTTACCAATTGTTTTCTTGGTGACTATGGTCCCAGCTGCCTTGAGATCATTAACAAGATCCTCCCGTGTAGTTCTGGGCTGATTCCTCACCGTTCTCATGATCATTGAAACTCCACGAGGTGAGATCTTGCATGGAGCTCCAGACCGAGGAAGACTGGCAGTTATTTTGTGTTTCTTCCATTTGCGAATAATTGCACCAACTGTTGTCACCTTCTTACCAAGCTGCTTGGCGATGGTCTTGTAGCCCATTCCAGCCTTGTGTAGGTCTACAATCTTGTCCCTGACATCCTTGGACAGCTCTTTGGTCTTGGCCATGGTGGAGAGTTTGGAATCTGATTGATTGATTGCTTCTGTGGACAGGTGTCTTTTATACAGGTAACGAGCTGAGATTAGGAGCACTCCCTTTGAGAGAGTGCTCCTAATCTCAGCTCGTTACCTGTATAAAAGACACCTGGGAGCCAGAAATCTTGCTGATTGATAGGGGATCAAATACTTATTTCTCTCATTAACATGCAAATCAATTTACAACTTTTTTGAAATGTGTTTTTCTGGATTTTGTTGTTGTTATTCTGTCTCTCACTGTTAAAATACACCTACCATTAAAATTATAGACTGATCATTTATTTGTCAGTGGGCAAACGAACAAAATCAGCAGGGGATCAAATACTTTTTTCCCTCACTGTAACTGGAACGAAATTATTGCAGGACATAATAACCCCCTTCCATTATTTTTGCTGCCTTGTATACAGGCTGCCTCCACAATGACAGACCTTGCACATACATGTCTTTTTGTTGGCCAGCCTCATGTCTCTCAGCCCAGCACAATGCAAGGAAAGCAGTGTTCATTTGTCAACAAGTGAAACATAAAATCCTCATTATTGTCATACTTATAGTTAGATTCATAGTTATTGTTATTGTTAGTAGTAGTACTAACAACAGCACTATACCATTACAGAGCACATTGTCATTTATAGTAGCTTTCTGTGACAGAGTATACACAGAGTATGCACACTCAAGAGGCAACTGGAAAGCAATGCATAGAGGCGTACTGTGTAGGAACAGAAGATAGAAGATAGACAAACAGAAGATAGCACAAAGGAAGGTAGATAAGAAATAGAGATGAAGTTTTTTTCCATCTAAACTGGAATGGAGGCAGATGTTAAAAGGTCCCAGTGTGTTGAAGAGTCAATATGAATGTCACAGAATCAGTGCAAAGTACACAGAACTCAGATCAAGGGCATTATATTACTGTTTGACTCTTTCAAATGTGATGAACGGCTTCCTTATTGATTTTTTCTCTTAACTGTGAACTCCAAGTTGTTGTGTGAGAGAGAGAGTCTGAGCAAGATAAGGCAAGCAAATGCTACATAATGCTAATGCTAACTAGCTAACTTGTTCATCCTTACTTGTTTTTTCTTCCAATAAATACTTTTCAGTTGTTCTTTAAATTCCTAGTCAGTCACCTAGTCCATTTAAACATGCAATGGACCACAGTCAACATCCATGGCAGCGATGACATCACCAAGGATGATAATGGCAACCCAAATCTTCCCAGAAACACTACTGACCCTCTTGTTTAAGCTATAAATAAACTATGCTGTCAATTAGCCACATGTCTGACAGGTAAACACAGTACAGTACTATGCTGAGTTCTATCCCCTGCAGCGGTGAAAGCCAGGAGGTGCAATGTTAATAAGGTTGTTAATAAAATCTCTTTATTCTCAGGAACGCCTCCCTGCTGCTTGGGCTAGCTGTGACAGCGAACAACAACTTGTAGCCCTTGTCATTAGGGCTTTTTGTTTATCAGTATAGCACTCCAGAGCAGTCACATTAGCTGCTCAGTTATAAATGGTTTGAGTCAGATTAAAGGGGGGTAGTAGTTATTACAGCACCCGTCTGCAATTTAATGTGGAAATAATCATGCAGAATAATTAGGATAGACTCCTTTTTTTTCTTCATTATACAGTTTAATATTTTGGGATTCTTTTTTTTTCAGCAGCAAGAACCCATTTCATGTTTCCAGAGAAGGATTAGTCTGCAGGGATTACCTCATGTCTCATTCCAGTCTGATTCCAGACCGTTTACAGTACAGTAGGCCGCAAATGAACTTTTATCAATAGTTCTGCTATCAAGCCATCAGCTACGAGGATGAGGCCATCAATACCCTGCCCTTTGGTGGAGAGCTGCTTGCAGAGGCATTGTTTGGAGTGGAGGAGGAATGCAAAGCAAGGAATGCAAGAGTTAGGTTGTCCTTCTACTTTTTTTTTTTTTTACTGAGAAAACAAACAAGTCCTTGCAGAATCGCATTAATTGGTCACAGCACTGCAGTCGATTTAGAAATGTGTATAAATAGATATCATGACAGGCTGCATTATTTGATTGAATAATGACAGAAAAATACAGAAGCAGACATGATTGATCAGCTTGCAGTTCTCCACCTGCTCCCGCCTTGACCTATCGATGATGTACTGATCTGCACTGCAGCTCTCCCGTTCAGCTACACAGGCATCCTATTGCACTCTTCACCATTTACTGTGCTTACACACATTTTTTGCATTATGTAATCTGCTGCACTGGGCTACGTCAACTACTGAACTTTGTAACTTCTTTTCAGTCATTTTCCTGTGTATTTATATTACTTACTGTGACCCATGGAAGTCAACAAATGACCATCGCCACTATCAGCAGTTACTAACAACAAGAACAACCACAAGTAAAAACATTGTGTGTGTATGCGAAACCAGTTTGAAGACTGTTAGAGACATCCCACAAGACACAAAACATGTCTTGCACTTGAAAGCAGTGAAACACACTGCACTTTGCTATTTCAGCTGACAGTGATAGCACAGGAGATGGCTACTAAGTGTAAATGGTTTTGCAGCGCCTGTGAACTCTGCTCTCACGATCTCTCTGATTTTATGATGCACTCCTTTTCATGTAACAGCTTCAGCTAGCCAGGGGGAAAAAAAGAAAGAAAAAGAAAATGTATTGCAGCAGCTGGGTGCAGAGCTATTTCATTTTCTCTCTCTTCTCAGCTGATGCCAGCTGTTTGAGCTCCCTTCCTGTCTTCATGCTGCCTCCATAAAAGCTTGAATAAGGTGGAATTAATGTATCAATATCGTAGCCAAATTCATTGAGTTTCGGGTCCAGTGTGGAGGACGGCAAGTCAGAGAAGGTTTATTTATTCTGTTACAAAAAAAAAAATTATGCTGTGGCATACAGGAACTAGCACGCTCTTTGATAGATCATCAAGCATCGAGGAGGAAGGTGCCCTATACCAGATTTATATAGGCTATTAATTTGCATAGGAGTCTTTTATGGGAGCTTTTAACATGAGTCCATGGTTGTTCAGTTCATTATATGCACAGAAGCTGCCTTTCTGGTGTGCTGGGAAATCTGGGCCAATATTATTACATTTGATACAGAAGGAATCTGGAAATTTACAGTGCAGGTATAATAATGAGCAAGTACAGCATATAGGCTTACACATTAAGCTGATAAATAAAATACCCCATTGATTCTTAAAGGAGGAACTTTTTTTCTCACCCTCCTGCAAAGGGTTCTATCCACTTCAAATGGACCATCCATTAATATAGGTTTATTGGATCAGCAACCTCATACACACTGTGCTAATTATTCAGATTATGATAGAACTGAAGTAACACTGGAAGCAAATCCAGGCCTAACAGGACTCCTCTGCAGTGTGACAGAGCAATGGTACCATAAACCGTTAATCAAGATGAGTAGTTTATGGCAGGAACAGTCAATTATGAGCATGATTTTTTTATCGGCACCTTGTTGTTACTACTGTATTCTTTCCCAGCTTTATATAGTATAAGTCAAGCTTGTTATTAAAGATGTAAATAAAAACTCCATGTGAAAATGGAAGCTATTACATTAAATTATACTTCTACCATAAATGAGTTCACAAGGACGTGAACAAAGAATAGAGAGACGGAAGGTTCACTTGAAACAATACCTGGTACTAAGCCTGCTGTTAAAGAACCTGCTATTTGCTCCATTGCCCTGAACAGCCAACACAGTACACTATTTGCAATTACTCCTATTATGTGGTAGGTATTCTTAAATATCACATCCTGCACACACATACAACCGTCTGGTAATTAATTTCACCAAGGGTTATTATTTAATCTGGAGTATTTATCAGACAGGGGACAGGAGGAGAAACTGCTACCACATGTAATTGCCATTACATGGAGTGATATTTCCAACAAATCTGCCCTCGGTACACAACGTAGATGTAAATTTTCCATGCTGGCTGTTGTGGTTCCTCACATGTGATGAAGGTGCTGTGTTGAGGGCATTTGAATGCTTTTATTGAAACAAATGTTAGATGAGATCTAGTGAACAGGTCTTTCTTTCTCCCCCAGAGAGCTTGCAAACAAGCCAACAGCTTTCATGCCACATGGCTCACAGCTGGGATGCAGTCCTAAGCCGCAGTGTGTAATGCATTTAAATCTTCCGCCTTGCCCCTGCTAGACACCAGCACGCTCGGGGGCTGCTGCCAAGATTGCCTGTGAACTCCATAGGAAAGAAAAGCATCTGCTTTATTAGAGAAATCTGTGCTCTCATCACTGGTGTTCAAAGTCCATTAGGTGTATATATCTATATAATGTCTACCTTGGACAAGAAATCAGTACAGATGGAGATATTATGGAAAAAAAAAAAACTAAAGAAGAATGAAAATGGAATGGAGTACATTTGGAAAAAAGCATGCTGTTGAAAGGAAATCTGCCCATTTGCCTGAAGAGAAACGTATTTGATCAATGCGTACTACCAGTGCTCACTTATGGCTGTGAAACCCGGTCACTAAAAGCAAAAATGTTACAGAACGGGCAGATGACACAAATAAACATGACTAAACCAGATTGGTAGGGGCTTATTTTGAGTAGTATGGGAGGGGAAAAATAACATAGAATGTCATATTAAAATGGACATACCTTAATACAAATCGCTGTACATAGTGTTTTCATGTTGTTCATGTAAATTATGATTAATAGAATATTAAAATGCTGCATTCTTGTTTGCATTCAGTTTTTACACTCAGATCCCAATGCAAGAATTAGGTTTGTGTGCTTTTTCAAGACTGTTTAGTGTTTAGTGGTATAATCTGCCAGTGCAACTCATTTCATTATACATATTTTTCAGGTCTAAATCAATAAAGAAGAAAAATCTACTGAATAATTCTTCTTTTGCTGCCTCTTGTGCTTGATCTACTTTCTCATTTCATTGGCAGATGTCTTCTCTCAAGGCGACTCTCAATCAAAAACTCAATTGCACTATATATTTGCCAGGCGTTGTAAAAAGGGACATTTTGCAAAAGCTAGAGTGGTCCAAAACCAAATGTAAATGCAAATGTAATCCAATCCGATCCGATGAGATGAAGGATTAGAATAGTATATTCAATACCCCCTCGTTATATGAGTGGTGTTGGGATCCAATAAAAAAAAAAGGGCCATGCAATATAGTTAGTTTTTAAATGATGGCCTATTCCTTTACAGGAGGGGAAAACAGTAAAAGTAACACATTGCACAGACCTCCTACACAACAAGTAAAAGTAGCCTATGTGCAGTATATTACAACAAAAAGGGAGTTTAAAAATAATTAGCTTAACTATAGAGGCATGTGCATCCTGAAAAAATAGAGCCAACTCCACAACCACCGATATATATGAATCAGCAGTATAGCAAGGGCCAAAATAACGAGATGGTGGTGGACTTGAATACTGTGTGTGTAGTAGAAGTAAGAATTAAGAAAAATGTGCTTGTGTTGTGGAGTTCCTTAGCTGACAGTGTGTGAAGCAGCACAGTGATGTAGAGGGCTGTGTATGGACTGTGAGGCAGGCAGAGAGATGGATAATTGGATCTACAATGCACAGCAAGCAAAGTTGAAAGGCTTTAGTAGATGTCCAGTCTTCAGTGCTAGACAATTCGAAAATGCTTCTGATGTTCTTCAGGGGAACTATCTATTTAAGCTTTTCGCTTTCTTCTGGCCTCTTACCGATTTAGAAGCAGCTTATTACCCTACAGCTCATGGTATATTATTTGAAAATGCCCAGTAATAATAAAAAAAATGGATGTAGACTAAACTATGCAGACATTCCCGTCTTTCATAACCTAATCATGTTTAATCACATTGTGAATGTGCAAAAGCAGCAATAAAATGAGTCACAATCTTTTTAAGACTAATTATCTTTCACCGGTAACAGATAAGGGTGGGATTAAAAATAAATATTGTGTCTTTCATCAACGCCTCATCTATTTGAAGAAGCGAGATGGAAGCACTTTTTGCAGATTAAATACATCCCTTGTTACTACGATTTTGTTCTTCTAAAAGTCAGAAAACATGACATTAAGGTTTACAAGGAGCAATGGTGCAAGTATCTGTACAAATGAGTCCTCTTCACTTCTTGACATATATTGTTAATTTTAATTTCTATACACAATAGTCAGTTTCATCTCAATTTCACACAACTAATGTCACATGGCAGGGGATTATTCTGGCGATGTGCCTTTTGAGTACTTCCAATTACAAGTCATTACCATATCATTTGTGAGATAGGCAAAAAATGTTAATTTGTTTTTAATAAAAGGCAGTAAGGAACTTGCTGATGTAACAGGACTCACTGTGTAGAACAGAAGATGCCACAAACCTGGGATTTTGTACACACCCTCTATGTTTAGGGACTGCTGTTTTGTCACTTGGTTGGGCTGTGTGTTTTGGTGATATCGGTTACTGCAATTTGTCTGACATGGCTGACTGTAGTCATTTGACATGCATGTAGAAGGCTGATATACAGTGGTAGTGCTGGGAAACATTCACATCCTTCATCTGAGACAGTGTGATATGGTTTCTTGTGCTAACTGTAAGTCACCCTAGATGAGGGCGTCTGCCAAGAAATACATTATAATATGGTGATGCCTTTAGTTTAATGACAGGCTAAACTGTGTGAAGACTGTGTGAACCTCATTTTTATGGAGTGGCTGTCAAAAGTCACAGCCCCTCACTTCAAAGTACCAATCTTTTCAGTTTACTCAGGGCTGAATCTGTGATCCACAAACACTGAACTGATATAGCCTAATTCATTTATGACAAGTTGAGTTTATTGAACAGTATTGATTAAACTAAACAAATCTCTGCACTAGTCTCAAAGGGCTTGGGCGCATACATTTAGCTACAGCTGCAAACCATGGGCACAGAGGTTTTGGACATTTTCATGAGGAATGTGGAAAATGCAACCAGATGAACATTACTTGTGAGCATTACAGTGACGTCTCTGTAAAACATTTAGGTCAGGCAAGTGGTTTTGTTTTGTGGCGAATCCTATTTGAGTCACAACCGCAGCATTCTGTCTTCATAGGTATAATCTTTCGCTTTTTAGTTGCTTCCTCACAGTGCCTAGATGTTGACAGTGATGAATCTACTGCTACAGTTTCACACCCCACCCCCCCATCCCCTCACAGTGAGGTATACAGATCTATGCCATGCGTTTCATACTTAAAGTCAAAATTGTTATTCGCATCACGCAACACGTAGCATTTGCTAATTTTAAATGTAATTTACCATGTACAATATATTACGAGAGGTAATGGGACATGCCGTCTCTGCTGGTAATAGATTCCAACAAGTGCTATGTAGAGGTTAGTTTTTATGAAGGGCACAGAGATCGCCTGTATGTGTTGTGATATTTTAAGACACGGTGTACAGACAGCTGGGATGGAATTTTTATGTCGAAGGGCCGTACATCGCCCAACATCTTAACACACCGTGCAAACACGCCATAGTGTGCCCATGACCTCAATGCCATTAAGCTTTGACATCAGTGGGGGAAGAAATGCACAGTATTTCTCCTTCTGTCTATCAAAGCTCTTGCTGCAGTCATTAAGGCTGTGAACTAAATCACTTTTTTTGGCATTTCCTCTGTTGTCCCTGAGCAGGTGCTATTTTTTACATATTTCCTCTGTTGTTCCAATGTCTTTGATGATATTGTATATATGCCTTACTCTGACAATATTTCTCTTAAATCTGGTTGAAGTTTCACAGTAAGTGGTAACTCCAAAGAGTTGCCTTCAACCATACCCCCCCCCAACTGTACTTTAAACAGCCTTTCCTTTTCAGCAGTAGTTGCTTATTCCAAAAAAGAACAATACCATCTTCCTTTGGTAGATGAATGAATTACTGTATAGGTCAAATTCTGCCTTCCAGGCTGATAATATGACTGATGGTCTGTATAGTAATTATAATTAAAAGTAATTGCTCACTTTTCGTACAAGAAAGTCTGTTCTTTTCACTGGTTTGGTGCAATTGATAGGTTTCTGTATAATTATATGCAAAACAGGATTCTCCATTTTTAAAAGGGAACATCGGAGGTTACAGAAGATTTTCAGCAACACAGTGTACAACTCTGAGAAAGCTCTAGTACTGGTCCATGGGATTTGAAGTATGAAGGCAACTGTGATTAGTACGTCAGTTCAGCAGAGCAATATTGAGCTCTGATGCCTCAAGTTAAAGTTGATGAATGGCACCCAATTAGATTAATTAGGTGTAATTCTGAGTTAATTATTTCACCCAATATTTTTTCTGTTAATAATCCCAGATATTTTGCTGATTTACTTACCATTCTCATTGTTTTAAATGTAACTTGTTAATTACATTTGTTACCTGCATTTGGAAATAGAGATAAAATAGAGTGGAAATACAAGAATACCAAAAACATAAACGGCTTAGAAGGGTATGGTGCAAAATTATGTGTATTCTCTATTTCAGGGGTCTTTAATTCTAACCAAGCTCCCAGTTATTTCAAGGTCTGATTAAATGATTAAGTGGATGAATTAATTAATTCTCAACGGGCTGCAAACCATGTTGCAGGTGGTGTGTCTTGAATCGAAAGAATAATTTAAGAAGAATTTTAGAAGACCATTAAAAAATGTAAATTGTGATGTTTAATTTCACAACAGGAAGCAAAAACCTCCACCCATAGGACTGGCTATTTTCTAAGTTTATTATAGCCGTCTCTACCTGCCTTTCAAGTCATAATTAGCTTTATTAATCCATGTTTGTTTCTCAATTAAAATCACAGAGATCTGATGACAAACTGTGCATTAATTAATAATTGCTTTCAATTAAAATTACACGTTTTAAACTGCAATCAGGTAAAGCAGCATAATTAAGCTGTCAGTCATTGTGCCATCATGCAAAATCTTTGAGTGAGAGGAAATCTTGTTCCTTGTGTTGTTTCTATAAAAATAACCCTACTGAGGAGATTTGCTCTCAACAACTCTTTACACTCTATGACAGCACAATGACTAGTTAATTACTTTAATAACTGTGTTGCTTTGTTCCACCTGAAATCAGTTTTAAAGAATAACCTGTTAGTGAAAAACAGTTATGAATCAATGCATGACTTGTCATGTAATTGAGAAATGGACATGGATAAACAATATCAATGACAACTTTACATGCAGCTAGGGACTATAAAAAAATTAGCAGTACAGCCAGCCCACCTGGACCAGAATGGCAAGGAGTGGTCTTTGTAACCATTTAAATATGTCACTCAAAACATGGCATGGCTGACACACACATGAAAACGCAGCCATTGGTGATTCTTGCTTTTGGAAGTTAACACTACAAAGCTTTTTTTATTTCTGCCCATGTGGTTTTGAGAACCTCATGGTTATCATTTCCACTGTACTGTGAGCAAGCAGATGCCCAGGTGACCACACAACCCTGACCTGAACGTAGCAAAACAAATGCATTCACCTTTATATGACAAATATCTAAAATCACACACAGTACAAGTTAAACCTAGTTGTGTGGAACATTATATACACAACTTCATCATATACCTAGAAATCATAGACATGTACTAACTCATCCTATCAGACCTCCTGCAAGGCCTGACAGGGAAATTCTACTTCAAAAAAAAAAAAGATGGGGCTGATGTCTTTGAAAACCATTTTCCCGATGACGTCATCCCATTCTGGCAGTACAGCAGGCATCTTTAAAAATGAGACACTTCAACTCTCAAATGACACCCAATAAAGCTTTGTTTAGAGTTGGCACTTCAAATGAATTATTTAAGCCCCCATTCTGTATGTGGCCACTCATTTAGGCATTCCCAAAACAGTAGTGCTATGTAGCAGGACTATTGTGCTCAGCTGGAGACGCTGTCTGTGCTGTGGAGCCGTGCAGCCCCCTCCCTTGTGTGCACACGGCTGACTTTAAGGTTTCCTGCTGGAAGCAATTGGCGAGAGCAAGGCAGTTTCCATAGCAACGCAGGGAGTGACAAAGAACATATTGCCAGAAGCCGCGCACAACGAGACAAAAGTTACAGCTAAAATTTTATTGCTGTACTTGTGCTCAGATTTGAATTTGAACTAACTTAGAGATACATTTTCATTTAGTTTTGTTGAAATTTTAAGTAGAACCTAGAGTTGCTTTGTGTAACATGTACAACAGGTACAACTATTATTATTATTATGTGTATTAGTAGTCATAGTAGAAGTAGTAGTAGCACAAGTAATTGTCAGCAACTGCAGTATTACTATCATTATCGTTATTATGAATACGGCTAGTAATGTTGTTAGCGTTGATAATACTATCATGTGGTACAATCAAGAGAAACCAATGTAGGAGGTCGATGTGTCTTAAGTTATCTTGTTGTTCAATTGAAATCCACAGTTGGCAGACTGTAAGGTGCGTCTCTGGAGAGGGATTAATGTGAAGGCTGTGGCATTTTCTGTACTTAACATATTATTAAAGACAAATCCCCATGAGCAAGTGTAAGTTAAGTGGGAATGAGAAAGCAGAGACTCGTAGCTCTTTTGCCAAGCTCTCCATTTCCAAAGTACCCACTACATAATAATAATAACAATGATGCTACATGGCCTTGAACAAAACAACTGAATTCTTGTAAAGATGCTGTGTCTTGTATTGATTTCCTGTGCAGAATAGTCAGGTTCTGAGCTCGGTATCACACACACAGTATATATCTATCAATCACAGCTAATTTTATATTGGAGTTGATTATTCCTACACTCTGCGCTTGCTGCAGTGTTTGAGAGCTAGCAGCAAACTAGCAGCTCTGTTATAGAGATAATACAACACAATTTGGCCTTGTGTCTCATACAGGACCTAAAGCAGGAGGTAATACAGACATGTGACAAATATACCGTATATGTAGAAGTACAGTGGGCAAACAGCACACTAATCTTAATCTGTCTAGCTAACAGCTGTTTGAAAGGTGCCTCAGCATTCATGCACTGGGGGATGGATGGAGGGGAGACACTGAAACATGGCTGTCACTGTCATTCCCTCAGTCAAGCCAAACCCCTCACGCCAAATCACAAATCGCTGTTGTGAACTACTGAAAAACAAATTAGATATGTGGCGATAACCTGTATTGCTGTATTGCTGTACGGCAATATTGTTCTACTGCCGTCTTTTTCTTTAAATTGGATGTAGGAAAGGGAATTTGATCTGTATGCCATTTCATACTCCTTATCTGAGATATTTTGTATGTGAAATACAATGGTTGTGCACAAACTTTATCAAGGAATAAAGAAGAGGTGACATATGAAAACATTTTTTTTTAATACTTTGGTAATTAATATGTTTAAAGGAATGCACAATATTATGTCAGAAAAAGAAAGTACAAAAGCAGATGTGTGCTATCCTTGACTTTTTCCCCCCACTATTATCACACTATTTTCTGCTGTGTTGTTGAAATAAATCCCCAAGCATAAGAACTGTAACCCTATTCATCATACATAAATATCTTCCTCTAATGGAAAAAAACAGGCTCTTATATAAGCGATGTCATTTCACTTTCCTGTGAATGCACAATGAAAATGACAATGAACATTTTACCTTGACAGATAGCAGATATTTATAATACACCTGGCCTGGTATACATTTAAGCCTTTGAGAAGAAAAACATTTCATTTGCAGCAGGATAAACTTATAACCATTTTCTGTAAACTGTGTAGAAGAAAAAAGACAGTTATGAATGTGTAAGACTTGGTTTTAGATTTGGGGAGACTAATCTACTCTCACTAATCTATGCTGCCTGGATTGGATGCCACACACACATACACATTCATACAACTACAGAAGCCAGTCAACCTAAAAAGCCTGTCTATGGGATGTGGGAGGAAACTGGAGTACCTGGCATAAACCCACATGGCCAGAGGGAGAACATGGATACTCCACACGTGAGACACCTGAGTGCATAATCCAACCTGGATACTGGGAGCCCAACGGATGAATCTGGGTTTGGTGAATGCCAGGAGAACGCTACCTGCCTGAATGTATAGTGTCAGCTGTAACGTTTAATGGAAGAGGAATAATGGTCTGGGGCTGTTTTCCATAGTTCGGGCTCAGCCCATTAGTTCCACTGTTGGGAAATCTTAACGCTACAGGATACAATGACATTCTAGATGATTTTGCGCTTCCAACTTTGTGACAACAGTTTCGGGAAGATCCTCTCCTGTTTCAGCATGACAATGCCCCCATGCACAAAGTGAGTTCCATACAGCAATTATTTGTCGGGATCGGTGTGGAAGAACTTGATTGGCCTACACAGACCCCTGGCCATCGAACACCTTTGGAATGAATTGGAAAGCTGACTGTGAGCCAGGCTTAAATCGCCCAACATCAGTGCCCGACCTCAGTAATCCTTTTATGGCTGAATGGAAGCAAATCCCCACAACAATGTTTCAACATCCAGTGGAAAGCCTTCCCAGGAGAGTGGAGGCTATTATAGCAGCAAAGGGGGGACCAACTCCATATGAATGCCCATGATTTTAGAATGAGATGTTCAACGAGCAGGTGTCCACATACTTTTGGCCATGTAGTGTACATCATCACCAAAAACAATTGCTCCCTTGTTCATTATGCCACTGTCTGAGATCTTAAGGCTAACAGAAGAAGCAAACACCCAAATAGACAACCCATAACATTAGTTTGCAAAGGTAACAGAAGCTTAACAGTTTAGAAAGCAAAACAACATCTCTGCTTTGAGTTTCTGTTAGAGAGGCATGCTGCTGTTTCTCAAGCTTCCTGCACTGATTTCAAAGAATGGCTTCTCCTCTGTGAGAGTATATATCTCAATAAGATTCCCCAAGTAAAATTAATAAACATTTGCAAGACAATGCTTTTCACGTCCTTTATCTAGTGCTCTGGGTGTGTAGCTCACTGTATCCTAGCTTCTGATTGATGAGGTTTGCCTTCTTAGAGACTCCTCTGAGATGCTGCACACAGGCTTAAATAAAGTATGCCTTTTTGAAAAAAGGGACGAGGAGAATAAGAAACTTGGTTGTTTTGTTTGTGAAAGCACAAGGCTTGTCAGTGTATGTAAGCAAGAGTTTCTCTCATGGGCTGCTGTGTCCTGTAAAGAAGTCTGGTGATTAGAAATCTCCTTCATATGAGAAACAATATTATTTACTTATGATCTGTTGTTGAATGCCTGGTGTGAAGGTGATAGCAATGCTACAAAAAATGGGATGTACATGTCAGTTTAATATGGTTTTCTAAAAGTCTAATTAAAGTGTAATGGATGATGTTTAGGTAGGCTACTGTTTGTGGGCACCTTCATGGCTTTGAAAAGAATACACTTTACAACAAAGACACAAAATAAGGTTAAATTGTTGTGGTTTCTTTTGCAGAAAGGAAAACTGTGTCAGATGACAAACATCTGATTTTGTGTTTTTGTTTGCTGCTTGATCACAACGATCACTTGATCCACATGTTGTAAGAATACCTTCTTCTAAATAAATTTTAAAGAAGGTGCGAAAAGCATGATATAGGACAGTCTGCCACAGAAACAGAATACTTGCAGGGATGGTTCTGACAGTGCCCTGAAAGACTTGTGACCTTCAGAGTTACTTGTATTGTTGTCATCTTGGGGAAAAAAACAAATAAACAGATGAACAAAGAATGGTCCAATTAAAACTATGGTGAATGTGTTATAAACATGGCTTTTTATCTTCCCCCACATTCCCACTCCCCGCCCCTTCAATGCTAACACAATGAACACAATGTACTTCATCTCATTACTTCTCACATCAAATGTAATGCACTGACTTTACTCTGCAGTTCAAAGTCCAGTGAGCTTCAGACTCTTTTCCATTGTGTGCTGCTGACCTGATTAGAAGGTCAGTGATCCATTGACCGCAAACTGTGACTGTGCCCGGAGACTAACAGCAAACACCTGCAGACCTAAGCCAAATACACCGCCTATCTGTGGTAAACACAATCTCTGTCCGTCACATGTAGTCCTTAAATTATTGCTTTGTTATTTATGTATTGCCTTTTTTAAGACAACATTTTTATCAGCATTTCAAATGCACCACACTTCCAATAGGTGACTAACCTCACTGAGGGTTGCCTTTTAGCCCCAATCGTTTTATTGCATGACCCCCAACACAGGGTACGTTGAAAACTCCTCAGCCATGGACAGCAATGTTCTGCATCAGTGCTTCAGTGATCTCACCCTGCCACTAGCTTTACTGCCAGGTCAGCATGGGGCTCTGAGCTTAAATCATCCTTACTGGTTTGTCTAGCCTTTGTCCTTTCGAGGTGTGAGGTCAGAGGAACGCATGAACTGCCTGAGCAATATAGCTGGAGTTGACTGAACATACTCAGTGTACATTGTTCACGAACAAACACATTGAAAATTAACATAAAATTACCCCAAATCAGTCAGACCATCCTCACCCTCCATTGCTTTCTTGTAATATTTCAAATCTGATAATTTCTTGTGTGTTCTAGTGCACACCATGCAGTTAGGAAAGAAAACAGGTTAAACCAATTAGATATCCAAAGCAGGTTGGACAATTTATAATCCTAGTCACGTATTTGAATACAACGATTGATTGGTATAATTTACTAACATGCAACAGGGCCTATCTTCAGCTTGCTTTATAGAAGGATACTTCCCTTATTGCTCATGGCCTTGGTAACAATGATAAAGCTATTGCTTAATCATTCAATCACCTATAATTACTCACCACACACCACACTGCCCTCCTCCACCATAAACTCAGGGATCTGCCTGATTTAAGACCTGCATCTCACACAATCGATTGAAGTCCACTTTTTTAACAGGATCCTAAGAAAAAAATCATGGCTACTTAAGATCGTCTAGAAGGGAAGTCAGTTTGGAAAGGGTCTGAAGAATGAGTACCACCTGTTATTATTTGCGCTTTATGCAATTATAAGTTTCCACTCTGATTTTCATGGCTGGCTCTGAATTTTCACAGACGGAGCTGTTCTTTCAGCAACACAAGCTCACTGTATTCTAACCCCCCTTCCCCAGCTGTGCAGATACAAACCAGGTTGGACACAATGAAGAAAAATCACCAGAAATGCACAGACCTCTCTCACAAAAGAACAGCACTGCACCTCAGTTTTCATTTTGAAACTGTTCCAATCTTAAGATCGCAATAAGATCAGAAACTACAGACACAGATGTGTACTATGTTTTGAGCGATTGCACGCAGGATTAAACAAGAGTATTCAATTTAGGATGCTTTTTCAACTGTTTTAATGCTACATTTATTTTACACAGGATTGTAGACAATGTTGGTATCAGTTTTACAATAGCAATATTTTTACTAAACTAAAATAACTTTTCCTATTATTATTATATTCCTTAGCAGATGCTTTTATCCAATTAACAATTGTTACAATATAGCAAAATGTTTTTTTCTTCATACAATTACCCATTTATACAGCTAGGTTTTTACTGGAGCAGTCTACAGTACCTTGCTCAAGGGTACAACAGCAGTGTCCCCCACCTGGGACTGAACCCATAATCCTCCATTCAGGAGTCCAGAGCTCCTAACCACATCCCCACACTGCTGCCCAGAAGATGTATATATATATATATATATATATATATATATATATATATATATATATATATATATATATATATATATATATATATATATATATATATATATATATATATATATATATATATATACACTCACCTAAAGGATTATTAGGAACACCTGTTCAATTTCTCATTAATGCAATTATCTAACCAACCAATCACATGGCAGTTGCTTCAATGCATTTAGGGGTGTGGTCCTGGTCAAGACAATCTCCTGAACTCCAAACTGAATGTCTGAATGGGAAAGAAAGGTGATTTAAGCAATTTTGAGCGTGGCATGGTTGTTGGTGCCAGACGGGCCGGTCTGAGTATTTCACAATCTGCTCAGTTACTGGGATTTTCACGCACAACCATTTCTAGGGTTTACAAAGAATGGTGTGAAAAGGGAAAAACATCCAGTATGCGGCAGTCCTGTGGGCGAAAATGCCTTGTTGATGCTAGAGGTCAGAGGAGAATGGGCCGACTGATTCAAGCTGATAGAAGAGCAACTTTGACTGAAATAACCACTCGTTACAACCGAGGTATGCAGCAAAGCATTTGTGAAGCCACAACACGTACAACCTTGAGGCGGATGGGCTACAACAGCAGAAGACCCCACCGGGTACCACTCATCTCCACTACAAATAGGAGAAAGAGGCTACAATTTGCACAAGCTCACCAAAATTGGACAGTTGAAGACTGGAAAAATGTTGCCTGGTCTGATGAGTCTCGATTTCTGTTGAGACATTCAGATGGTAGAGTCAGAATTTGGCGTAAACAGAATGAGAACATGGATCCATCATGCCTTATTACCACTGTGCAGGCTGGTGGTGGTGGTGTAATGGTGTGGGGGATGTTTTCTTGGCACACTTTAGGCCCCTTAGTGCCAATTGGGCATCATTTAAATGCCACGGCCTACCTGAGCATTGTTTCTGACCATGTCCATCCCTTTATGACCACCATGTACCCATCCTCTGATGACTACTTCCAGCAGGATAATGCACCATGTCACAAAGGTCGAATCATTTCAAATTGGTTTCTTGAACATGACAATGAGTTCACTGTACTAAACTGGCCCCCACAGTCACCAGATCTCAACCCAATAGAGCATCTTTGGGATGTGGTGGAACGGGAGCTTCGTGCCCTGGATGTGCATCCCACAAATCTCCATCAACTGCAAGATGCTATCCTATCAATATGGGCCAACATTTCTAAAGAATGCTTTCAGCACCTTGTTGAATCAATGCCACGTAGAATTAAGGCAGTTCTGAAGGCGAAAGGGGGTCAAACACAGTATTAGTATGGTGTTCCTAATAATCCTTTAGGTGAGCGTATATATATATATATATATATATATATATATATATATATATATATACACATCTTCTGGGCCATCTAAGACCAATATATATATATATATATATATATATATATATATATATATATATATATATATATAATTTGCTGTCTCATTTATGTTCAGCGCAATAAACATTCGGTTACTGTGTTACTAACCAGAAGCCTCAGGCAGACTGAAATAAAAATGATTGTGGTAATAACAATACACATAAATCTCTGCAATCGGGAATACATTTAAAGCACTCTGAAATACTCTGCACTTGCAATCCGACGTTCTTCTCTTTTGTATAAAGGAAGGGGCAGTACTGCTCATTTAGAACACACAAATTCCATTGGAACTGCCAGTGTAGCATAATAATGTTCTGCACCAGCAATAGGGAAAAGACAACACACACACACACACACACACACACACACACACACACACACAATGCTATGTCACATCGTCCTTTTCTGCTAGCTGGGCCTAGATTGGAAACTGCAGGGGAATGAGCCACGTACCTGACCAATGACAGGCAATGCTATTGTCATGAAAACTGAATATCCTCCTGCTGACTGCACTCTACCTAATCCTAGCAATGCTCGGCCAATAAGCTTTTATTTAGCCAAGTGCTGTGTTGAATATTGCATCATTGGACTGGTAGTATTACGTGTCTGATTGCTGCTATTTACAGGCAGAAGAAATATCTGCACATATCTGATATAACTGAATTCATATCTAAACTAAATGATCATCACCAAATACATTGCTCTGAAGTACATAATACTTACCCTCTGGAAAAGAAAAGTGTTATTAGTTATGTCACTATCACAAAATACATCTCAGTATCTACAAATGACAAACCATTATCTCAAAGCCACCATACAGTATGTATTTAATCTCATAAGACACTAAAATAATTATTTGCATCCACTGGTGCTGAAAAAAGTCAGTGCATTGAAAATAATCCAAATGGGCTGCAATATAATTATGGAACACCTTTACATCAAAGGCTCCTGTCTGGCTCAGACACATTATAGGAGCCATCTGGAAATGATTTTTAAAGTTACATTCAAGATGCTGGTTATTTTAGGCTCGCTTCCCCTGTTGGGCCTGGACAGGACTTTACAAACACAGAAAACGTGTATCCCTGAAATGAATCAAAATGATGTCCCGTTTTGCCACCTTAATTGCAGCACTTCAGCTTTTGAGACACTAAAAAAGCTGCAGTCTCCATCGTGAATGTTTTGGTCAAAAGAGCACTTGGTTTATCCTCTGTTAGTCATATAAAACTCCACCATTGTTTTATACAGTGCCTTGACTGTTGCTTAACTTGAACAGACAAGTGGAACTGGGAGTTCAGGTGCAAAAACCTCTTTGTGCCAGTGATCACACTATAATCCTACAGGTTCTAGGACCTGTGCAGCACCCTTTGCAAAGGGTTTAACCAATTAAAATATACATTTTTAATAGTTTTGATAAAGACATAGGTGTGCCAGGTCCCTTTAATAATCCTTAATATCTTCAAAGGGGGTAATTGGGTAATTATAAAAATGTACAAGAGTGGGAAATACTAGATTAATATATTTTGTATCCTACTTCATGTACCTAGGACATAACATAATAAAATGTACTACATCTCATTTAGTAATGTACTCACTACTACAGCTGGAAAGATTCCCCAAAGAGCTGTCTTCCTTATTCTTTCCTGAATTTTTGACAGAAGTAGAAAAGGTACCTTTCACCTGTAGCCGACACTCTGAATCTGTCAGCTACTCTCCCAGTTAATGGTTTTAGTAAATATTTTAGTGGCAAGCACCTTTGCTTTCATTTTCACATTATAATAAGTATATAATATGAAAATGTGACCTTTGACTTTTTATTTTTTAAGATCTACAAAGAAATACTAGTCTGGGTATTTACTCTTTATCCTTGACAGCAGTAGAATATAAAATCAAATCAAATAACACATTATCTGCAACTGCAAAGAGGCTCTGAAATACCCCCAGAAGGGAGACTGATCTGCTCAATGTGTCAGACTACTACAGAAAAACGACCTTACTAGCCACCAGGGCCACAACTAGTGGATTCTGTTTCATTGAAGTCAAGCAATCACAGTCCCGAGATGCTCTGCTGAGGTACACAGTCTTTCTAAGACATCCTTTACTTTATTTATAGTCATTCCTAAAACATACTGATTTTCGAATTCTGGCACATACTCTTTCACTACTCCCAGTTGCCCACTTGTGATGGGACCAATGCTTCCTCTCCTTCCTAGCTATACAGGATTTGTTGCTTTGATGGGACTTTATTTCTCATTTGATTGAAACGGAATAATTATCATCAAAGCCTGTTAAAGACCAGGCTAATCCAGCGAGTTACACATGCTGTATCTAGTTAAGCAAGATCCTAATTATTGCCTTTGCAAGAGACAATTTTGAGGGTGGAGTTTTAATTGCCATTAATGAGGATTTAACTGGATAATGTCTCTCTGCTCCTTTTTAATGAGATTAGTACCATTCCTTTATTACCATGATGGAACACTGGGTATGACCTCTATCTACATATAGCGACCCAAGTCTCTGATTTCTAATTCTCTTTATGGCCTTGTTCCTGGACATGCTGCATAGTTTCGCTTCACACTTTAATGCAATTTATTTAAAGCTACAAAATGGATCTTTACCCCTTTCCAGCTCAGTTTATTCAAACTGTGTGTTTTTTAATGTCTGTCTTTACATAATGCATATAAAATATTCAAAGGATATATTCAGTTTTCCTTAAAGTATTCCTTTTAAACTGTTAGATACAATCTGCACACACATGACATAAGCAATTGGTTGGCAAATGATAATGTCCTCTCATTCAAGTCCTTTACGAACAACAGTGCTGGTGGTTACCACAACTCACACATGATTTTGGCTGGTTTTATAGACCACATTATTTGAATTGTAGAGCTCCCAGATTCCTACAGTGTTGCCAGAGGTGCATGCCACTATATTCTTTCTTTGCTCAAGAAAAAAAACATTCACAACTGCTGTGCAAGTGTGAAGAAAAACTGTGCAGGCATTCTGACATATCCGACAGCTGTGTAAATGCCTGAACTGTTGTTTTCTCACTGTATGCCCATGTTGCTCTACTGCTTGGAACAGCAACCATGCAGGTTGCCATACCTGTGGGGTTATGGAACAATACTGAACTTAGGGTAGGATTAAAAAACCCATTGATCAATTGCTTCATGTGCTTTTAACACTGGGATGCTGGTATTGCAAGGAAGGCACATGGCCCAATTTATCTTTGTAGTGTCTGAAGGTTGCATCTGTATGAGATCGTACACTTGTGTGCCAGTTTTCACCAGTCAAGGAATGAAAACTCTGTCCAGCAAAATGGGGGAGTTAAAGATTTAAAGTGATCAGTTGTGGATATCATTGAAAAACTTTACAGGTACTACTAGTTGTACAAAGAAGGGGTAATGACTTGCTGGTCTAGGGGAGGAGGGGGATTATGAATGTTTAAACCTATCTCTGCATGACTCATTAAAACCCTTATGGTCTCCATCAAATGCAGTGTACAAGTGCTCTGTCAATTTAATTTGGTTTGCCTTCCAAGCGGAAGAAATTACTTTATGTAAAGCATTATTCAGAGCATTGAAGTAAAATACTTGTCAATTGAAGGATTTTGTGTTGCTTTGGGTCCTTTTTCCATTGCGCTCTTATTTGTGTGAAAAGCAGAGTGTGCATTGTCAAGTATTGTAATGTAGTGTAACAGAGCGCCAGTGGTCGCTCAGCTGATACAAACACACAGCACTTCCGAAGGGGGCCAATTCCTAAACGTCTTGAGCATGCGGATAAATAGGCTTGATTTATTCACTTCTTGGACATAGACAGGAAGCTGACCATAGGCTTTCTCCTAAGACACTGCCTGCACGTACATGGAGCAACTTATTATGGGAGTTTAATGCTTTTACTATTTTTATTTGTAGTCTTTTCCAAAAAAGGAGGCAACTAAATGATGTATTTTTTATGTGCTAGTCTCAAACACCTTTATTTACCCCTCCTTGCCTTTCTACAGCAAGACAGATTGGATAGAGGTTATAGCTTGGGTTTGGGTAGATGTGGAAATTATATTTTTGTTTAGTATGAAGGACTTGGTAATTTTTAAGAGGTGTTACTGGGTAAAAGCTTGTGTCAGGGATAGGGTAAAGACCTGAATGCTTAATGAAGGGCCAGGCTTTATGTTACATTTTACATTGGATTTAAGGGTGTATGGAAAGTGTATTTTGTTCAAATATGATGCACAGCAATGCAGTGGATATGTTTCTGCATTTTATCAACATTTATTTCTTGATAAAATGTAAATGTTGAACCTAGGTAGCAAACTTTGCAGCTGTCTGCAGATGAAATTGATGATTTGGCTGGATTACCTCAGGCAATACTGTAACAGATGGAAATTAAACTGCAGTTGCACTCTTTATAAAAACACTTCTGCACATGCCTGGCCCAACAGCTACTTCCAGATCTCTCATTTCCATACTGAGTAAACCCAGTAATCAAGACTCAGTGTAAAAACGTACTGGTTCACTGTCTTGATAACATATTTTGACCATTTTGGTTCAAATGGGACACAGTAAAAGTGACTGGGGCATTTGTTCTTGTGGATCTGTGGAGGAACTACCCTCAAGATATATTGTCCTCCAAAACAGGAAAATTAATTGTGACTTTGCATGCTGCAGCCTGGTTTGCCATGGTGAACGTATTGGGAAAGAAAATCATGATTAATATGTATTGTTTAGCTGCTTTTAAATGTGGTGTCAGTACTCGTAATTATATAGTGTGCGTGCACTGTGCATTGGCAGGCCGCCAGGACAATGCAAACAAATAACCTACATTAATTATTGCACTCAGCATCCCCTCCAGCACACAGCGTGACAGTACTGTCTCGCTATAAATGGACACTTTCGGCATTCAAATAAAATAAGGAAGAAAAAACGAAAAAACTCCAAATAGACTGGGTTCTGCAACTGCCCAATGGATGACAGATTTATGGTTGCAGTGATTTAAATTCCCGTTTCAAAGCGAACAGGGCACTGACACTTCAAAGGTAATCAGCAGATCTGTGGCATTTCTCAAAGGGCTTCTCTCTCTACCACTGGGCTGGAAAATGTGCAATTGGTTTAATAGCACCCTGAGGCGTTCTCTGTGCGCATGACGTGACGTAAATGAAGGAAAAAACGAACATTAAAACGAGAGCCGTGAAACAAAAGCTTCAAACAAGTGTCAGCTGAATCCGCTCGCTCTGAATTGACATGAACTGGTTTCTTTGCCACTCTTCGATTCGAATGTGGCTCTGCACACACACTGGTGATGCAATGCACATAAAGCAAGTACTTCGAATACCAGACCAAATCCTTGGCCTCATCCCTGAAGAAGGGCAACACAAATAGTACCCTGGGCTGGACTGAGTTGGTTGGTTGCTCCATCCCATGACAGAACTTCAAACGTAAGAGTGAAGGTTTTTTCTGCAGTGGATATCTCTGCATTGTTGTGTGGGTCAGAGACTTGGACCATATACAAGCACCAAGTCAGTAAGCCTCGCAAGCTATAATAGAGTTGCTTGCATGCTATCCTACATTTGATGAGTTTCTTGATGAGGTGGGCATGTTGGACATGGAAACATCACAACATCAGCAGCAAGGGGCCGGACATGTTGTTAAGGTGGCAGATTATCACATTCCAGATGGACTCATGTTTGGAATATAATGGAATATAACAAATTAAGATTGAATGAACTCCAAGCTTCTGAGGCAGCTATCGGCATTTTGACAGGCTGCTAGTAGTAGTAAAGACAGCAGAGAAGCAATGTGTAACACGATAACCATGGATTTCATGATACAATGCCCTTGGATCACCGGCTTCTGTGTATGTGAACTAGCCTTCCTGACATTCTCTTGTGACAGCAGCTGGAGCATTGCACTCATGGCTAATTTGCATATGAACCCTGTCCTTTTCCGCTTCATTTGCAGGATGTTGGGTTAACAGTAGTTCATTTGACCTAAAACAAACAGCCCATGTAAACCCAGACAGGGAGAGGGTCGTTTCCTCTTTGGTTCAAGCAAAAAGGGTATGATTTGTACACGATGGAAACTCCTAAAATTCCTGCAGGACAGTATGTTGGTTATTGTCTACAATAATAAAACATGTTGGGTTAGGTGACATTTATTTTTGTGGTGTTCATTACATATTTGGTAATGCTTATTTGCACAGCGAAATGGAATTTGCTTCATAGGGCACATGGGCACTCAAACACTCCCAGTGAAATTGAATAAATAGGCCTTACAGGGTTAAAACAAAATGTTTTGGTGTTGTGGTGTTTAACTGGTTTGCTGGTAGCCTTTCGTTTCGATCACATGAAAAGAAAAACACCATCAACCTCAGCTGTGCAGTCTACTGCTCACAGCTCAACATTATTATTGATCTAGTCTACCGGTGTAATCTGAAAGTAAATGGAGTAACTGACAGGACCTGAATTATATAGCATGCCGGGTGTGTGACAAACCATCATGTGGCAAGACAGGAAAACTATGAGAGAGTCTCCTGATTTCAAGTCTGCAGATGCAACAACACACAGACACACACATTTATTAACATGACTGGTTTATTGCAGACCTTCCATGATGCATGTAAGTTTCACTAAAATGTCTACACAGGCTATGTACAAAAGTACTTTGGATGAGTAATTTGTTTTTGTGTGTCTTTTAAAATATATATATATTGTTATGACCCATGTCATATTTCTTTGATTATTATTGTTTAACTGTAGTGCTTGTGTTTTTTTTGTTTTGTTTTTTTCTTCCCTACTTTTCTATCCTCGTTGCTGGGTTGTTTTAATTTGCCATTTTAGAATGGGGAAGAGAGCCGCCTATTTAAAGGACTTGGTGTGTGACATTGGGAGGAGAGAGGGTGAGGGAATGAGATGCCTTTCCTCATATCCGAGCTGCCTCCAGCCTGACTGCCGCATAGATTAAATGTGTGTTTGTTGTTGTTTGATTGTGGCTTTATAAGCTGGTAGGGGGTGAGTGCCTTCTTTTTGTTCTGATTCCTTTTTCTCTATGTTTTTGTATTAGTTAGGGAGGTAGGAGTAGGAGTGTGTATTTATTTTCTTTTTAGTTTAGGATAGTTTATTTAGCGGTGTTTGGGGTTCAGTTAGATTTGTTTTATTTGTTATTTTTGGCATTACTCACCCCTGATATGCTTATTCTTTTATAATAAAGACAATGAAACTGAATTGACTGGTGTGCCTGTATATATGTGTTACAGAGGCTGGAAGCGGGGATAGAAGGAATGGTATTTCGTCTATTATGTTGTGGTCTTCCTAGACGGACCATAAAAAAAAAAATATATATATATATACACAGGTGTTTCCACTAAACTCACTGCCATTTATTGTTGTCAATTAGAAGTATCTATTACATTACATCAGTACATTTTGTCCCATTGAGGATGACTTGAGCCTGTGGAGACTTCAAAGCTTTGATTTGGAACTGTGCAAGGGTGGTGTATGCAAGATTTTGGTTGTACAATTATTATAAATTGATCAACAGCTGCCAGAACAGACAGATTACTATGTGTTTACTTTTTAAAGTTTTTTTAGGATTATGATTCGCTATTTATTGTACTAGATGGTTTATTTTTCTTAAACAGGAACCATCCTTTCTCCACTGTTTCTTTTAAAATGGGCCCTGTAGTTTGATACATGTCAGTACTGCAGACATAATGTTTTCCCTTCTTGCTATTGCTTTTACCGGAAAAGACTCTCTGAGGTTCAATGATTACATGCTTCGAACAGATCAAATAATCTAAAGTGCAATAGAGGTGCAACAATCACAAAAGGAAACCAAATTATCTGTGCCATCCCTGCATGATTTTACAGAAGCAATTCCCAGGAGGCAGTAGAAACTATCTCCCCACACAGGTTAATGCTACCCTGAACAGACGCACGCTGGGTTCCACATGAAATAAAAATGAAAAGAGCATGAAGGTAAGTCATACACATATAAGGACTGATCTTTTTATATATCCATCCATCCATACATCTTTGAAACCGCTTATCATGGTTGCGGGGAAGCCAGAGCCAATCCCAGCAGGTATAGGGCACAAGGTAAGAATACAACCAGGACAGGATGCCAGTCCATCGCTGGGCCTTTTTATATATATATATATATATATATATATATATATATATATATATATATATATATATATATATATATATATGCTAGGAATAAAAATGGGCCCATTAGTTATCTGTGTCTTAGCAGCATGAGCAAGTGAAGACAGAATAGGGTGTGCTGATGACACCAGCCATGTTTCCGTGCCAATTCATTATAACTAAAGGAAAGCTGACATTTTATACAGTGGCCAGTGACCCTTTATGCGCACTTCCGTAGGAACCTGATTGAAACAACACTCTATCAAAGCTGCCATTGGCGCCTCTGTGCTCATCACTCAGAACAGGTCTCTCCCCCCTTCCTGTTCTATAAAACATGACGTCAGCGCAGGTTTGTCCTCTTTTGCTGGGAGCTAGGACTTTGCAACCCTTGGGCAGTGCTTCCTTTTTCTTCAGATAACCGGAGGTTGCACCCTGGATAAGGGTGTCTGCCAAGAAATAAAAAAATAATATCAGCAAATCCAGGAGCAGTGCGTGTGGGTGCTCGACTGGAAGGCGTAGTCTGGTGGAAGGGAAGACACGGTTCAATAGCTCCATGAGGAAGTGCTTAACAGGGGCAGACTAGGATAGGAACGAGCCCTTAGGCTACTGGGGCTCAGCTGCAGCCAACATCGGGTTCCCAATGGAAGGGACCGGTCCTGTCACGTCCAACCTGTAGAACCGGGCAAATGTAAGTGGTGAAGCCCAAGCTGCAGCCACACAAATGTCTGCCAAGGGGGCACCTTGAAAAAGGGCCCAAGATGTGGCAATGCCTCGAGTCGAGTGGGCCACCAGGTGTTCAATCACCGGGGTCCCAGTGGACTGGTAGGTCATGGTAATGGTGTCCACAATCCAATACAAGTTTTGAAAGCGCTTGGCCCTGTGTCCACGCTCCATAAGACACAAATAATTGGTCTGAGCGCCAAATGTCCTTAGGGCATTCCAAATAGCACCTGAGGGCCCGCACAGGGCAGAGCAGGTAAAGCCGACTCTCTTGCTCCAAAGAGAAGGGAGGAGGATGAAAAGCCATCAACTCAATAGGCCTGTTGACATTAAATAGAGACAGCACTTTTTGGAGGAACGCAGGGTTAGGCTGTAGCGTGACCCTGGAACCATCTCCCGCAAAACAGACACATGATGGGTGTATGGACAGGGCGTGTAACTCGCTCACATGTTCTGCAGAGGTGATTGCCAGCAAAAATGCAGTCTTAAGTGACACCAGCTTCAGTGGCTCAAATGAGGCTTGGAAAAGTGCGTCCAGTACTACATCAAGGCGCCATGTGGGCAGTGAAGGGGTGCGAGGAGGCCACAGCTGTTGAGTTCCCTTTAGAAACTGTACAGCCAAGAAATGAGACCCAGGGGGCTCACCATCAATCTGGACATGACATGTGGAAATGGCCGCCAGATACACTTTGAGCATGGACGGGGACTTGCCCTGGTCCAGCATCTCCTGTAGAAATTGTAATATGACTCCAATGGGGCAATTAACTGGGTCTTGACCGCCGTCTTGGCACCAGGTACTAACGTCCGCCAGTGGTAGGAATACTGCAACCTCGTAGAGGGAGCTCTCGCCAACTGAATAGTGGCTAGTACCGCATCTGACAGACCCCAGGCAATCAAACGCTCCTGCTCAGGGGCCAGGCCCAGAGCTGGAAGAGGCCCGGATTGGGGTGCCAAAGCGTGCCCTGCACCTGGGACAACAAGTCCACTCTCACTGAGAGCTGCCAATGCTCTCCGTGGAGGAGGGCAATCAGGTCTGCAAACCAAAATCTGTGAGGCCACCATGGAGCTATCAGCAGAACTGTCACTCATTCTCTCCTGACCTTCTCCAGGACCACTGGGAGAAGGGGGAACGTGTAAAGGAGACAGCCCACACATGCCCGCGCTAGCGTGTCGATCCCTAGGGTTTCTGAGTGGTCTCAGACGGAGAACCATAGTGGGCAGAGTGTGGACTCTGCTGAGGCAAAGAGATCCACTTTCACACTGCCGAACCGGCTCCACAGGAAGGTCTGTGATGCAGCCGCTAGGAGGCCCAGCAGCCTCTGGCAAAGGGACACTCTGACATGAGCTCTCATTCAGAAGAGGGAGAGACACATGCATATGGAGGCAACTCTCTCTGGTGCCAGCGTGACGAGCATGGCAACAGAATCTAGGTGCAGTCTGAGGAACCGTGCCAGCTGAGTTGGCATCAGTTGGCATCAGTTGGCTCTTCTCTTGATTGACCCAGAGGCCCAATTTGGAGAGGCTAAAATCAGGTTTGTGTGGTTCTGTACCTGCACCCTCGAATGAGTACAAACCAGCCAGTCTAGATAATTGAAGACAATTGGCAACTCAAGGGGGCTAATGTCACCTCCTATGGGGTGCGTAGGGGCGACACGCTCATGACCACGCCACCTCTTTTTTTTAACGAGAGAGGACCTCGTTCACCCCCGTCAGTTCTCTCCCTGGGCAGGCTCAACCGGACCCCAGAACACCACCACACAGAAGGCAAGTTCACAAAAAAAAAGTAACAATTATATATAGCTAGAACAAGGCATGAAGACTGTACTAGCTCAGAACCTTAGGAATTTGGCATACATGTAATTCTAAAACCCTATTTTAAAATGCCTTTAATAAAATGGGCACATAAAAGACTAAAAACCCTACCCAAAATAACACAAAAAGAAAAGAAAAAGACTGAATAGAATAAATAAAACCCAAGTTCTTAATATACAATACAGAAAGCAACGACAAGGTTTTAAAGTCTCTTCTGTTCACAATAGGCGACACCACATGGAAGAAACAAGTCTCTCGGCAGCTGAGCTGGAACTCCGTCGGCCAACTGGGACCCCAAAAACTGCAGGTAGGAACAAGCATTAGGAAGTCTCAGATTTCACAAATTCAAATGCAATTAATGAATGTCTTTTCTTCTCTCCCGCAGTCACCCATCTGCATCACAAAGACCAAAAAATAAATCACAACAGGGAAGTCTCTAACCCCAGGACAGGGAACCCTTTCCACAAAGCAAACCGGCAGAGGAGATCTCAGTCTTAATAAAGAAAGTTCAACCTCCACGGCGTGTGGATTCTCTTTTCTAATTATTCCCGTCTAAAAAAATTACATCCGGGTACTTAATGCTCCGTAGCCTGCGCTGTCATCTCCAGCAATCCAATGTCCGTCGTTTCCAAAGCTTCCTTTATAATCCGCACTTGGAGAAATCTTTGCCGTTCACTGCTTTCCCAGTCTTCACTCACTCTGCCGTTACTTCACTCCAGTACTACTGCTTGGTTCCCTCCTCAGCCAATCATTAACCCAAATAACAAATTAACCATAAAAATAGAAACAATAAGGAAGACAAAAGAACATACTTCATAAATAAAACCATAGTGAAAAATGAACATAGTGCACAAACAATAACCAAGTGAAAAAAAATGATAATAAGTAAATAAATAAGTGATCAATTAATGCTAATGGCCAGTCACGCCCCACCCGTGACACTAACAGAGCCGTATTAAATGATTTAACTTCATAAAACTGTCAAGTCTGATTTTTGTTTTAAGAACACGTCAAACGTCAACGTCAATTAAAATCAGATTCAATCAGAATCAGCCTCTACAACTGACCTGTGTAACTCCCAATGAATGGCAGCTTGGTTTTAATTAGTCCCTCGAGCTTGACAGTCTTGGACAATCTAGGTATTTTTCCATAAAATGAGAGACTTCTTGGCATTTCCTCAGCTTTACCAAAATGATTACCGCATGACTTGTAAGTGTGCAGAGAAGGTGACATCACAGGATTCCCCAACCACGGGGAGAACACCAGTCTCATTACTGATAATTATGATAATGGCTCATAGTACATTATAGGGCAGGGTGTGTGAGCAGAATTATACACCTTGAATAAGGGAGTCTGAAAAAAAAGCAAAAACACAGACTACACTTTTATCAGTTCATTTCCACTCATCTCTGCCCCAAGCTGTAGTTCTGATCATCTAACAAACCAACACATCCCTCCCCCTCCTTTTTTAATTACAATGTTATTCTGCATATTAAACATGAATTGAAAAGGCTCTCTGTAATCAAGCCTTCCAACATCTGCATACTGGCGTGTGTACATATAAATGAAATAAATTGTATGTAATGGCGTGCTGTGCAAATTGAACAAGGATAATTGGTGAAAGGGTAAAACCAAGCCAGTGACAGAGTTGGAGTCTGTCCCCAATACAGAGTAAACACAGCCCAGACTTGATTACTTCTGCATAATTATGTTCAGCATCCAATTCAACAGGGAAGAGAGAAAACACAGGGTTCCACCTAACTTGTTGATGTCAATGTTTAGGGTAAACCGAATGAAAAATGTTATTCCAGATGATACACTATGTTTTAGGTGCTGCATCACGTTCCTCCTTGCAGCTCTTCCAAAGCACCAAAGGCCATAGCCACTGTATAATTAGGATTGTGTGCATCTTTTGTTTAATTGGAATTTGATCTGTGTTGTCAATTACCGTCAGGCATGGTTTAGGGAAGGTGGTGAGACAGGAATGCACCTAAAATATAAACCAATAGAGGTAATGGTGGAAAGCAGTGATATATTTGGTTGTATATTTACTAATTAATGTATTGGTCTTCCTATTCAACTTCTGTTAAATAATATTCATAAATAAACAAACAAACACATGAAAAACATTTGCCTAAGGTTGTTGTTTTTTGGCATTAACAATTTTCTGTTGTACAGAATATAACAATTAACAATTTGCCCTTTGCCTGTTTTTTGTCAGTTAATTATGTCCCCAACTATGTTCCTTAGTATTTACTTTACACTGTGTGTATAATTAGATCTCACACTTTCTCAAAATGAAATTGATACTGAATCTAGTGTTAATGGGAGAACAATCTTCAAATTAATTTCTAGGCATCTCTCCAATTTTTTAAATGTTAAACTGTTGATATTTGTTAGGAAAAACAATTAATATCTGCATTAGCAGCTGAAAAATGTATAACTTCTGAACCTAAATGTAAATATACATCTCATAAAGATCCATTCAAGTATAGACTCCAAATGTTCTAATTAATAAGACTTGTTGTATGGTAATTTGGTGTAATGAGGTAACCGTATGAAAGAGTGTTTATATATACAATATATTGTGTGCGGAGCAGTAAATATAAACATTCTAATTACATTTTACAAGAAAACACTTAAGACACGAAAATATGTTGATTAACTGAATTGTATACAGAGGATGTAGTAGTGTTTGAAGGGGGAAAAACGAGTGGCAGCAACAATGACTACTTAATTATATTATTATTATTATTATTATTATTATTATTATTATTATTATTACAAGCCAGTGTAATTATGATATATTTATGAAATATGATCCTACTGCTTTCACTACTAGTACTAATATTGGTACTACTATGAATAATAATACAAGGACAAAAATATGTTACCAAAACAGCCATAATGACAAAAGAAATGGTAGAATAAATCACAAAACCTGCATTCTTTGAGAGCTCAGAGAATGGATAGGAATTTAGCGTACACTCTGGTACCAAGGGCAAATACACCCTGTTTTCTGTTCTAACAGGAGCTCTTGATTGCTCAGCTAATTTAATTAATTGCTCAGTTAGGCTTAGTTAAGATTTTCACATTTTATTTTTACAGCTGATAACTTAAAATAAGTTGATTTTCTCACGATATTGTACCCCCCAAAACAGAGTGGAGTCTGGAAAGAGGTATTCAATTAATCCAATGAATCACTTACTAAGGACCAATTAAGGAGTTGAGTGAGCTGGAGTGGAACAACAAGCAGAAGTCATTACAGCTAACTCAGACAAGAACTGAACTTCCCTGCCCTAGAGCATTAGAGACCTTACAGGTTGAAAGATGAAAATAACTGGTTTCTTCTTTAATGCATTAACGCCATATATCACCAGAAAGATTTTATTCAATTAGCAAATGAGAAGAACAGAACTTATTTTGACATGTAATCATACCATTGGTGTAACTATGGGAGAAACAGTGCTCTAATACAGTCCTGTGCTCAATGCGATGCTTGGCCTAAAAGGAATACTCACGTTTACATTGGATAATTGTTCCAAAGCTTTTTGTTTTTGGTTTGTTTGCTTTTGTTGGTCAAAGCTTGAAAATGCAAAGATTAGATATGATATTTAGATTAGAAAACGTTTGACAACACTTCACTCCTGATAAATCTTGAGAAAACGCCAACCATAGGTTTTTTAAGCTTCTTTGCTGGGTTTCTTTGCGCCTCTTGTGTCAAATAAGAGGCGACATGGCTCTTGACTCAGTAACAAATAACAGGCTGCCCTCTGGAGAGACAACAAAGCCGGAGCAGAAAATCCATTGTGAAAGGGTGTCTTGGTAACTATGTATGTTTCATTTCTATGTATTATTTTCTTCCTTATCCCATCAAGGACAGTACAATACCGTTTGTTATAAAAATGAGGCCCAGAACCAAAAATCCCTGGAGATGGGATTTTGTTTTACCTTGAAGATCAACTTCAGAGACTTTTTTTTTTTTAAAGGAACAGGTAGAAGGTAGTTTTTACAACTAAATGTGATGTGCTCAAGTGCATAAGGGAGATGATTTGATATAAAGCAAGCCATGTTCCTCTAAAAGTGTTCAAGGTGATTTAACTGGCTTGCTAGCTTGACTGAAAATACATACATACATAAAATGATTAGAGGGGCAATTGTGGTGGTCCTGTTTGCCTGTATGCTGAAATTTGAACTGCTTTTGGTGCCAGTTGTATCACGGCAGATTCGGTAGAGAACCAACACTTGTTGACAGGGTAAAGGCTCTGGAAGTTATATTTAATTTAGAGATTATGTCCAATGGTGGGTTTCAAAATCACTGGACAAATGCCTTGGCATAATCTATCACATGCATTTAGTGTGTGTTGCTATATAACCAAGTACAAGTGCAATGAATGACTTGGCTATTAGTGATGCACTGTGGAAGCTTTGAGGTAAACCATTAAGGTAAATGTGTTCAGCTTCTGCATCTTGCTGTGGCACAATGGGAGTCCTGTCTATTGTATTTGCAGTTTCACTCCATTTATTATATTTCTTTGTTATTCCTTCTTCACTGCAGTCCTGAGACAATGTAGTCTTTTATATTTGTATTTTCTTCCCTTGAATATATCAGTATCAACATTTTTTGAATGTAACTATTAGATAAAAAGTAGAAGTCAAATGAATAAATTAACATGTATAATAGAAACATGACAACCACACATACTATTACTACTACTACTACTACTACTACTACTACTACTACTACTACTACTACTAATAATAATAATAATAATAATAATAATAATAATAATAATAATAAAAACATAATAAAAATGAATGCATTCGAATTAAAAGTAAAATGCATTTTCATTGAGGACGTTTGTTGTATTCCCATTAAAAATTTTAATTTTACAGTTGTACACAACTTACAGGGACTAAATTAGACTCCTGCACGACACACAGATGACACTCTTGAACTTCCTTGCTTTGTTTCCTTATTAAGGATGTATAGATAAGATCAGGGGGTGGTAAATAATTAATGAAGCTGCAATTCAAGGTCTGATTTCAGGCAAGGAGTAACGCTAATGAATTTATCCCACGAAAGCAAAAAGTGCTCGTGGCAACAATGTCTTGAGAAACCTCAAAAATAAATCATCACATTTAGATGTGCTGCTACAGTACTTGGAAGCCGATATTCATCACACATGCAATACAGCATAATGAAAGGATTTTAGGATCGGTTTAATGCTCACCAGTCCCTGCTATTACGGTGCAAACTCTGCCAGCTGCAATAATTAAGGTGTTCATATAATTGTAAAACACATCTCTGTGTAAATCTAATCTCTCAGGGGTGATCGTCATCTCTGATTCATATTCCAGTACCTTTGGTTATCTGCACACCCCCTATAACATTTATGCACAAGTAAATTATTGTTATTTTCTCTGCTGGATGAAATGAGAAAGTAAATAGCAGATGGTAAACAGCAGATACTATCATTTTGAAACTAGAAATCAACAGAATTCTTACTTATTCTTAGAAAAATACAAGTATTTACAATATAATCCCCCTCCATTATTGATGATTGATGACGAACCTTATATACTAACCTGCATGCTTCATGAGCACAAAAAGCAAAAAAACTACGAGGTCAATGCTAGGTTAATGAAGGTTTAAGAAATCTACAAATTATACTTTAAATCCAAGACTGTTGTCTGATTGTGTGAGTAAGGGGGGTGTTATACCATAAATATGGATTTAGGCAGCTTTACTTGGGCAGATGACTTTCTTGATCCCTGTTCACTTAGCGGTCAAGTGCGAGGAGAGAACATATCCCTCTCAGTGAGGCGCTGGGGTGCCCGATTCAGCACGCTGAGCACCATGAAGTAATCTCCAGCATTTTGTGTTGTTCTCCTTGCGCTTTAAGCTGTCAGATCCAGCGCCTGTGCCAGTTCATCATTCGACCAGGAGCAGCAGAAAGGAGATTAAAGGCTCTGAATCTTTCTCCGCCCTCCCTCTTGCAGGATCAGTGGCTATCTCAGTAGGCTTGCAATTGTATGATTCTACAACTCAGGTTTTGCCTGAGGGGTCTGCACTGTGGAGAGAGACCGAGAGAGGCCCGAATCCCAGGGTGGCCAGGAAAATTGAGATTAGTGTCGAGGTTAAAGTGCTTTAGTGGTGTTTACAGGTAGCTGTCAAAGGTGCCACTTGTTATTGCACTCCCCCTCCCTCAAATAAAAAACCCATTCACAGTCTCCTTGCCAAACTATCAATTTGGACATGACCATTGGCACTACCTGCCTAGTGTGCATTTGTGTGTGGGCGGCTGCATGGCCAGCAGAGATTTTAGTAAGTATTTGTCTTGGTTTTACTGTTGTTTAAGTGATCACAGGGGAGGTGTATTTTAGACAACAGCATTCAATCTCAATTTAGAAAACACAGTGCAATCTTGTTTACTGGGTCATTGTTTGCTCTCCACACCTATAGTTACTTCCTCGGTTTATTATTAATGCCTAGCGTTTACAGCAAGACCCTCGCTCAGGTTCATAAGTCTTATGTACTGGATCTGCATTGTCCCAACATAGCAACAGCACAGCTAATGGCATTATCATTGTAAGGAAGGGAGCAGTATGATGTTGTGGCAGAGCACAAATTTGTAGATACCAGGGGATGTTTTCAAATAATTGTGAAATAAAAGTATAAAATTATATTTATATGACTACAGGAGGGGGAACAAAAATCATAGATCAATATGTAGCATTTATATTTTTGTTCAGTATATATTCTATTTTGTATAGTGTATATTGTGAACAAGTTCTCTGTATGGTGAGGTTTAGACACCAAGACAAAATAAATGTTTTACAAAGAAGCTGCATGCTGGGGTAAGGTGCACTTTGCCATGACTAAACCAAACCAAACTTAGGGGGGAGGCTTATGTCCTCTGCAGTCCCAAGATGTGTAAATGCTGGTCCCCTGGCTCAAAAGTTTGAATGCTTTTTCAAGTACTGGGGATTGACGTCACATGTTCACATTGAACCCTACTGACGTATAGGGTCAATCTGTCTAGTTGACAGTCAGTCTGAATATGATGACGCAGGATATAGCAATGCTCCCTTCTACACTTTGAAACAGGGAAATAATTAAATGCTCCGAAAAGACAAATAGTGAGGTGGCATACAATTAAGTTGGTGATGAACCCTTCAAAGAAAGATAAAGTGATTACAAAGACAAAAAAATTGAATGCCATGAAATTGGTTACCCTAAGGGTGCCATATAGTCCTTTAATCCGTTGTAAAATGCAAAATTTTCTAGCTGCTTTGACTCAGAAATAAAAGAATATGTAAACTGAGCATTATACCTTTACTAATTTGATTTGTTTTTCATTACTGTGAGGCATCAGTACAAATACAGATCTTTGTGTGTTTCTTAAAATAAAATGCTCCAAGAACATTTTTATTTATTTTGTCCTCATTTCTTTAGGTACGCTTATTTCAAATTCTCTTTATCATATGAAAATATAATAATGACTGTGGCAGATCAATAACTGATTTAACCTGACCTAAAAGGTACTCGAAATAATAAAATAATGCTCTTGCAAACAGCAGATCAATATTATTGATTTGATTCATGAGCTTCTGTGGAAATCAGGGCAATATTTTAAAAGATGAATATCAAATTTAAAGCATGGGTAAAACAAATATATTCTATAACACAGGGACTTCTACTTTTCATTCTATTTGTTTCTATAATAGGAATATTGCACTGCACTGCTGCCTGGTGGCCACGTACAAAATCAGTTTAGCGAAGGTGAAGGTGGATTTGTGTGTGGATTAGCGCCAAACAGGTGCTTCCATGCAAGTTTGACTGCTCTGGTTCATAGAGGGGCATATGCATCTTTATAAATTGTCCAAAACTGAGCTTCAGAATATGGAAAAAGTACAAAGAAAAAAAAATATCACAAAACATGTTTGTTATCACATTTGTGACTTACAGGAGCTGAACTAAACAGAGTTAAACCCACCACTTCATTTTTTCCCCACTGTAGGAAATACTGGACCCACTTCTGTAATGTCTAATCAGATGCTACCAGCTGAAATGTTCACAGTTCAGTACTGTCACTCTAAGTGTAGTACATCAAAGGGAGTGACATTATTGTCCACTAGCAAGAGTGTGTCCATGTGTGTTAAGTTTTGCTATTAGGAAAATTCCACCTGCCCCTTCTAACAATTTAGTAATTAAGAACATTCATGTGTCCAGTTGATAATGTAGTAATAATGACATTGAATTGCTAGATGTAATACAATAAAATAGAATTATCATCATCATAAAACAATCCTTGCCTTTTTCTTTTTGTGTTTTTTTTTTTCTTCTTAGTGCCCATTATAAAAAAATGTACCAATGTGTTAAATCATGTGCAGATATCACTTCAGTGAAGCAGTCCTGGCTGATTAAGTTTAAAATGTTTTGGAAGCTATAAAGCTAAACAAGAAACTGCAGCTTAGAATGCATCTGTTTTTAAAGTTTTTGTTCAATGTTTTAAGCCTTAATTACATTGTTTAATTTAAATGGTTACTGTTAATCCTGTAGGAAAAAAGCAAAACAAATAGCCAAGGATACAGTTCAGAGGGGCATGTTTCCTGATTATTATAAAAATGTCCCTCATAAAATTTTGTAATAAAATTAACTATTGTCTTTTCAATGTATCTGAGCTTCCAATGACAAATATCACTTTAAAGTGTTTTTGAAAAAAATATTTAAATACATTTCTTCAACACAGTTCAGACGGCGTCACATCCAAAATGCTGTGCTACAACCATAATTCTGCACTTCGAGTCATACAATGAAATTATTACACATCTGATGTATTACATACAGTGGGGGAAAAAAGTATTTGATCCCCTGCTGATTCTGTACGTTTGCCCACTGACAAAGAAATGATCAGTCTATAATTTTAATGGTAGGTGTATTTTAACAGTGAGAGACAGAATAACAACAAAAAAATCCAGAAAATCGCATTTCAAAAAAGTTATAAATTGATTTGCATGTTAATGAGGGAAATAAGTATTTGACCCCTTCGACTTAGTACTTGGTGGCAAAACCCTTGTTGGCAATCACAGAGGTCAGACGTTTCTTGTAGTTGGCCACCAGGTTTGCACACATCTCAGGAGGGATTTTGTCCCACTCCTCTTTGCAGATCCTCTCCAAGTCATTAAGGTTTCGAGGCTGACGTTTGGCAACTCGAACCTTCAGCTCCCTCCACAGATTTTCTATGGGATTAAGGTCTGGAGACTGGCTAGGCCACTCCAGGACCTTAATGTGCTTCTTCTTGAGCCATTCCTGTGTTGCCTTGGCTGTGTGTTTTGGGTCATTGTCATGCTGGAATACCCATCCACAACCCATTTTCAATGCCCTGGCTGAGGGAAGGAGGTTCTCACCCAAGATTTGATGGTACATGGCCCCGTCCATCGTCCCTTTGATGCGGTGCAGTTGTCCAGTCCCCTTAGCAGAAAAACACCCCCAAAGCATAATGTTTCCACCTCCATGTTTGACGGTGGGGATGGTGTTCTTGGGGTCATTCCTCCTCCTCCAAACACGGCGAGTTGAGTTGATGCCAAAGAGCTCGATTTTGGTCTCATCTGACCACAACACTTTCACCCAGTTCTCCTCTGAATCATTCAGATGTTCATTGGCAAACTTCAGACGGGCCTGTACATGTGCTTTCTTGAGCAGGGGGACCTTGCGGGCGCTGCAGGATTTCAGTCCTTCATGGCGTAGTGTGTTATCAATTGTTTTCTTGGTGACTATGGTCCCAGCTGCCTTGAAATCATTAACAAGATCCTCCCGTGTAGTTCTCGGATGATTCCTCACCGTTCTCATGATCATTGAAACTCCACGAGGTGAGATCTTGCATGAAGCCTCAGACCGAGGGAGACTGACAATTATTTTGTGTTTCTTCCAGTTGCGAATAATTGCACCAACTGTTGTCAATCTGATTGATTGATTGCTTCTGTGGACAGGTGTCTTTTATACAGGTAACGAGCTGAGATTAGGAGCATTCCCTTTAAGAGAGTTCTCCTAATCTCAGCTCGTTACTTGTATAAAAGACACCTGGGAGCCAGAAATCTTGCTGATTGATAGGGGATCAAATACTTATTTCCCTCATTAACATGCAAATCAATTTATAACTTTTTTGAAATGCGTTTTTCTGGATTTTTTTGCTGTTATTCTGTCTCTCACTGTTAAAATACACCTACCATTAAAATTATAGACTGATCATTTCTTTGTCAGTGGGCAAACGTACAAAATCAGCAGGGGATCAAATACTTTTTTCCCTCACTGTAATATGATTTGTGGGAGCTGCCAAGTTGTCCTTATAAAATGTCATACAATGTTTTTAAGATTTTTGAGAACAAGTAGGCCTAAGTGTCCCCAACAATGCTTGTCCATTTCTGTCACATCCATAACACAAGTTTCTTTGGGTGATAAAAAACTAAATTGTAATATGACAGAGTTCAGAATGCACATTATCTAAATAATCAATCACATTCAATACATTTAAATGAGCCCTTGAATAAGACAACAAAGTTGGCTCAAAAATGGGGACCAGTTTTATACATAATCACATTCATATAAGAAAAAACTAAGTTACAAATGTAGTTACAATTGTGTACTTACATATACCGTTAATCATTTTTACACATTAAGTACATTGTAATAATGCATAATTACACTGTTCTTATGAGTACCTGCAGTATATGCAAAAAATTAATATAAAATAGTTTGGAAACAACCGTGTTGCTTGTATGGAAGGCAGTATTGCCGGTGACAGCCTGCTTTACTTTCATTCTCTCACAGAAGCTTTAGTGCCACAGGTCCCCTTCATCTTCATGTGGTTGACAGGACACTGACACTAGGTGGAGGCGCGACTCAAACTGCCTGTGCACATCAGCACAAAAGTGACAGAGATTCCACTGAGCATTCAGCAGAGGTGTTAATCGAATGTTAATAATAAAGAAAAAGCAGCAAATTACTTGAGAAAAACTTGAGAATGTGAATCTGGTACCATGTGCCAGAGAATGAGGAGACATTTCAGGTTGTGCTGCGAGTTGGAAATGTACAAAATAAATAATTTTCCACACTGTTTGAAAACACATTTGGAACAGGGTGTTACTGTTTCCTCTCCTTCACCTCTGGTCCCTTGCAACCTAGATTTTGTAAGGCTAATTGGGTAGTTTAACAGAAACAAAATCACATCTCTTACCACTGACAAGTCAAAAATGTTACAACAGATTACTCTTATTATTTATTTTTTAGCAGACACCCTTGTCCAGGGCAAATGTATTATATAATATGGATGTATTATATAATATGGTTCTCTTACTTCTGTCAAAGTCTTATAACTGAATATTTGTGCTACTGGAATACTTTGGTTTGAAATGCATGAGCAACTGAGGTCTGAAGTCTGACTACTAGAATCGAGGGGCTGAGGAGATAGACAGAAAAGACAAAGAGTGAGGTCTAGTCTTCCATTGAGCCTATTTAGCTGGTTAAATGCTTGCTCTTCACCGACTCTTACTGCAAGAGGTATACGATTGACTTGCTTTGAGAATTGATATATGTGGTTGCGATATTTAATCTTTCACAATTTCTTTCCTCCACCGTAAAGAACCTATAAGATCTACTACTCCCTAGGTTTCTGTGAGGATTAGCATGATTCAATCCACACAACTATCCAACCTTAAAAGAAATAACTCCTGCTTTAATTTTCCTTCCAGCAACAAACATAACTCCCAATTATCTTTAGCATCATCATGGGGGAACAAGGTGAGTTACTCCGAGGTTGTCCTCTAACACCACTGCAAGGTGCGTACTCTATTGAAGTGTACTCAAGTGGAGGGGTTGAAAATGTGCAGTACATGTCTTGCCTAATGCCTATTAGACTGATAGATAAGCTTGTTTGCTCATTTTAATGATCAGCTCCCACGCTCAGTGAAAAACTCAGATTGAAGTAGGATATCATGTGTTCAACGTGTTATAAACCATACATTCAAAGCACAAACAAAAATAAATAAATAAAGTAAATAGAGAATTAATATGAAATACAAACAGAAAAATGATGATTGCAACCCTTTGGTATGGCAAATCTAAATTCAGCTGCACATAATTACCTTAACAAGCCACACAGTTAGTTTAGTTTAATGGTCTCTGTCTGTGTGCAATAACAGTTGTTTTGGAATAAAACATCTGTCTCAGTTGTGTTCCTTAGTTAGGTAGTGAATTTCAAGCAAAGACCAAGGAGCTTTCAAAAACAAGTGAAGGATAAAGGCATTGAAAGGCAAAGGTCAGGAAATGGGAACAATCATCAATAAATAGAAGGTGCACTGCATCACCCAGATACTGCCTAGATCAGGTCATCCCTCCAAACTAAGGAGGCAACTGATGAGGGATGCCACTGTGAGGCCAACAACAATACAATTCACCTTACAACAGGACAATGATCCAAAGCACAAGGCCAAAACTACATTGGGGTGACTAAAGGATAAGAATGTGAATGTCCTTGAGTAGCCCAGTGAAAGGCCTGACTTGAATCCTATGGAGAATATGTGGAACAACTTGAAAACTGCTGTCATTAAACAATCCCCAAGCAACTTGAGAGAGCTTGAGCAAATCTGACAAAAAGAATGGGCAAACATCGCACCAAGCCAGTGTGCAAAGCTGGCAGAGACCAAATATTGAGTTGATGGGTCTGAATACTTATGCAATCAACATATTTCTGTTTTTTCTCTTTAGTTGTTGCTGACATTTACTGTAACTTATCTTACCCTTTGAAGTCTTCAGCTTGAGCATGACAAATTTGAAAAAAAATATATATATACTTTTTTTTGTAATTTCACAAAATGGGACACCATAGGAAGGGTCTGAATATTTTTACACGGCATTATTTTTGCATGTTCAAAGAATACAGCAAGGTTAACTTTGTTTTTTGTTTATTACAAAAATACATGTACGGATTACAGTCTAAAATATATTGTAAATATAGCCCATATCAATTAAATATACCAAAAAGGAGGGAATTGTGGTATATGAAAAATATAAGAATCATACACATCTACCATATATTTAAAATATAGCGGTTTGTTCCATGTAAATTGCGCAAGGTCTCTGAAGAAGATCGCTCAGTCTGAAGTCAATAACATCTAGTACACAGACGAAAAGTTACAACTAGATGGAGGTTTCCCTGTTTTGTGCTCTCTCACTTCCCACATGCAAGCCTCCATGAGTCTGCCCGGTGCATTGAATTACCTTGAAAAGGCCTACCATGCGCACAGTATCACACTCACACCTACACATGGTCAGACATATCAGGCAATAATTATGCAATAGAGCACACAGAAATGCATCCCAGGTGGTTAGTCTGAAGAAAGTGTAAAGTCCCTTTCGTCACAATATATTCAAACAGCGAGATTGGAAGATAATAGCAGCTGGATCCATTTTTGCTTCTTTTGCCTTTTCTCCTGAATCGAGCTTGCTTTGCGTGTCATTAACATGAAATACAACAGTTGTCGGTAAGTAGACAGAAACACCAAGGGAGAGAAATATAACCAGGGACTATTTGTAAAGGTCTGTGTCATCTCAAAGTAGCGGCATTAGCAAAAAAGAGCATTTTCACCTTGTTAAAACGGCTCAAGATGGCAAGGTTAAATCAGATTGCTCGATGTGTCGTGAAACGATGCACTGAGGACTGTAAATAAAGGTATTTTATGTGGATTGGAAGCCTGAAACTAAGGGTATTCAAATGTCTGCCTTTCTGGCTTTGAATTCCAACGTGATTATGGTGAATTAGTGCGCCTCCAAGATGATATTTGTTCCAGACAGTTTGTCACCCTCTTCAGCTCTGGATTCATCACCCAAAGATAAAGTCAATAAATCTGCACCGTGCTTGTGTGAGGAGGTTGTTTGAAGCCCAGGAATGAAATAAAACCTTTAAAATCAGATGGTTACAGTTAAAGTTGTGGAGGTTTGAGGTACAAGCTTTTTTTCTTTAAAAACTTTCATACTCGAGTATGAACCACTGATCCAGCATCCAGCTTAGCTGCTTCTTAATGTGACAAGCCTGTTTTGATATGCAAAAATGAATCATATATGCAGTATGCACCATAATTCTAATATGGTTCACAATTTATTTTGTATTTTTTTAATTTCATTAACAATTAATAAACCATGTGTTCATTTTTAAAATAAATTTCCAGAATATTAATCCATAGAGAACACCAAAGAGTCTGTTTAAACCGACAGTCAGTTTAATTAGTATAGAAGCAATCTTGCCAAAAACTGTACCCAGTATTAATCCAGCTCAGGAGGCATCCACAGCAATAGAGCAGAGCTCTGCTCAAGAGATACACAGTCTTGAAAGACCAGATGTGATGCTGATTGTTGGCTCATTAGTCTTTCAACTGTCCTCCTCAGTGCACCCTGAAGCTGACTGAAAGGCCTTAGCGTGCGGTGGTTGTGAGAGCTCTTCCATGTGCTACACATGCACATGCACACGCACACACACACATATGCACCTACACACGCACACTTTCCACTGGGCAGGCAAACAAGGAGGGGTCAGGCAGCTGGATGGGATCAGTCCACTTGGTGGCTACTAAGTCTGTCTATTTACTGCTCAATATGGGGAAAATGTAATCTCTGCTTGTGAAAAACCTGGTAATAGCAAAACAACTAGGATCTACATCCTGCTCGTTTTCAGTGGGCTGTGTCACGACTCGAGCTCATGTGACCCATATTGTGAAATTACATACATTATCACAAGTAAACACATCATTACTCCACTTGGGATGAATAATATGTGAAATTTTCTTTAAAATGTCCCATTATCCTTTGCACTGTATAATGTTAATCTCTCCTTCTTATTGAGTCCGTATTTATTAAGATACCATGAAACCACTTCATTTACTTTTTTTTTATTCTACATTTGGTCCCTTTTTGTAATTCACGGCAATTGTCAAATAATAAAAAAAAATGAATAAATACATATTAATAATAAATAAAAACACTCCAGACTGCATGTTATGCTATAAAATGTCTACCTTAGGGGCACATTGCAATATCCCATGACAGGAGGATATAGTTTGGTTAAATCTGTGACTTTCCTTTAAAAGGCACATCAAAGCTAAAGCAAGTAACACACTCTGGGGTAATTCTTCCCATTATTTATGAGAGGTCTTTCCCTCCTATTTGACTGCCTTCTCGAATGTAAAATACCATGACAGAATGAATTACTACACTGATTTTTCTTCTCTAAATCTGAGAGGTTGTAAATATTCTATAGAAAGGAATGCAACCAGAAGGAAAATATCAGCCCCAGGGTACACGCTTTAAGGCTACAGACAGGCCTGAGTAAAAAGGGTACGATGGCCCTGGTGAATAAGAACTCAGTTTCTTGGTACCAGTGCAGCCGTGCCCAATGAACTTGAGTGTTCCAGAGATTTACGATTAAAGAAAGGGGAAACTACACAGGAACAAACTATCCTATATAGAGCTATAGAAGAAGGAGGGCAAAATATTAAAAGTTAAGCTTATAACCCAACTTCAAACATGAAGTGTAAAGAGATATGTCAAAGTCTAGTGGGTAATGAACCTGCAGCAAACAGCAAATTAGGCCAGATTCACATTATGGCATTTCATAACAATGAGAACAATGGTTCTTGCTTCAATCAATGTACAAGGACTCATTTCAAATGCGCTTCTCGTTAATGCGTGACTGGCCATAATTATGTGTATGACTATATTATTTTTAGAAATATTTTGACGTCAGCATGAAAATTATTATTTATTTTTATTTATTATTATTTTTTATTTCTTGGCAGATGCCCTTAACAACAACTAAGAATTGTTATAATATAATCCGCCATCCTAAAATTAGCTTTCTTTAACTTGAGAAATGGCAGTGTGTCCTGACTGCACCATTGCACCTATGAAGAATAACGCAGTCTTCACAGAAGTGCTTAAACACTCAACAACACCGGTGCCAAGCAGCCTAGGTGGTTTATTACAGAGCGTGATTACTAAATGAAACATGAAAGGTCCAAGTGTGATTTGATGTTTTTACGGTGATAGTCCCATATATTTACAGGTGGTTTGTTTTGGCAAACATTCATGTATAGCAAAAATCCCATCTGGCTTGCTTTAAACCAGTGTTGTAGTTGTAATTTTTTTTTTCACAGGTTTACTTTGGCGAATAAGAGAAAAAAGAAAATATCACATCAGTGAAGGATTAATTTATAACACGGATACTATTACACTGAAAGGAGCAGCTTTGACATAGAGATGTGTGTGGAAAATTAGCGCCTAACATTTGGACTTCAGGGAGTCAACCATTACACCTGTCCAGCTCTCTCCTCCCAGGTGCTCCACCGACCGATGCACTGTTCAGTCAAACATTTTTCTTCCTTGCACAGCGAGTGGCTGAGTCTGGCATGCAAGCATTACAGATGACATTATTTATGGAGACTGGATGCAATTCGAGTTGGTTTTCCAGTCGACATAAATCACGTTGGTGCTCAAAGGGCAGCTCCTAGAGCAGAGGGGCTGGAAAAAGCAAGGAAGCTTTCGAATTGATCCCTTCAGCTGCTGGGCTTCTCAGGGTGATTTGACGGGATGATCTGCCACAGGTGGGGGAGATCAGAGGTTAAGTTTGTGTTTAAAAGAAATCAATTAATGCATGAATATATATATTTTTTTTTTCTCAGGCGTGTCATTTATCATTCATGTATACAGCAGATCAAGGACATATCACAGACACTGCAGACAGAAGGGCAGCACTGTAGACAACTGACATCCCAGATTGCTTTGCCTTTCCAAATTTCTCACTAATCAGCCGTCTACAGTCTTTGGGCTTACAAGATGGTTGCAACTCAATTGTCCAAGGAAACTAATAGATTTTGCTGACATTACATTTTTTTTCCCATCTCTTCTCTTGTGTTTTTATGACATAAGAATCGCCTCCATGCCATTTAATATTGCGCGTATGCAAACACAAGGGAACTCCAAGCTGAGACACCAAAATAAATCAATCATTGTGAGTTATGCTATTAATTAATAGTGTTCCAAACCCGTCTGATGCTCCTTCATCATATGCCCGCCTTCCCCGGCACTCCGTCCTTGTCAGCGTGGTAACATTTGCTTAATGAGCCGCAGTGTTTATAACTCTAAATACACAGGCAAATATAAAATTATCAGGAAGTGTAAGACTCCTTAATTAGGCTCTGTGGCCCTTTGCTATTTTTCTGTGTCATGAAGGGGCAGTCCGCTTGGACCTTTATTGCTTTGGTGAGCTGGGTAAAGCAGTGCATGGAACAAATGGGAAGAAAACATATCTGGATAGAGCGAGTCTATTATCCGTCAGCTGCATTGCTGTTCTGTAGACTAGTTGGGTGACAATTTGAGGACTACGTTATGCTTAACTTGCCATACAGAACTGGGCAGAGACAGGTCCACACTATTTTAAGACCTAATGACAATACCAAGGAGAAACACTGTGCTATACTTATAGTGTAATATACTGTAACATCAGCAGGCCAGCACTACATCTCACAGAAGCCCTGGAAGGCTGATTCATGCTATAGAAGCACCTGACAGCAGGACTCCCCATAAAAGCAGGATACAGGTCTATGTTGTGGAGATTAGGAGTGGGGTGAAGCAGCTGGAAGGTGGAGGAGAGAAATCAAACAAACAAATGAGAGAATTAACCTGGTAACGAACTTTTGGCTTATGGACTGTGACTATTCTTATGGATTTGCGATCCGCGGACCTGTTTGCTGTTATCTTAATTTTGTAGTTTTGCTTAGTAATTTAGAGAGAGATCTGTTTTCACATAGAGCTTTGTTTTGTCTTTCTTTTTTCTTTCACTCGAGAACTGTAATAATAAACCTGCACTCACTGTACTACTCCCCGATCCTGTTTCAATTTCCGGAGGCCCCATCTATTACAAGAGCCCGGGATCATGGCAACCCCACACAGTGTTACAGTAGTAAACATGCAAGACAGTTACTTGTTGCAATTTATGTTGCTGCATGCTAAGAGACATTAGAAACGTGCATACATGTTCCCTTAAGTTGCCTTTTGTGCTGTCCCAAACCCTCCGGAAATGTCCTAAAATCTGACAGACCTGATTGATTTGGATTCAGGCTGCCCATCTCTATACCAGATACAGATGTGACATTTCTAAAACAGTATACCACATATACAACATCCATTAAACACCTGTCTTTGTGTTACAACTAAACAAATTTAGTCCACATAGAGAATTAAACACTTCAGCAACAAATGTATAACAATGTTCCATTAATCAGAAATGTTAGTATGGGGCTTATTTACACTTTCTGCAGCCAAGCCTCATTCCAATGTACTGAGAGTTTTACAAACGATGAAGAAATTAAATTATATTTGACCTAAATTAAACATTACGTTAAATTACGAGTCCAGTCAGTGACTTAATTTACTCAGGTTTATAACTACACCTATAATTACTTGATAATGCTTTATTAGGTTGTAATTAAGCATCTAAAGACTGTTTATTTACTACTATTCATATAGCCTAATTATAAAGCGTCACTCACTGTTCTAGGACACTCAGTGTAGCTATGTATTGCCTTTACTGCAGAAATCTACATGCTGCTACAGGAGCTACCTGCAGAGCCTGAAATGTTTGGGCCCCTCTTCCTGAAAATAATGAATGAACCTACCAATACAGACAGAGGAATGTAAATGCTTGGTCCAGAGTGACATAGTGCCTTTGAGCAATAGGATGTTGTATACATTTGCACTGGGCAGCTGGCAAAAAGACAAATAGGTTTAAAAAAAAATCAATGTGGTGAATAAAGGTGGAATCCTATTATGTAATGGGAAGTGGCAATTAAACATGTCTAAATCCTCTTTAGAAACGCTTTAAACCAGTGTATTGATTTAATGTAGAACTCTCTTTCGGCTCAATAGGGGAAGGATTCCGATTGAAGGCCCGGAGAACAATGTGGGCACGCGCTCCTGTGGGGCCTGTGCTTGAAGCAGGATGTATTGCCTAATCATTATCCCTATTGACGCTCTTAGTGAAATGCGGGGCTTTGTCCTCTTTGAATGAATGCTGTCCCTGGATTGTGAGTTCTCCTTAAATAAGGCAGATGTGGACTAACAGCCATTCATCAGCTTCTGCTAGACTGAGAGGGAGTACACCATATTGTAAAAGTAAGGGCAACCCATCCATCAGCGATGACAGAGTGCCTGCATGTGACAGAGGGCCGAGTCACAAAACCCTTTGACCAGTCTTTCTTCACTTTAGAGGAACAAGACAAACCTTGTCTTGAATCAACTTTGACCAGAAACAGACAGAATAATGAAACTGCAGACATGTGCCTTAGCTTTTAATGGCAGTTGCAAAGTTAAATTCAAACCATCACAAACCCTAACTGATCCCGCTTGTTCCTGGGGGAATCCCACTCAAAGTTTGCATTGGAGGCAGTGATCACAAGCATTCCTTCTGAGTAGAGGCCTTTTGCTGGCATTTTTTTAAATAACAATAACAATATTACTCGTTTTTATCTATTCAAATCCTCTTGCCAGGAAAGAATTTTACAGCCCAGAAAAACTGCTTTCTTGAGACATCACAATGTCTTTTCCTTTCAGAGTTCAAAGAATCATAATGCAGATTTGCTGCCTAAACTATTCAATTTGCAAGGAAACGCTTCCAGTTTAACTGCAGTTTGGGAGTAACTATGTTACACTTACGGCTAACAATCTTCTTTTAAACAGTATTGATATTCTAAATATCAATAAAATTTTGCAAGGGCGAGTGTGGTAAAACATTAGCTCCCTCTCAGGTCACTAGCATCCAGCACACGTTTTTACCGGAGCTCTGCAATAATGCATTGGGCCTTTTGGCGAGAAGTCTTTCTTTCATTCCTTTGGCAATTGACTAACAATTTGAGTCATGCTTTAGTACTTTTTATATGACCAAATACTAAGTACAAAAAGGCCATTCTTTATTAATGAACCACAATATATGTATTTTGTTGTTGGATATGTAGATCCATAAAGGACCATAAACTTGGTATTCCGCAATAAATACAATGTATTTTCAATGTGCTGATAATTTGGCCTCGCCTTTATTGTGGGGGCAATCCATGCATCCTTTAGTCAATAATCTAACAATATCCAGCAATATAGTAGTAAGGATCTCTGAGACCATTCCTCTAGCTCTGACTTCTTTGTGTGGTAACGGTTTGAGTCCTTGTATTCTCTTAATCACCCCAGGATGGTAAAAAAATGTATAACCTTTTTAGACACTTAATTATTCTGTCCACATGTCACAAGCCACAAACCCCCCACATGAAAATTCTTAAAGCATTTATCTCCACACTCAGTTTGCCACACCTCTCAGGGTCAGAACTGTAAACACTAAAACCTCATGTTACAGGATCAAAAGTAAACACGCAGAGAAGTTTATTTTTCTGCATTGTGACGAATGCAGGTGACACGATAACACGTTTCAATGGGTTTATGTACCGGGGATCCTGTCTTATAAAGAATTGTGTTTAACAGAGACCCATATTAATAAAATGTTATCACAACACAATAGATATACTGTATATTGGCTAAGGTGGTGCAATTGGTGGCAGCAATTGAATTTATCTGGTTGTGAATAAAAGCTCTAATCAAGATATGCAGGTAAAAATAGGGGAGTCTTTTTGTTTGTTTATTCTTGGTATTTGTAATTCAGAGTTCAATGTAAATTGGATTATACATGACCATGACTTCAACCTGCAGCCGTAGGTGCAGAAAATAACAGTTTTAATTATGTGAGTGCTACTCCTCAATTTTAGCTATTTTTTCCCCCATAGGCTTTTGGCTATGTTAAATCTTATTAAATCGATAAACATGATAAAACTTCGAAGTTACATTTGCTGCCTGGGAGGTAGCAAATGTTTTGTGCAGTTGTTCCCTTGTCACTGGCAGTTTGCAACCCCACTAATCCTCAAAGTCATGTACAGTGGGGGAAAAAAGTATTTGATCCCCTGCTGATTTTGTACGTTTGCCCACTGACAAAGAAATGATCAGTCTATAATTTTAATGGTAGGTGTATTTTAACAGTGAGAGACAGAATAACAACAAACAAATCCAGAAAAATGCATTTCAAAAAAGTTATACATTGATTTGCATGTTAATGAGGGAAATAAGTATTTGACCCCTTCGACTTAGTACTTGGTGGCAAAACCCTTGTTGGCAATCACAGAGGTCAGACGTTTCTTGTAGTTGGCCACCAGGTTTGCACACATCTCAGGAGGGATTTTGTCCCACTCCTCTTTGCAGATCCTCTCCAAGTCATTAAGGTTTCGAGGCTGACGTTTGGCAACTCGAACCTTCAGCTCCCTCCACAGATTTTCTATGGGATTAAGGTCTGGAGACTGGCTAGGCCACTCCAGGACCTTAATGTGCTTCTTCTTGAGCCACTCCTGTGTTGCCTTGGCTGGCAAACTTCAGACGGGCCTGTACATGTGCTTTCTTGAGCAGGGGGACCTTGCGGGCGCTGCAGGATTTCAGTCCTTCACAGCGTAGTGTGTTACCAATTGTTTTCTTGGTGACTATGGTCCCAGCTGCCTTGAGATCATTAACAAGATCCTCCCATGTAGTTCTGGGCTGATTCCTCACCGTTCTCATGATCATTGAAACTCCATGAGGTGAGATCTTGCATGGAGCCCCAGACCGAGGAAGACTGGCAGTTATTTTGTGTTTCTTCCATTTGCGAACCAACTGTTGTCACCTTCTCACCAAGCTGCTTGGCGATGGTCTTGTAGCCCATTCCAGCCTTGTGTAGGTCTACAATCTTGTCCCTGACATCCTTGGACAGCTCTTTGGTCTTGGCCATGGTGGAGAGTTTGGAATCTGATTGATTGATTGCTTCTGTGGACAGGTGTCTTTTATACAGGTAACGAGCTGAGATTAGAAGCACTAATCTCAGCTCGTTACCTGTATAAAAGACACCTGGGAGCCAGAAATCTTGCTGATTGATAGGGGATCAAATACTTATTTCCCTCATTAACATGCAAATCAATTTATAACTTTTTTGAAATGCGTTTTTCTGGATTTTTTTGCTGTTATTCCGTCTCTTTTTTATAAAAATACACCTTACCTTAAAATTATAGACTGATCATTTCTTTGTCAGTGGGAAAACGTACAAAATCAGTGGGGATCAAATACTTTTTTCCCTCACTGTAGAGTATATTGTTTTGAACCTCTGTAGCCTTGTCTTGTATGATAAGCCAATTTATTATTCAGAGACATCGCTCCAAAATAAATATGTCACAAATTCAATGGTTTATAATCACTGTTAACTTTTTAACTTATACATTGGCTTGCTCTTATCTTACCCACCACTTGTGCATCTCTCAAATGTGGCGTTTTTGCTCTTCATGTCCTAGAAGTGTCACCTGCCTGAAAGCTGTAGCAAGAGTCACCAAGGCTTTGCTAAAGTACTTTTTTCCTCAGATCTATCAGTTACCTCATTTACTACTCAACTTCCGGTATTTCATCCAATGCATCGCCATCTGTAAAAGGCAACAGAGTGGAAACCATTTAACTCCACTACAGCTACTGGCTTTCCTCAATTTCACCTCAGAAACTGCATTTGGATTAAAACCTGTGAGAGGGCAGGTAGGCAGACAGGTATATTGTAAATGGGATAAAAGTGGGAGACCTAAGGAAATAAAGGGTGTTCCAGACTTCTCGTTATGTGTGATCACAAGCAGTAATTAAGTAAGGGGGGGCTGTCATCCAGTGGCTTTCTGACCTCCATTTGCGCCTTTGTGGCTGAACAGCCAACGGATACTCAATCTCCAAACATGCAGCTCATAAACCTTCCAATTGAATTTTCTGCTCCAGAGCCGAGACATTTAGCATGAAATTGCTAAAAGATTTGCAGATTGAAATTTAAGTCACACTGCAGCGTAGGCCTCGGCTTGGCTGGGAGGGACAGAGAGGGACCAGGAAGCAAAACACTAGGAGGAATGCTCCAATGCATTATAAATCAAATAGGCTTCTGACGAATTGGGAAACAAATCGACAGCGTCAGTTGTCATATTGGAGTCGGATCCGGAACCCCAGAGCACCTCGGCCTTTAGAAAACTGCCAAGGTGAGACAGGGAGAAGGAGAAATTTCACTGCTGTGTGTGTTCTGGGGAATTGCTCAGTTGAATTTATGTTCTTAATAGAGGACAGTATAACAGGACCTGCAACAATCAGGCCAGACACTTCCAGGCTGATGGCTCTGAGGAGCAGGTGCGCAACTGATTGTGTTCTTATCCTTTTTTAAATAGCTTTTCCCACTGCTGGCTGGTAAACTGAGAAAACAGAGTGGCTGAGCTATCAAAACCCAGACATGTTTTAAAACATATTAACACTGTGCTCATCTGAAATGATTGATGGATATTAGAACATATATACTCAGCAAAAAAGAAACGTCCTCTCACTTTCAATTGCTTTTATTTTACATGTGTAAATATTTGTATGAACATAAAAAGATTCAACTAAGGCATAAACTGAACAAGTTTCACAGACATGTGACTAACAGAAATGGAATAATGTGTCCTTGACAAAGGGGGGTCAAAATCAAAAGTAGCAGTCAGTATCTGGTGTGGCCACCAGCTGCGTTAAGTACTGCAGTGCATCTCCTCATGGACTGCTCCAGATTTGCCAGTTCTTGCTTGCTCTTCCACCAAGGCACTTGCAAGTTCCCAGACATTTCTGGGGGGAATGGTCCTAGCCCTCACCCTCCGATCACGTCCCAGACGTGCTCAGTGGGATTGAGATCCGGGCTCTTCGCTGGCCATGGCAGAACACTGTCATTCCTGTCTTGCAGGAAATCACGTCCAGCGAAGGTGGGTTTGTGCCCATAGGCGACGTTGTTGCCGGTGATGTCTGGTAAGGACCTGCCTTACAACAGGCCTACAAGCCCTCAGTCCAGCCTCTCTCAACCTATTGCGGACAGTCAGAGCACTGATGGAGGGATTGTGCGTTCCTGGTGTAACTCGGTGGTTGTTGCATCCTGTACCTGTCCCGCAGGTGTGAAATTTGGATGTACCGATCCTGGGCGGGTGTTGTCACACATGATCTGCCACTGCGAGGATGATCAGCTGTCCTGTCTCCCTGTAGCGCTGTCTTAGGCATCTCACAGTATGAATGTATTGCCCTGGCCACATCTGCAGTCCTCATGCCCCCTTGCTGCATGCCTAAGACACGTTCACGCAGATGAGCAGGGACCCTGGGCATCTTTCTTTTGGTGTTTTTCAGAGTCAGTAGAACTTTTTTATAACTGTGACCTTAATTGCCTACCATCTGTAAGCTGTTAGTGTCTTAACGCCCGTTCCACAGGTGCATGTTCATTAATTGGTTCATTGAACAAGCGTGGAAAACATTGTTTAAACCCTTTACAATAAAGATCTGTAAAGCTATTTGGATTTTGTCAAAATTATCTTTGAAATACAGTGTCCTGAAAAAGGGACGTTTCTTTTCTTGCTGAGTATATATTTACGTATTTAACAAATGCCTGATTCATTTTTAGAATAATTTATATTATACTAATGTATATAATTTATTTATTTAATTAGGCCTATATGTTACTCTGCATTAACAAAATTCTGTAACCCTTCTCCTCCTCTGTGTAGTAAGTATTTGGTGTATTGATACATGTATGGTCCTCCCCAAGCAAGAAGCCAATGCATCCTGTATAACTGTGACACAAGCTTATTTCTTGCCTCATTTCACTTTTCACTAACACATGTCATGAACTCCCAACACTTCATGCATCACTGTTTCTGGGACTGACACAGCAAGGAAACATTGACATGTTTTGCTGCATATAGCTAGCATTGATCAATCAATCAACCAATCAAATTAAATTAAAATCAAAGCACTTGCATATACCTTAAACATCTGTCCTGTATAACTGTCTTTAGCTGACATTTATACAGTCACTGACTCAGCTACAGATATTAGTAAGGAATTTGACAGTTTGTTAAATAAATAGAAAAAGCTCAGATTAGAAAAAAAAAAAATCTGTTGTGATATTTACTTCAAAATAATTAACAACAACAATGACACCTGCAGAACTATTTTGTGTTTTGCGGTGTCTTTCATTCTATCTGAATTGTTAGTAAAAAAAAAAGTAGTATTATTGTTTTATATTTTTGTGAGAATTGTATAGCTTAGGCTGAGTTTGTTCTGACATACTGAGATATCCATCAGTATTGCCCTATAGTTTTACAAAAGAACAGCTGCATGAATGTAATAAGGCATATTCCATCACATTAAAACTATATTGGCCAAACTGGGCGAGATACAATGGAGACACCATTCACACAACCTATTAACTTACATATCCATGCACACCGGATAGCTAGGTATTAACCAAGAGGGTCAGAGCACACAACGGTACAAACATTTGCAGATGAGCATCACAATTCAATATATACATATATATATTTTTTTTTTTTACACAATGTAATTTAATGTACAATTAAGTTGTTTATGCCATTGTAAAACCACAGTAAACTGTAGCAATGTAAAGTTCAAAGTAAGTTCATAGTAAAGGAGTATGGGAAAAAGTGATACACACCATGGACTAGTAAGGGAAATGTGGGGTATAATCATGGGGAAACTGCTAGCATTTTCATAAGGAACCAGAGCTGCAGGAGCCTGGTTTTGTATTAAATTGGTTTGAGTTTGAATAATTCTCTGGGAATCAACCAACAGAGATTGAAAGAAACTTGATTCACATCACACTCATTTATTCTCACCCACCTGTGAAGTTATATACTAGTGATTGCACTGGACAACAAACCACAAAACAAGGGGAGCCCATATAGAAAACATATGCAAGGCACACAAATCACAGTTGTTATGACAGGATTCTCAGAGGAAGAGTGAAAAGGCACATGAGGGAACGATATATAGGGCTATATAAATTGTTCAATGAAAGATCTAAAAACAAAATGAAATAACTCAGACATGAAAGATAAACAGTCTAAAGTAAATTGAATGCAAAAAAACTATTCCAAAACAATGTAAGTCTCTGAACAGAGGGGAAACCAATCTGTTCTCAAAATCCAGACACCAAAGCTAGACAACAGTGTATTAATCTCTGAATAACAAAGAATAAACAAACAAAAAAACTCCTGAGACAGTCAAAAGAAATGAGGCAAGAAAAATCTCAATTAAGAAAAACTGAAGAATCCAGAAAAAAGTGAATAAACCAGAGATATCACCTGATTAACTGAGCAGGTTGAGTTGTGTGGATAATGGTGGCTGCAAGGTAGAGCAAAGCAAAAAAAAAAAAAAAAAAGCAAAAATTTTAAATCACTCACAAACAAACTTTTTCCACACTTGAAGACATTTTTTACACAGTCCCTCCTGTGGCCCTCTTCCTGTTTAAAAGGGTCAGTCACTACCTAGTTTCTTAAGTTTCATAATGCTTACTGCCTGGGCAGCCTCTAAATCTGTTAAAAGTAGATACATTGATTTAGTGTTGTAGTTTTAAAAGTCTACTAACCATTCCTTTCACTTAATAATACTGTATTATCTGTTAGTTTGCATTATTGTCTTGTGGTGCTGAACTTTTCATTATAAGGAAATATAGAAATAGCTTTATGACTTTGCCTCTAGTCGTCTAGGTGCCATGCAGCGATCAACCCGTGCCAAACACTAATATAGAAATGGAGTGGTTAGCATTAATACTGATGTCTGTATGATATACTACTCAGTAGGCCTTCATCACAACTAATGTATGCAAGGTCAATATGGTCAATGGTTAATAGCATACATTTGAAAGAATATACATTTTCTTTAATACACCCAACACCCATCCTAGAATTTGTAAATTGAAACTGCCCATTAGATTGCCGTTCCATGCATTTTGCACTTTGCGTTTCACTCCTACTCAGCAGCTCTGCTTAGAAACCCTTGATGTGCACTGCTGGGGACTTCTTCTCCTCGACTGGATTCGGTAGCAGAATTCGTATGCCTGCTGTGAATCAATAACTCTTGTATTCAGCTCTTGTGCAGGATAAAGCATGGGGTGATGATCTCATATGGGACACTCACCAAAACACCTCAAGTCTTCTATTATTTAAAACATAAAGACAATTTTGGATGAGCTCAGGTTGCCTTTGCTCAACACTCTTCTCTTAAGACATTTAAAACACTATTTGAATTCACAGTTAAACAACAGGGAAGATCATTTCAGTCATCTTTCTAACACTTTAAAGCACATTAAGGGCTAATGCATATCAACGCGGACACTAACATTCCAACGACATGACTTTTTGAGACAATCCAGTTGCCGATAAGGAAAGACCCAAATGTTCCCAAAACAGCACGATATATGCAACGTGGTTTTTGCTTCTACTGTGACCTTAACCTGATTAAAAAATAAAACTGAAGAAGAAAAAGGTTTCAGATCATTCAAATACATTTACATTAAAATCCCCACTGCCTTAATCTTTCAATATCTTTTCTTTGCTTTTCTTTCCTTTTTCTCCAGTTGTTTAAATTAAATCTGTGGAGAAAAAGTAATGCAGGGCTTTGAAAAAATAATTTTGTCTTCCCTCGCTTTAATTAATTTAACAATGTGAGGAACAGGTGTTGGCCTTTTTTATTTTGTTCTGTCTCATGGCATGGTAGTCTAAGCCAGTCTGTTGATAAGGAGTCTCTTTGGTCTTTTTAAGCTGAATCAGGAATAATTTTTTTTCTACATACCTCTTTTTAATTAAACAAGTGTGATCTTTAACTGCGATTGTGTGGTACTTTTGGCTTTATGAATGCAAATCTGAACTTTGGAACAGATGATAAAGAATGATACACCTCAGGACATCTGATTTCTTGCCCTGGAACTTCTCTGTAGTTAACAGTCAGATCATGCAAACTAATTTGACACTAGCTTGACGCAGGATGTCATTTCTAATGCGCAGTACTGGTAATTATCAGCAAAATCAAGAATTTCTGATGTCTCATTTTCTTGTGTAGACATTCACAATCATGTTCTAGGCAAGTACATAAATAAGAGCAAGACTGATTATTAAACGAGAGTTTCATGGAGCTCAGACTATCTGTCAGGACCTCCAGGAGTCCCTAGACCCCAGACTAGGATGCACTGAGCTCCCATTATTTTGACAAGCTCAATTCACAGAATCCCAGTAAGCGCTGACTGCTGGAGGTTCTAGCAATATAATGTTCCTTCCAGGTAATAAGTGTTCATCAGCCAGTATCTGTTTACAAGCAATCAATTGACATTTTGACTTCTTTCAGAATCAAGATCACCATATGCTTTCCAGAGCTTTTCTTCCCTGAGCAATTAAAGTTAACATTCATTTTGTTTTTCCTTTTTTTATTTTATTACACAGTTGTAGCAAAGCAAGAAGAAGAACATTGACAGCATCATAAATAAATTGGTGTTATTGAGAGCTGGATCAATAAGCCGACAAGCCCAGCACTGCAGAGTGAATGGTGTTACAGTCCGACTACGACATTTCTTTCCTTTATTCAGATTGACACCACATGGTTTCAGACTGAAACTAACATACTAAAAAATAAATCATAAACTCATAAAACAGACATTATAATATATATATGGTAGGGACTGCAAAGGTGTTAAACTACGTGCATAGACAGAGGTCCTGTTTATGTACCGGGGCTGACAGTCAATGGCTGAGAGTTTCATTATGTGGCAAAGGTCATAATTAAGGTCTAAACTGAAGATTTCAGGACAAACTTTTCACTCTTAAGATGCGCAGTTTTACTAGCCACTTAGATTTTTTACAAGCCATTTTTCCCCCAATTCAAACATATAAAAGAAAACGCATTAGCATATTCTGAATTGTTTCAATACATGAGTTTTATTATTAATACATGTATGTTTTTAACAACGGAATCTACAAACTATGTGCTAGGTGTCTTTGTACTAGGCAAATTATTGATTGTGAAAGATTTATAATCGTGTTGATTGCGAGTGGCTGGTGTTAATTTCCCAACCTGTGGAGGAATAAGATGAAGAAGAGATTGCGATAATGAAGTCAGAGGACAGTATAGGCAGTGCAAGCGCGCAGCATTTGCACTTCGTGAAGGACATGAAGCCTGTTTCAACACTGATCTGTGCCATGGCAGATTAGCACAGTGAGATGCGGTGTTGCTTAATTAAATACTGAATATACTGGGGCAGTGGTGCTCAGTCCACTTTTTTCTTTGTACTGAATGCATGCTCTTCTCTGCATACTGTGTGAAAAAGTAAGTAAGCGCCTTACTTGGATTTTGTACTACAAAAGTAGTAATTTTACTGTTTTAAAAATAAAGAACATTTACCTTAGTTTAATAATCATTTGTACTGTGTGTATTTAAACATTGGTAAGTATTTTTGTTGTTGTTTGTGTGTGCTTATTTTTGTATGCGTGTGCTTTATGTCCTGTTTTGATCTGGACCCACCTCCCGGCCGATCAGCGATTATACAGTTTAATAAGGTATAAACTCTGATGGGTGTGGAGAAGGGATATATATTCATTATATGAATTATAGGCTATATGGATCAACTTCCTTTCCTAATATGAAGGAGACATTGGATTCAAACCCCATAGGCAACTTCGAAAAACAGTTAATAATAATAATAATAATAATAATAATAATAATAATAATAATAATAATATAAACTACTTAAGTTGCCTGTTCACTGTCCCTCCCCCCAAAATGTCACAGCTCCCTGTATTTTTCTAGATTTCAAATTTGCCCTTTCTGAGATCTCTTAATTTTCGTGTTTTTACACATAATCCAATTTACAGGGTTACTTTTGAGGTGAAGGAGGCCAGTACTGCAGATTTCATGAAGATTTAACTGCAATACAATGCCAGCTAAGCCCGGTCTCTTGCATTGCATTTTTCATTCCCATACAACGTTTCGACATGTGTATACTGTAAAAGAAGGAATTGTAAGCCTCCTTAATAGGTTTTGAGAATGTTTTTTTTTTTTTCCTTTTTTTTTCTGTGTACATCTGCAGAAACTGGTTGTGTTTCTCAATTTACATTTGGGAAGATAGAAGCTGAGAATTGTTTTGCCAAACCGATATGGTACACAGCCAAACTTTGCACAGTAATCAGCTTTTATGTCAATTTAATTCAGCTGGACGTCTTTTGAAGTGTGGGACACTGATGGGTTTTAAGAGACCTGAGTGAGCTAAGCAATTAAATTAGATGGGGGAAAAAAACTGAACTTTAGTTTCAAAGCTGTAAGGCCTAAAAACAGGCGGGGGGTTGTGGGGGGGGCTCACTGCTTATTGACTCTCTGTTGTCATGGTTACAGGGTAGTCTGCTGCAGGCCAATAGCAGGAGTGTTTGAGAAAGGAGCATCAACATGCAGCCGTGGAGATTTCAGCAGTAGGTTCAGAGGATTCAGACATTGACTTAATCGCTACAGAACACTAGCCGGTTCTTAATCTGTTTATCTTCAAAGGATAATGTTTTCATCAGATTTAAACTCTGCTACAATAGGAAGTCATATGCAGAGAGATAGAAATGAGTCTGGGGTCATATCCGCAGGTCATAGCTCTCTTTAGGGCATGATTTAGAATATAGCACCTGGGTCCTACTAATTAAGTAGAACCTTATGATAATCATAATTCCCACTTGACAACTCTGTAGCTCAAACACAATCAGCCCACCTTAACATCAGTTCAAAAAAAAAAAATGTACATGTTGCATTTTAAATACTTACTTTGTAATTCAATGTATTTACAATAATTATCTCTGCACTTATTCAGAATATCCCCTCGGGAGTTTAGCGTTCATACAACCAGCCAATCATAAAGTGCCACCTAAGTTTGAAAAACCTCTTTATCACAGAATTGACCATCATTAAGGTATCGATCCTTATTTGTATGGCAGTCAAATATTAGCCTTTGCATGCTGTGAGAAACTGTTTAACTATGAGATGCTTTGTCAGTTTGAAAGAGCAGACCTCCCATGAATGTGCCAGGCCACCAGGAGAACTTTAGCTTGATTCCAGTAAGGGACATACTTGAAGAAGAAAAAAAATGCAGCCTTTGCTTTCATTCTCCAATGAGTATTTGTTTGTATTTTTTCCCCTCCACTTAGCATTCACATACAGTGGGGGAAAAAAGTATTTGATCCCCTGCTGATTTTGTACGTTTGCCCACTGACAAAGAAATTATCAGTCTATAATTTTAATGGTAGGTGTATTTTAACAGTGAGAGACAGAATAACAACAACAAAATCCAGAAAAACGCATTTCAAAAAAGTTATAAATTGATTTGCATGCTAATGAGGGAAATAAGTATTTGACCCCTTCGACTTAGTACTTGGTGGCAAAACCCTTGTTGGCAATCACAGAGGTCAGACGTTTCTTGTAGTTGGCCACCAGGTTTGCACACATCTCAGGAGGGATTTTGTCCCACTCCTCTTTGCAGATCCTCTCCAAGTCATTAAGGTTTTCTAGCCACTCCTTTGTTGCCTTGGTTGTGTGTTTTGGGTCATTGTCATGCTGGAATACCATCCACGACCCATTTTCAATGCCCTGGCTGAGGGAAGGAGGTTCTCACCCAAGATTTGACGGTACATGGCCCCGTCCATCGTCCCTTTGATGCGGTGCAGTTGTCCTGTCCCCTTAGCAGAAAAACACCCCCAAAGCATAATGTTTCCACCTCCATGTTTGACGGTGGGGATGGTGTTCTTGGGGTCATTCCTCCTCCTCCAAACACGGCGAGATGAGTTGATGCCAAAGAGCTCAATTTTGGTCTCATCTGACCACAACACTTTCACCCAGTTCTCCTCTGAATCATTCAGATGTTCATTGGCAAACTTCAGACGGGCCTGTACATGTGCTTTCTTGAGCAGGGGGGCCTTGCGGGCGCTGCAGGATTTCAGTCCTTCACGGCGTAGTGTGTTACCAATTGTTTTCTTGGTGACTATGGTCCCAGCTGCCTTGAGATCATTAACAAGATCCTCCCGTGTAGTTCTGGGCTGATTCCTCACCGTTCTCATGATCATTGAAACTCCACGAGGTGAGATCTTGCATGGAGCCCCAGACCGAGGGAGACTGACAGTTATTTTGTGTTTCTTCCATTTGCGAATAATTGCACCAACTGTTGTCACCTTCTCACCAAGCTGCTTGGCGATGGTCTTGTAGCCCATTCCAGCCTTGTGTAGGTCTACAATCTTGTCCCTGACATCCTTGGACAGCTCTTTGGTCTTGGCCATGGTGGAGAGTTTGGAATCTGATTGATTGATTGCTTCTGTGGACAGGTGTCTTTTATACAGGTAACGAGCTGAGATTAGGAGCACTCCCTTTAAGAGAGTTCTCCTAATCTCAGCTCGTTACCTGTATAAAAGACACCTGGGAGCCAGAAATCTTGCTGATTGATAGGGGATCAAATACTTATTTCCCTCATTAACATGCAAATCAATTTATAACTTTTTTGAAATGCATTTTTCTGGATTTTTTTGCTGTTAATCTGTCTCTCAGTGTTAAAATACACCTACCATTAAAATTATAGACTGATCTTTTTTTTTCAGTGGGCAAACGTACAAAATCAACAGGGGATCAAATACTTTTTTCCCTCACTGTATGATAACCAGCTTCATTACTCAAACTGTTTGCCATTTAAAAAAATAAATCTTTAATTCTAGCAAGGATGAGCCGATCTGAAAACCTGGGCTGTGACACTTTCCTAGTTGATAAATCATTTGGGCAGTCCCAGCTGAGCAATGACGGGACTGCCGAGTAACCTGGCACATTAAGTCTAAAAGAAAAACAACACACAAGCATTCGTTTCTTGCAGGTTGTCTTGCTCAGGCACCCATCAGCCATGCAGTTAAACCTCCCAGCAAAAGCGATCCTTCACTAAACTGACAGACACATTTAGCCATTTTGATACATGTGCTGCTGGCTTCAACCTACAACTGGGAGCACAGTTTCCTCTCATGTATCCAAAGCATCCCAGCACTTTCATGTCTGAACATAAACATAGGCATGAACCCCTTTTTCCTTTCATTATCGTTCTCCAAACTGGTCATGAAATGGAATATGTACAAGACTAGACTACAGAAGATGAACTGCTGTTATTTTTGAAATGCAAATATTCAGCAGAGTAACAGGTCCCACTTAATTTGATGTTGCATGTGTACCTATAAATACTCTTAGATTAACACAAACACACACACACACGCACACGCACACACACACACACACACACATAGACAAGTTTGTTTGTTTTTCTCTTAAAAGGAAATATTTCCATTTGAAAGATCACTTAAAAAGATGACTGGTCCACTAAGCTAAGATGACAGGCACTCCTTTAGGAGAAGTCGAACTTAAGAGACAGTATGCTTTGCCTCTATAAAAAGGATTTCCTGAGACTCTCAAGGGGCTGTTTCGAATCTTGTTTTCCTGAGACATGTCTTTGCAACATAACGTCATGGGCAGTAGACTTAAAGCGAGGTATCCCCATGACGGCACATTAACGTGTGCGACACAGTGCTGGGATTAACAGGGAGAAATTGTGCTGCGATTCTGATGTTATGTAAGCAACCAAGAGCCGAGCTGGAGAGCAAAACAGATAAGAATTAGGTCCCAAAGATAAGCATTGTGAAGCCCTGCGGTTTTGTCTTTAGGTATAACAGCACAGGGAAATAAGAGGTTAGAAAGTCATAGTCTACAAGCACACATACTCCAGACTGCACCTCACTACATAAAACAATGTATTATTTATCGGTTTTCTGCACCGTACCCTTTACCATTTTTATTTCCATCAAATCCAGCTATGAGTGTAATGGGCTGAAGTCAAGCAACAAAAACATCAGTTTTATGCTGACTGATATTTCATTTGTCTGACGCCTTTGTTCAAGGCGGCTCACAATCAAAGGGGAATTACGAAATGCTTGGGAAGCAATTAAGCCATGTATTAATGGCAAGTACCCAGTCATGTCATTTTTAATTGATTTGATGTGCTTGCTTTGCATCACATGAACAGTTAAAGTCTACAGGAGATCTGCAACAACAGTAAAAGCACAGATATACCTCTTTAAAACATGGTTTCCCTTCCATTGCCAGATCAGAGGTATTCTGTGGTTGTGTTAAAGTAATCCAAACACTATCTGCTAGGATTCAATCAGAAAAATATATTTGATTTAACAGTTGTATTACCTTGTGGTCCCAAAGCAAACAGGCTATCTCATGTCCAAGCCCTAAAACAGACACATCCCTGTTATCCACCCCTTATCAGTCTTCATTCTTTAAACTCCCTCCTGATTAAACAAACTTTAATTCATTAAATTAATTAAATTGGCTTAAAAAATGAAAAGCCTAATTTCACCATCCAATTACTGTAAAACAAATGTCCCCAAAGGGACTTAAGCAGGGCACCAGAGCCATGCATCTCCAGTGCCCGACACGGGGGAGGACTACCTACTGTGGAAGCACCAGTCCAAATTCCACATCTTGAAGATCACATCACCTAATAGATTACAGCATGTTGACGAACATCAGAGAAAATTACATAGTAGAGAAGACGTTAATTCCCAGAAGGAGGGAACAAATATTGGAAATGACAGAAGATACACTGTGGCAAATGGTAACTGTTTATGGCCATTACATCCTATTACTCTGTCAGGATAAGACATATAGTAGCTCACAAAATAAAACAGATTATTATACCATCTCATTCAAAACCCTGCCAGAGAATTTGCTGCCCTTTTAGATACCCTGAAATAGAGGTACAGGCAGGAAGGAGAGTTCTGAGTGTTCTTGGGAGCCATTCCCAGGACAGTTATCGCATATGGGGATGTGAAGGTTGGCTTTCTGAAATAAATTGGGAAATGAGGCGGTAGGGGCAGCCATAAGACTCTGTCTCTCTTGGGGGGACAAAAGATAATAAGACGGATATTAGCAAAACACCAAGATGGCCTCCCTTGACGAACTCAGAAGCACTTGATTTTAAGCACGAATAATAGCTGTGTAATCCTCATTTTAAAGCCAGTCTTTGTGGTAAAAATATCTGCATTGCACAAAGCCATGTCACTGAAGCCCTCACACACGCAAACCACAGGAGTGCGGCCTTTACATGTTAGACATTTCAAGTTGGATATGCAACGGTAAATGGTGTGTGTCCTATTGTTCCAGCCGCATAAGTTGTCTTAATTTCAGAATACTGCCTGCCCAATCATTATGGTCATAGATTCGCTGGACACATGTGGACACATGGACACATGTCCTGGTCTATAACCAGAGGAGTCAAAAGAGAAGAAATAGAAGACAGTTTGTCAATGACATGGCAAAGAGACACCAAGGTTACAGGCAGGTAAAAAAACTGTACAATGTTGCTGGTCCAAGTTAATTTGCCCACAAACATTATCAAAACTCTAGATGTGTTGAACTAGTCCTGTATGGTTAATTGTATTATGCTGCATTGATACCAACATTTTCAGACCACTGCCTATAGATATTTCATATGTTTCAGATTCATTGTAAATTGTAAGTTTCTTTTCCTCAAACCACAATGAGATATCTTGGGAACACACATGCCTTCTTTATATAGACATAACTAATCTTATTTGACATTGTAAATTGTGGCATAAATATATTTAAAACAAATGGTAATCATGCTTTTTCAGGTTATTTCATTCTTAGCTTGCTTAGGTGTTGGGAAAAAAAGCCTAATCTGCAGTTCCCTGGATTCCTCCGGAGCCAATTCATGTTTTTTGTTAGTAATAAAAAGAACAAGGAGGGTTCAAATTCTCAATTCCAAGATACATGGGATCCTGGCATTGTTAATCCTCTGATGCATTTCAAACAATAGAATCCTGGGAGTGTTTAGCCTCTAATGTAATAGGAACAATGGGATCCTGGGATTGGTAATCCTCTGACACAATTCAAACATGGGATCTCACAATCGAAGTGAGAAGTCCACAGTCAGGTGGGATCTAAGTGGGATGACTACTGCAAAATGGGTCAGATGTATCCAGCATTCGTGATCACACAGATAACTATCACAACATAACAACGTACATCCTGCTGGGTTCTTGTGAAGTGTTGCACCTTCCCATAAACATTTGATATAGATACCAGATTAAATAGTAATAGTAATAATAGTAGTAGGAATAGTAGTAATAATGATAAGTATTATAATTTGCAGATATAACAGATCAATTATCATATAGATATGTTTTTCCTGTTGAATTGCATGACTTTGAAGTACAGTCACCTGTCTATTGTGGAAATTGGAAGAGCAAAAGAGATGAATATGAACTGCACATATGTCAAACTGACTCAAGATACCGCTAATTCAATTTGAGATATCATGAATGTACTTCCTGTTCTATTTGAGATATCTCAAATTGCATCAAATAGTACAGGAAGTGAATTCAAGATATCTTGAAATAGACAGGAAGTCCATACAAAACATACAGCATTTTTACAGGAAGGCAATTTGAGATATCTCGAATATGGATCTATGGTCCCTGGAACACTTTGGGACAGGGCACTTTTTATATTGCAGGTTAAACTCGTGAGTAAATTAAGCATCACACCTTTGCTGAGGTTAAGACAGTTTTCTTACCATGTGCAGCTAAAAGGTAATATTGATTGTTCATTGTTCCTAGTGACGCTCAATCCTGAGTGTACATCTGATAAAAGATGCTGATTAGAATGGCATAGCAATTTGTCAATAATTACAAATTATTATTAATTAAAATAAGATAAATGGGGACTTCAGCATTTAAAAAATGGCAAAGAGCACTATATAAACAATACAAAAAGAACATATATTAATACAAGTATGTTACAAAGGTTTCAATTGGTATTATTACTGCTGTACAAGGTAATTAAGCAACAATACAGATTTTTTAGCAATGCTGGAAGGCTTAATTTAAATATTAATGTAAATTGAACAAACATCAACAAAACATGGCATGTGTCTCAAATTGACAAAGTTAATTGTAACCTTTTTTATTATTAAGTCCAGTTTCAGATATAACTAAAGAATAAAATATTAGTAATATAGTCATTTGGTTTCAATCAATACAGAATTCGATGACCTTGTCTATTAAACGTTTCCACTTTTGTGAAATCGGGAAGACAACTCAACAATAACATGGCTATCTTGGACACTACTGATGAGCAGACTTGTTATGAATAATTATATACTTTTAAAATGTGCTTTTGCTTTAGCTTAAAATCAGTTTAATCATTTAGGATGATAGGTCTAAATAAAACATGACTCTCACTTCTAGTCTGTAGTTATAGGTATAAGGGTGTTCTTCCAGACGCCAGCAGAATGAATTGGGGCAACGTCCTGATTTGAACCTCACACTGTAGATGTACAGAAAACATGACTTGCAGACAGACCAGACAATGACATCAGCTACCTTATGCATCTCTCTGTAAGCACTGCGCAACACCTTTTTTTTTTTTTAAGTGAGCATTTGCGTAAAAATGATAATCAGCTCAGACAATAAAAAACATCCCAGGTTCTGTACTTGATCATGTGATTTGTTTTACATTTTATACTTGAAGAACAATTTTAAGGTTTTATTCAGGACAATCGTGAAATATAGATGCCACAAGTATTGTAGTCTTCTATTTTTAGTGGAATATATGTTGAATTTGCAGTAAATCCTGTGCACCAGAGTAAAACCACTGTGGTCTTTAAGTTTATTATATTATTTACATGACACTATGAGTTCCAGTGGAAAATTGCTATTTTTCATTTCCTGCAAGTTGGTTCCCCTAGCACTTGTATCCAGCTATCCTTCAGATGTGGGTATGACTATCTCCATACAGGCTCCACTCATTAAAAATACGAAAGGTCAAATGTACACGTATTTCCAAAAGATAGCAAAGTCTTGAATTTGGACCTTTACCAGACTTCTATTTAAAATAACAAAATACAAGCCTGCTACAGAGTGGTGAAAAATGAATACATGCTTAGCTAGGGAGAATAAAGGAGTTGTCCATCCTATTAAAGGAATAATGCAAAGAACATCAAGTGCAGTGAAGACTGGAAGGGACAAATAAAGCGGTGTGATTGTGGGTGACATTTATAGATCGTTGCCTACAAAAGACTGTTAAGACAAATGTGGTGGAGTCCTTTTTCCGCCAGATGTCATTACAATCACATTATTGAGGAGAGAACAAGATAAATTTGTGGTTTACAGAGTCATTTCTCCAGTGTGCTACTGTTTGAATTCGCCTCATTGTCCTTCCCATCTGAGCATTTGTTCTCTTCCTCATTGCTGGCAGTCCAAGTTGCCATTGATTGTTCATGCTGCGAGCAACCTTGCGGCTTTACCGATTATTTGCTTCCTTAATGGGGGTCTGAAGTTCTTGTTTTGTTTTTAACATGTACTGCCTGGCTTTCACAGTCCCCCTTGTGTTTGTCTCTCATCCCCCATTCTGCCGAGACACACATCAGCATTTACAAGACCCTCCCCTTTCTGTTCTTCATCTTTAACCTTAAAGTACAATTTAAAGGGATATTAGGCTCGTCTCTCACGTCTTTTCATGGTGCTGTGGGTTCATTTGAACTTGGAGTCAGTTTTGGCAGCGAGGCAGTGCCAGGAGTGACTGTAAGCTAATGGGACTTGACAAATAAATAGCAAAATCGTATGTTCTGAGGCAGTGGGGCAATTCAGATCAATACCAAACTGGACTACAATGGCATCCCTGTTTTTTTTTTCTAGTTTTTTCTTGTCAAGATGGCTCCAGGCTCTTGATGAAGAATGGGGAGAAATGATTATGAACAGTAACTCTTCTTCACCTTCTCCTCCCTCCTTGACCCCCCTCGCCCTCCCCCTCCTCCTCCCTCATCTCTCACTGCTGATGATTTCGCCTACTTCTACTCCTCCAAGATTGCAGACATCCTTCAATACTCCACCCTCATCCCCCTTCACACCGAAAACCTCCCACCAACCAAGCTTCCTTTTCTTCATTCTCACCTCTCTCAGATGCTGAAGTTTCTGCTCTCCTCCTACGTCACAAACCCACAACATGCGACCTGGACCCTCTCCCTTTTCGTCTCTTCCAAGCAACCGCTCCTGATCTTCTCCCCTTCATCTCCTCCCTCCTCAACTCCTCACTCCTCTCTGGCTGTTTCCCCTCTGCATTTAAACAAGCTGCTGTCATCCCACTGCTCAAGAAACCAACCCTTGATGCCACCTCTCCTCAGAACTACCGCCCTGTCTCCCTACTTCCCTTCCTCTCCAAGACTCTTGAGCGGGCGGTCCACCGTCAGCTCTCGGACTTTCTGTCCCAACACTCACTCCTTGATCCTCTGCAATCCAGCTTCCGCACAGCTCACTACACTGAAACGGCTCTCCTGACGGTCACTGACTCCCTCAGCCACACTCGGGCAGCCTCCCTCTCCTCGGTCCTCTTCCTCCTTGACCTCTCTGCAGCATTTGACACTGTCGATCACTCCATCCTCCTCTCCTGCCTCGCTGACCTTGGGATCTCTGGGACTGCTCTCACCTGGTTCCTCCTCCTACCTCAGCGACCGGTCCTACCAAGTGACATGGCGAGGTTCCTCATCCACCCCCCAACCTCTCCTCACAGGTGTTCCCCAAGGCTCCGTCCTGGGCCCGCTCCTGTTCTCTCTCTACACTCGCTCCCTGGGCCCCCTCATCGCTTCCCATGGCTTCTCCTACCACTTCTACGCTGATGATGCCCAGATCTTCCCGTCTTTTCCCTCTTCTGACCCTCTCATCCCCTCACGCATCTCTTCCTGCCACTGTCTTGACCACACTGCACCAAGCTACCTTCAGTCACTCGTCTCTCCATACATCCCCTCCAGACCACTGCATTCCTGTCTTCCATTGATTGAGTTACTCAGAAACCAAACTAGCTATCCAGCTTCGAGACTTTATCCCAAACCCAACCCAATCAACCCTAACCCTTGCCATTGACTGAATAACAGCCTGATGTACTTCAAAACATACCATTGAAAGGGAAAAGCTGATCCAAATGTAACCTTAAGCCTCACTCACTCCTACTACCGACTCTGTGGTTCCCTAAACATAAACCATAACCTAGATGCAACTTTGCACATCATCCTAAGTGTAGTGTCAGGGGCTCAGCACTATTTTCAGCAGGATGCTGCCACCACTAGGGAGAAAAGCAGAAGCAAGGAACTGAAGCTTTCAACCTTGAACACACTCTAAAGCACCTATCCCACTATTCGGATCACTCAACACCGGATGTATCGTGCCCATCAGCTGCAAATCGATGTGCAAAAGAGACAAGGAGTGGAATCAGTTGTATTTCAATTGTTCTATATTTGTATGAATATAAAAGTATATGATGTAAATACGAATAAAAACATGTATTTTCATATATGTATGGCTAGTTTGAGATCACTAGGACTGCAAGTGGGACTCTGAGATACTGGGATATTATTTTGGAAAAGGTTTATATATATATATATATATATATATATATATATATATAATATAAAATGGTCATCCTTGAAACAGAAGTATGGTTACAATAACAATAAAAGCTCTAATGTCTGGTACAGCAGTGGGAGGCTATTGAGCGACTGTCAGGTTTGAGTCTGTGCTTGTTCGGGGAAGGCGACAGTCACGGTAATATTATAAGTCTTGTGCCAGAGAATTAATCACTTGAGGTGCAATTAATGTTGTGGGAAACAGTTTAAGGAGGTGCTTAAAGGGCAGAGGGACCCCTGCGTCTGCCGGTTTGAATTTCTGAGTGAGCTCTTACACAGGTGGTACGGTTTAGGGAAATAACTGATCTGGGGCTGGAATGAAAATCAGCAGGGAGGGGGGGTCATGCAGGGCCATTGCTTTACAAAACACATCTACTCAGATAAAATATGAACTAGAGATTTATTTATAATATATTCCCAGTGCAAGCTTTTATTTCTTCACAAGTGAACCCTGGACAATAATTTCCAAAATCAGAAAATCAACGCACATGTTGCTCCAAGCATTATTCATATCCTGTTAGAAAATGTGAATGTGTGTCCTTTTCGGCTGGCTAGACAAGGCCCCCCTGTGAATGTGAATGAAGTGTTGCAGCTGCAGCCGCATCCTCACCACCTTCACTGCCCGCTGCTTCAGGCTGCTTTCCTGCCACGAGGAATAATTATTATTCTGGGCGTGATGCATGGATGGACTTGTTTTATTTAGTTGCTTGTTCAAAGTTTCAAAGGTTTACGCATGTCTCCGCCTTGATGTTTCTCTTTCCTCATTCCTATTAATTCTGTGGATTCCAGTAAATTCCCTAATGAGTCAAACGCTGCTCTTCTTAGTATGGACGATTTGACAGCTTTTTTCCCCACATTTTCTATTTCTCTCTGTCTGTCTTTCTGTCTGTATCTCTCTTTCTCTCTAAAAATGTTCCACCTTCCATTCTCCATTGTTCAGTATCAACGGTCAGTTTGCGAATTGTTGACTTCTGGGACTTGCTGCACTTTCAATGGCCGCCCGGTGATTGTGCACACAAAATAAAAATGCTAACCCATACAACTGAGATGAAGCCCTAAATTCTGGGGAACATTTGAAAAGATTAGGTATGTGTAACATTTAATCATGACTGCAGAACCACCACCCCCCCATAAGCCAATTTTAAATATGTCATTTATACGGACATGAAAACATTTCATTCTGAGCAGTTAAGCAACTCTTTTGGTCAATTCATTATCAGGTCATCTAGAGCAAACACCTGAAATCCCCTCATCCCTAAAGGAGCAGAGTTAGGTTAATTGACCAAGTGGCATGCTTAACCGACCAATAACTACATGACTTCCCAGTCTTTCTAAATTGCTTATTTAGAGTGACCTATAAAACGAACTGGATTGGACAACACTGATTCAGACAATTGTTACAATTCCACTTGAAATTCATTGTGATATGATATAATAAAGCTGTAAAAATGTATACATAAAGCGGTAATTGAGCAGAATAATATTAATATTTTGTTTTGCTGCCTCATTTCTTTTAGATTCGTAAGAGGCCTGATATTATGACTGAATTCACATGTAGAAAAATGAAGTTGGTGAGCTTTTTCAACAATCAGAGACTCAAGAAAAATCATGCAAAGGCAGTGGAAGGACCTGAAACTCTGGGTTCATATCCACACTTACTTACACACACACACACACACACACACACACACAGCTGAAAGCAGCCTTTTTTATACCCAGGTTTTCAGGCAATATATTGTCTGTGGATCAATATGGATGTGGGTTCCATTAACCCATCATCATAACTCCCCACAATGTTGCCTTCCAGAAAAAAACATAATTGAATTCTAGGCTAAGTAACGGGCAAGAAACGGCAGTTCCTGATTTGTTAAGTTTAGAAACAGTGGGAACCACCAGAGGCTGCGGGCTGCTCTGAATCTTCTCCTGTGCGAAGACAGTCATCAGCCCTGGGCTGAGTGCTATTGCTGATTGAACGATACTGGTGTATTAGCAGCTAAAGTCCCATTGAGTGGAATCGTTCCTTATGCTCAATCTATGCCAGACAGAGAAAACATTGCTTTACATTTTTGATCAGCCACAAACTAATCATCTCCCTGTACCGTCTGTTTCACGCTATCTAAATGTTGAAAAATGTAACAGTGTCAGACGAAGCTGTCAAATAAAAAAAACAAACAGGCTCTACATTATTCATTAGAGATTCGTATCTATTGAGTTCACACTTGTCCCAAATGCAGAGGTGTAGGCTAAGTGTTTTTTATTTAGCTGGTGTCTTATTCCTCTATCAGTATTTATCAAGTGCTGATATTCGGAATATAACAGCGTTATATTCCATATGGATGTCCCAAAGCTGTTATAATAACCTACCTGCAGTCTTTCTTCATTAGCTCACATCCTGAAAACTTGTATTTACAGTTAAGATAAGTTAATGTCAAGCACTTGTTTTGTTCCCTGATATAATTTCTCATGCACTTTGTTTTCATCTTGAGTCTGTATTTGGGGGATGGGGGTTGTGTGGGTGGTTTGGCACTCTGACTTCAACCAGAACAATTTCAGATACAATACAGCGTGTGTTTTGGTCTTGTATTCTCTGTGGCTTTGTGGATCACTATTGTTATGTCACCAGTTCAAATAAATGACCACACTCTTGGGGCTTTTTAGATTCTGCTTGAGAGGGTCACTCCAAAGGCACCCACACATCCCTCAACTGCAATAATAGCGTAAAATGGACAGCTTGAAATGGACTTCAGTCTTTCACAGTAGAAAAATATTGTTAATTTACAAAAATATGAAGAGGAGATTAGATTACAGATCCATTATCTAAACAATATAAGTATTAATTTAATTCCATCCTATTTATTTTTAAAGTAAAAGGGTATTCAAAGTAACCAATGGTCAAACATGATCAATTTGATTCCACTGTTCCTGAAAAAAACTGAACATACTGAACAGAAATGGATCCTCTCTAAATTCAGGTCTCTGCTCTTCTCCTGCTGTACATTTATCTGTATCTGACTCTCCCACTACCTTCTCCTCTGTTACTCCCCAGTGGTGGAACCAGCTGCCAAAAAGCGACATCTAACCACTGTACTTATTCACACTGTACCTGTAGACTTGTCAATGTATCAAACTGCTATTCATTGCTACAGGGGGGGTTGCATTACACAAAGAGACATCAGTCAAATAAATTTAAAAAGTACACAGAGGAGGAAAATGAAAAGGGAGAGAAGGAAAAGGAGGATGCTGAAACTAACCATTGCATACCTACAATCTCAAAGGAGAAACCACTTACACAGGTGCAATTGCAGTACATCTTGCCTATGCTGTTGTCATGCTGTGCTACAACAGCACCATCAGTAGATACATTTGTAAATTACTTTGGTAGCAGTGATTCTGTTCATTACAGAACCACGTCCAGTTGCCTAATAGCATTGCCTGGAGAAAATGCATCTGTGGAATGTCTTAGTCCACATTTGACAACATACATCACAATCATACATCAGAAAGAAAGGATGAATCCTGATTCTTCCTGGGTTATAATATTATAATAATTCTAGTCAATAGGTCAGGCTTCTCTCAGTATTGACGAGAATAAAAATAAACATTCTTAGTCCTCTAAGTCCTTGGTTACCTGTATTCATAAACATTTTGTTTTTAAAGAAGAGGCTGAACAATTACAGTGTCAAAAAACTATTTGTTTTTGCAAAACATGAACTGATGCTTAAATGATTCCATGCTTACAAATAGCAGCACCCAGAGGTACATTGTAAGACGTTTCCATAGTGAAGGGTGAGAGTTGGGAATGTCCACAGTATGCTCCAGATATTATTTTACCAGTGGATGCATTATAACTAATGATTTGACAAATTACAAGAGTTCCCCTGCTAGCTGCTGCATATAAAACAGTGCAAAACATGTAATATGTACAGATAATTTCTTCCTTCTTACACCTTTGCCAGAGTACAGACCTGCACTCTTCAAAGCAAAAACGTTTTTTCCCATTTCCTGTCAGCCAATTTACATATTATTCCGAGTGCATTACAATGGGGTTTAGGAGTACGCTGTTGGGCTCTGGAGAAGTAAATGAAATCATACGTAGTTCTTTTATTACAGGGACTTTGATGGAAACTATAAAGAGACAATTGGATTATAGGCTGCTAGGTGCTAGGCTTTAAAACCGATGATTTATGTGTCCAAAGGCACGTTTGGAACACAGCCCAGAGGAAAGGACTGACTTCCTCTGCCTCCCGTTTTCTGCCCGGCATGTGTGAGGAGGAATCACTGACAGCTTCAAAGATGCAGTCACTGAAACATCTATACTGTAGTGTGGAAATAAATGCACTGCTGCTGATGAGGGAAGCATCTAGTACAGCTGTTTGCATGGCTGCACTGATTTCAGAGAGATGACCGGAACTGCGTGAAACATATCAGCCAAAGCATTAATCAGTCATTACCAACAGTGTACTCTTTCATGATGACCTATGGGAATCAACACCTAAAATGAGTGTGAAACACTCAGCCTCAAAAGAGTATAAGGTTATAACTTTATTAGATACACTTCATTTAATTTTATTTGCAGTATAATTCAAATGTGTTGTCTCCAGTGAATCTCCTCATGGAAGACAACAGCAACACTGTATTCAATCTGGTGCCGAACATAGGCGCGGGAAGACGTTTTGAGCAGGGGGTGACGCAGGAAAGCAAAATCATGACGTTACTGACATTTTTATCAGCTGCTTTAACAATTTGTTTATGTATTTTGCAGGGAGGAGCTTCAGAATAGATGGTGTTATAATCCACAATACATCTTACCACATTCACGAATCATGGTCACATAATGACGAGAAAACTGATGAATCACTACTACTTCACAAACTTGTTGTGAGGAGAGGATTAGTTAGTTGACCCAAAATGCCCTTTTGTAACATGGAATAAACAAAAACACATGCACATCTCAGCACAAAAACAAAGTTTATTTCGCTTCTATATAATACACAACACATTTTTGTTGTTATCGATGTTGTTGATGCTCTCCTCACAAAGATTTAGTCTTTTTAGTAGAATGGTAGAAAAGTCAGATTTTTGCTACTACCCGTTTACCATTTCGCACAACTGTTTGTGAATCGAGGACTACTTTTGCTCTTGCGAACTCGCTAGCAAGCACGGCACTGATTAGCTGTTCTTATACCAAATAGGCTACTATTGTCTTCCCTCTACAAATCACAATCAACTATTAATCTGCCTGCCCCTTTCCCTGCCATTTCAACCAATTACACCAGTCTCAGGGTTAGCAATTGATTTTTAAAAATCGTATACTGTACACTCACCTAAAGGATTATTAGGAACACCATACTAATACTGTGTTTGACCCCCTTTCGCCTTCAGAACTGCCTTAATTCTACGTGGCATTGATTCAACAAGGTGCTGAAAGCATTCTTTAGAAATGTTGGCCCATATTGATAGGATAGCATCTTGCAGTTGATGGAGATTTGTGGGATGCACATCCAGGGCATGAAGCTCCCGTTCCACCACATCCCAAAGATGCTCTATTGGGTTGAGATCTGGTGACTGTGGGGGCCAGTTTAGTACAGTGAACTCATTGCCATGTTCAAGAAACCAATTTGAAATGATTCAACCTTTTTGACATGGTGCATTATCCTGCTGGAAGTAGCCATCAGAGGATGGGTACATGGTGGTCATAAAGGGATGGACATGGTCAGAAACAATGCTCAGGTAGGCCGTGGCATTTAAACTATGCCCAATTGGCACTAAGGGGCCTAAAGTGTGCCAAGAAAACATCCCCCACACCATTACACCACCACCACCAGCCTGCACAGTGGTAACAAGGCATGATGGATCCATGTTCTCATTCTGTTTACGCCAAAGTCTGACTCTACCATCTGAATGTCTCAACAGAAATCGAGACTCATCAGACCAGGCAACATTTTTCCAGTCTTCAACTGTCCAATTTTGGTGAGCTTGTGCAACTTGTAGCCTCTTTCTCCTATTTGTAGTGGAGATGAGTGGTACCCGGTGGGGTCTTCTGCTGTTGTAGCCCATCTGCCTCAAGGTTGTACGTGTTGTGGCTTCACAAATGCTTTGCTGCATACCTCGGTTGTAACGAGTGGTTATTTCAGTCAAAGTTGCTCTTCTATCAGCTTGAATCAGTCGGCGCATTCTCCTCTGACCTCTAGCATCAACAAGGCATTTTCGCCCACAGGACTGCCGCATACTGGATGTTTTTCCCTTTTCACACCATTCTTTGTAAACCCTAGAAATGGTTGTGCGTGAAAATCCCAGTAACTGAGCAGATTGTGAAATACTCAGACCGGCCCGTCTGGCACCAACAACCATGCCACGCTCAAAATTGCTTAAATCACCTTTCTTTCCCATTCAGACATTCAGTTTGGAGTTCAGGAGATTGACCAGGACCACACCCCTAAATGCATTGAAGCAACTGCCATGTGATTGGTTGGTTAGATAATTGCATTAATGAGAAATTGAACAGGTGTTCCTAATAATCCTTTAGGTGAGTGTATATTGCAGAACCTCATCTCTGGGTTAAGCCCTGTAGGGGGTGCTGAGACTTTTATTCAGCCTATGTCCTGGCACACAGGTTAATTTCTAAGTTTGACATGCACTTGTTGGCTCACTGATTTTTGTAACTGATATATCTCAGAGAATTCAAGTGATGCCCACAGTGTATTCTGTCCAATTGTATTTGCTTTATATATAAATGACTGTCAGAGTAAATCTATATAATAAATAAACTTGAGAACATTGTGCAGCTGTGTCACAAGATTGCTAGTGTCTCTTTCCATAATCTTTCAATTTATATCAAATGAGAGTCACTCGGAAGGCACAGGTTATTTTATCAGTCCCCCAGCATCCTCTCCATGGAAAGTTTCAGCTGCTCCCATCAGGGGAACTCATAGGTTCAGGTATTAATTTATCCCTTCAGCTATTGTGTTTATGAATAAGCTCAGCGGGGTTACCTGTATCGATTGACTGTGAATTGTGGCCAATTCTGATCCAGTTGTGCTTTATGATTTATGATGATCATGTGGATAATGATGTTATATTTGTTATTTATTGGTTTGTATTTGTTGTATTGTCCTAGTATGTGATTGGAAGTGGTTTATCTTGTTTTTTAAAGGTGTTTTAATGTTCTAAATGTTTTTTGTTTATTGTCTGCAAAACAAACTGCATTAAAGACTTATTCTATTCTATTCTATTCTAACTGTGATCCCAGATGAAGAGATGGGATACTTCAGCAACAACACATTGTAATAATGCAATAACATAAAATATAGGGGCTCCTCCCTTTCCTTGTGATGTTAATAGTCCATACTCTGTATAGTAAGATATTGTTGGTCTGTTTTTTTGTGTTAGAATGCATTGTACAAAATAATTTTACCACTGAGTTTGACTCCTCAATAAACTGATATGACAGAACAAATCCCAGAGTTCATAATAGGGCATGAAGCATTTCCAGTATGTGGCAATATAATACAAATGACGTTTATAGACAGTTTAGTTGTGGGCTTGAGGTGCATAATTTCAACAGAACAAATATGCAATTTGGGAACTGTGCATTTGAAATAATAAAAAAAAAAAGTTAATAAATAATAATAACATGCAGCTTGAGAAAAATACCTCTTTTGGGTAGTTGGGGCATCCAGTCTGAATAACTCTTGAATGACAGTGGCAGTGTGACATTACTGCTGAAGAATCAAGTTCAAGCCAGTATGTTCACGTCTATTGTCAAAGCAAACTGCAGCACTGTATCGCCCTCTTGTGTTGAAAGTGTCAGTGATTGAGTTCCATTCTCATTAAAAAATCAATACTGCAGAAATAACTCCCTCAAGGAGAAGCACAGAGTCACCCAACATTTAATAAAATGTATTTCGTATTACTTTTGCTCATAAATGTTACTGAAGGTAATTTCTTAATAAAGTGTGTCGCTTAATGAGAACCTCCACAGCACTTATTGTGCAATAAGTCACAGTGCAATCAAGCTAGATCAATAGTCCCACAAGGCTTGTAACCATCAGCTGAAGCTCAGAACACATATCAGGGAATGTGTGCAAATCTGAACTTTGCTGACTAAAGTTGAATTGAAACACTAACAAAGTTACCCTATGGGACAAGAGGTATATTAGATTTCTAAATTCAGTGTAAGAAAATGACTAAAATTTAAAACTGGCAGGGAAATGGCAGAGAATGTTTTCTCCCCCACCATCGTTCGATGCCCTTTTGTTTCACACAAGCATCTCTGGATGCTGAATGGTCTCCTATTCTGCATACCGAAGAGTTCCCCTTACACAGGCCATTATAACATTCAGCACAGTGAAACTGGTAGACTTTCAGAAGACTTGTAGTGGAGAATGAACAAAAAGCCCAGATAAAACATCTGCATAACTCCACATAAACAAAAGCATTGCTGTGCATGATAGAGTAAGAAAGAAGGGACAGCGACTCCCTGTCAGATGAATATCACCATATTCCAGATGCTGGAATACACCTTCAATGTCATAAGAGAGCACAAAGCACTTTTATGCAGATACTGCATTGATTGAAAAACTGCAATTGGAGTTCTCTCAGCTCCTACTAATCAATTTCTCAGGTGGTCAATTTGATGCATCACTGGCCACTAGTGGCCACTGTGGGGTCCTGTGTTGCAACATAGCTTCTGGTATCTTAATTGGCCTGTTCAGTCATTGGATGAGTTACATACTCCTCTACAGGCTTCAAATGATGTCTCAGGAAGAGTACATTTAATATTATTTGTTTTGAGTTTTAAACCATGAACTGTGAAATATCTTTAAATAATGTTATAGGGTCTTATTAATACATTAACTGGGTAAATTAAGTAATTAATTGAATGGGTGGGAAGGGTAGCAAAAGGGAAAGTTTGTTAAAAGGGTATTTTAAAGTATCAAATGTGTGCAGAAACTGGAGATATAGACATTAAGAACGCAATGTAAAATAACAAAGCTCGATCCACACTTCTTAAAGCAATTATTGCTGTATGATGCGGTGTCATCCAAACATTGCAGATAATGCTACAGTCCAATCTTTGTACACAGCATATCTTGAGACATCACAGACTAGGCTATTGTGTGGAGCTCGGTTTCATACCGAGCAAGGGCGTAGAAGCTTTTTGAAAACTTTTGTGTTTGAGATAACAATGAGAGTAGAAATGCAGGGGGTGATTTTCACATTTTTATTACCAGCATTGTAATCAAATGATAGAAAAAGCACAAAGAATACAGCCACAGTTCTAGTGCCCAGCCTAAGACATTATACCAATGCACATTTACAGCCGCTATGTGGTCTGATATCTTTGTAGTGTTTCACAAAAACGAAATTACCAGTATTTAAAAAAACAAGCCAAGCACAACCTGCACAAATCTGTGCCATAGGTTAGCTGTGCAACAGTACAGAGCCCATCATGGAACAGACGTCACAACTACACAAAGCTTAAGAGCAAAACAACACAGTATCACATCAGTGCAGTGTTGTCTTCATTAGCGTGGCTTTCAAAACAATTCAGTCGACAATTTTGTTGACTTCCCAACATACTAAAGGGGCTAAACACTGTCACATTAAAATTGGGGCCAGATACAACGTCTTTGAATGTGTAGTTTACAGGAATATAGCTACAGCTCATGCAGTAACAACAGAGATGCAACTGCACTATAAAGTCACGTGGCACTGTTAACTTTCCCATCTGAACACAAAGATGCTTTGCGATAAGACAAAAAACAGGATAAAACAAAGTCCACCAGGAAAAATAAAAGGGCAAGAACAACAGATTCAAACTTGCCAAAATAAAATGTGGATCAGTTTTTAATCTATGGCTGTAAAAAAAAAAAAAAAAAATCACAAACTATTCAGTGCGAGTAAACCACACATCAGTTCAAATGTCTATGCTAGCTTTGGGCGACTGCCATGAGGCCAGACTGCGGCCCATTGCTCTGAGATTCCAATGCAAAGGAACAGTCTCATCAAATAATGCCAAATGCTTCTTTAACACGGTGGCTTTAAATATGTAAACCTCCTAGTTTAACCACTTGAATAACCTAGTGAATGTGCAGAAACATAGGCACTGCCTGGGAATGGCGGAACCAAGTTCTGGGGATCACAAATCTGCCAATGACAGAAAGAGGTGGCAGCAGCAGAGAGAAAAGCGTACGGTTTCAGTTTCCCTCCTTGCTATGTGGAATCAACCCATCCGACTGCCACTGCAATCTGGACATGAAGAGTGTTGCAAGCAGGGATCCACAACCTACAGCTTACAGTCTCCCTTTGCAGTGCTGTGCAGCAACTCAAGCATAAGAAGATCACATACGCCTTTGCTGAAGAAACGTAGCTGCTTCTGTCATAAGACAACCACTCCCTTTGTAAAGTCTTGGCCCTGAAACTCAGACATATCTTGTCTGGTCATTCGAGCCCTGGTCAGCTCAAATCAAAACAATTTTTTAAAGTCAAACTGCTAAGACTGCCCAAAAGAAAAGACCAAGGTTTTGTGAATAAAACCTAAAATGCTGCAGAGGAGCAGCCACCGATTCAAAACTGTGATTGGCAGATTGTGAGGACCAGCGCTGCATCCTGGACCAAAAGGATTACTGCTTGAGCTGTTTGGGAGCTTTACCTAGACAGGTATAAGCCATGTATTGATGCCAAAAGGTACAAAAAATACAAAGGTAGGCAAGATCGGGTGGGTGGGATCACAATCACATAGGCACTTGAGAAATAAAAACATTTATCAGTAAGGCACAAGGTCAACCACAGACTACACTCACAACATATCTTTGGAACAGTGACGAATATATGTTTTGTAACACATTGAATCTGTATTCTTCTTTTTTAATGTCTTTGTTTCTGCTTTAGCAACAGTAATAGCCAGGCCTGCCTAAGCAGTTTTTTTTTTTTTTTAAACACAACTTTATATTACCAAACCAAAGAATAATAATACAAAACGCTGGTTTATCCACCTCGCTTCTTTTCATTGTGTATGACATTTTGTTAAACGTGAACTTTGCTACTATTTTAATAGCCAGCATAATGTAAACCTGTCTCTTGTATAATAATATGGGCTTCTAGTGAATTTAGGGTCTTACTACTAAATAACGCAAGTATAGTGAGACTGATTTATGACTAAATCTGTTGTAGATGAGATCCAAGAATCATGTGTAACAAAATGGAATATGATGCATGACTTTTAGTTTGTTTATTTGATCAATCTATGGTAAACAATTGTCAGCCCTAATAGAAAAACAATGAAGAAACTGTAACCTGTAAATGTTGCTAAATTAATAAAATTGCTAGACAAAATCTCAGACTTCAGCTAAAAAGTATCCTTTGCAAAACTGCAGTCTTGTAGCAAAACATTGTTTATCTAGGATTTCAACTGTTACATTATATATATATATATATATATATATATATATATATATATATATATATATATATATATATAGATATAGATATATAGATATAGATATATAGATATATAGATATATAGATATATATAGAGATATATGTGTGTGTGTGTGTGAGTGTGTGTAGGCTATGAATATACATTCTTTCTTTGGAAAGAAGAAAATTATGAACAAACATAAACATGCGTATATGATATATAGATACACACACATATATACAAATCCATATGTATTCATACCCTTGTTAAAGTGTTGACTCATGATTTAGAAAGAAAATGCAGGTTTACACTCAGTATTTTTAAATACAAATTAATTAATATTCACAATAAAATATTCACACAGTTGAACATAATTCATACCCCGGAAATATATATATTTTCCTTCGGCTTTGAAGATATCAATGAAGTGATTCCTTTAAAAATGTAATAAAGGTTATCGGCATCAGCTTTGATTGTTAAATCAAATTCAGATCACATTGTCGGATTGTGTGGGCTAATCTTACACAACATTTTCAGCAAATTTTTTTCTCCTAATGACAAAAAATAAATAAAATCTAAATAAGGGTCAGATTAGATCTGACTCTTCATGCAATGATAGTCTTTTTATTGTTTATATCAGAAAAAAAAAAAAAGAATAATTACAATAGGCTGAGCAAAAATATTCACGAAGAACACATCCCTTCTACGTTTTGGTTTCATGAGAAAACTTAATGATATCTACTTTAATAATTCTTATTCAATTATTCAAATACAATCTTGCCCAAGGTTATATCCATCACTGAAATAAGAATGAGAGAAGCTGTGTGTCTGATAAATACATTCATTGTGGTTTAATTAATTATACAAGGTGGCTCTAGAACAAGGTAGCACAGAAAATTACCTTTGAAATTCTAAGCAGAGGTGACATAAAAGGCTTTGCTTTGTGCTCGTATACATCATTCTGAGATTAAATATATTAAAAAACCTTTACTGATTCAGTTGTGTGAGTATGGACTTTATATCTATGGCAATCTTGCTGCTCAGAGAACCCATTGGAATTCTGATCCACACACATGTTTCCTTTGAAATCAATGCCCACTATTGTAGTAGCCAGCAATGGTCAATGAAAGGATGTCAAGTAGGCAGCATGGGTGCCCTTAAGGATTTCACAGTATCATACAAGAATGATTCCTTTGTTATAATCCTAAACATTGTGTCTTGTGGTGATACGAGATATATTTATTTTCAATGACATTTCAAACGTTAGGATAAAACATTAAAAAGATGCCGAGGATGATGCAGAATTTATACAATCATTGAATATTTCACAGGAAGGTCAGGGAATGTGGTCTTTTGATTTGTTCATTCTTGTGTGTGTGAAAATCCTTGTTGGGAAAGCAAAACAAACAACCAGTTGAGCCGGTCACTGTCTACAGCTTCAACACGTTAGATGTCATTTTTTTTAAAGGACTCTATATAGAAAAAGCTGTTTCAACACATATAATCATTGTGAAGTAAACGATAAACTATTACAACTTTACAAAGTGACTCAGCACCAGATTTTGCAGGTTAAAAGTCTTTAAAATACCAAACCATCTAGGCCTTCTTCTAGTGTCACGTATTTAAGACAAAAACAACTTTGTGAAATCATAAAATGAGAATTTCCCTCCCTTTTTCGCAACTTATCCTAGACTCTTGATTAGACAGATTTGGGGAATACAGGGTTGGGGGGATAATTCCTGGAAAAGGCCTATGATAAAGACATTTGTAAATTTTTTAAGACTCCCATAGTGGCTTAGCTCCTGACAAGAAGGCCTCTCTTACAGGCCATAAGACCTGCAGCAGTGGCAGCAGTCAAGACCGTTGACAGGCCAATGAACTTCAGGAAACCCGGGACAGAGGGCATGTTCCTTTCCCAAAATGTTGTCTTAAAGGGAAGTGCCGGGACATCCTGAAAAGTTAAAAAACAAAAAACAAAAAAAAAACAATTGAATTCTTCTTTCAGGGAAACGTAATCTACAAGGTTTATGGAGGAGATGTCTGTGGGGCTCAAAACAGAAAACACATCCGTTTTCATTGTTTTTCTTTTTTTACAATTGTTTTTAATAAAAAAAAATTAAAAAAAAAGACCGAATCGGTAGCAACAGGAAGATCATTATGAAGACATGAGCTACTGATTTCACACAAATGGAAACACTAACACAAAAACTGGAATATTTATCAAATGTGTGTACATTGTAGAATTGATTTGTTTCCACGAACGCATCAACAAATCAACCAGGCTCCTTCACAATCACACAAACATTGGAACGAGTCAGAACCTGCAACAGTGGGGCCACCAAACTGGCAGCACAACTGTAAAAGATCTTTGACAAATCTTTTCTATACATGTTCCAACAACATCACCTTCAAGTTTACAATTTCCACGTTTGCAGGAATAACCATTGGTCAAATGTCATGACCGTTCTCTTAAACAGTAAATGTGTGTCTTTCAGGATGAAGGTAAATGGTGATTAGTGTGTTACAGCACCACATGGTGTTCTGGAATAAGTTAACAGGTTGTGTGAGCAAAGTTAAGTGGTTCTGCTCAAGATAACATCTGTTCATACTACTTATTAACTTATTAAAAATCACACTTAAGGATTGGACACAAATATCTTTACAGTGAAAAAAATGTTTATTTTAGTTAAAAATGTAAAATGTATCTACGTCTAAAAATGTTTAGGTTCAGGATCCACTGTAACTGACCGACAGTACTCAATCTGTTCCTTTAAATCCTACGAAAATCACAGCACTAGCATTTCAGTGCCCTGAAATGTTGTTCATAATGGAAGAATTTTTAAATACTGATAATTCTATGCATGAGGTGAAATGTACATACAAGATCCGTTATGATTTCACAAAGATTTTGTGTTATTGTATATTTGTTCCACTTTTTGTTTGGCTTAAACACACTACCCCTCAGGCTTACCACAGACTTGGGTTCCGGCTTCCAGATTTCACTTTTTGAGATCTTCCCCATCGCATGGAGAATCTGAAAGAGATCAAATCCAACAAATGAGACTATAGAGAATATTCATGAGGTAGCAGAAACCGTGATAAAACACAGTAAGCGACAGCGGCCTCACCTCCCTGGCGGCTCTCTCGCCAGCCTGCACAGCTCCTTCCATGTACCCACTCCACTCGGTGGCCGTCTCTGTGCCAGCAAAGTACAGCTTACCCACAGGCTCCCTTAAAACCCTGCAGGACAGACAGCACGAGGCCTGAGACAGGGCACCTGCACTGATGTTCAATTGGCTCAAAAAAAGTTTAAATGGGACAAAAGGTATCTTCAAACACTTGCAGGCCCTGTTGGAGAAGTACTACTCACTTGCCGAACTGAGTGAGGATCCCGGGGGGGAAGTAAGCCGTGTAGCAGCCGCCAGAGTATTCCTCCTCGCACCAGTTTTTCTCCTCGTAATGGACAGGCTGGGGAACAAGGGCACAAGAATGTGCATGATCAGTAAACCCATCACCCTCTTTTGAAATGACAGAATTTTTTTTTACTAGAATTCCAATACAGATTCCGAAAATCCTGACACAAAATGAACTGCCTCAAGCAAATACCCTACAGAAGATGTTATGGCTGTTGAGCTTTGATTAGGAGTGCTTTCATTGCCTGTACAATTCAGGGGGAAGTCATTTTGTTTTCAAATGGAAACACATACAATATCAATGAGCTGCACACACAAAGCTCATCTTATTTATCTATTTATTCTGCTGTAGTGGAAGCAGTAGTAGATTTTTCATGCAGTAGAGCAGTCTTCAGGCCTGCGCTGCAGTACTGTAACCCAAGGCACTTACATACAAAGCTTCTTCACTGCCAAGCACTCTGGAATAAATCTCACATATCCTCTTCTTCCTGAAAAACAGATTGCATTACATTGTTTATTTTTTTTTATTAAGGGGTCAGAGTCCTCTCATGCATCTCCCCAACTCTGAATTTAGACCATAATGTGATGGATATTTATGCACAGTTTGGTGAAAAACAACTCCACGTTAGGAAGATGCAACCAAGATTTCACAAAAAGCCACAATAGCCACAAGTCAGGCTCAATGACAAAGCTGAAATCATCTCTAAATTTATCTGCAGGTCTGTTTAAGAAGAGACTGAATTAATGAATGCAGTCTAATTGTATTTTGGGAGTATTAGTACAAATCCATCTGAACAGCACTCAGTGACCCGTGTACGGACTTATGAATGAAAAACGTATGTGAAGCATTTTTCAATTCTACAGGGTGTTTCCGCAGTAATACCCCTTTTTGCTATATTAATCACATCATTGGATTGAATTGAACTATGTGATCGCCTAAACTGGGGGTTCCCTTGACCCCTGGGAGCTGAAAAAAGTTAAAATGATTATGTATTCTGTGGCCTTTCATTTACAGAACCAAATCCCAAATGTGCTTATGCTCTTTTGGCATTATCATCGATGTCTATGGCAAGGAAAATTAAACTGATTTTACCTTTCTTCTTTGGTCAGTCCTGCTAGTCTCCTGGCCTTACGTGCAAGGATGAACCTGCAACCCAGCAAAAACTGCATTAAAGAACCTTACAATTGATTTTGAATTTAATGTAAAAAAACTCTAAACAGTAAAGAGTGATTAACTGTCCACAGTATGAACGGATTAAAATGCTTATCCCAATTTCATGTACGCTCCTATCTTTCCGGGACTGCCGTTTCCATTATATGCCATTACAATTACTGCACACTGTGGTCTAAATCCCAGCCCAAGAGGGGCTCCTGGCCTTCACTACAAAGTGTCTGTTATGTACCCCATGATAGCAGGCACACTTCCATCGGGTTTGGTGTCATCTAGTGTCAAGCCGATGGGGGCTTCTTCCTCTTCAATAACCATACTGCCACAGTAACCTGGAGCACAGGGCAAAGAGAGGCTTGTGAGGGTCTGCAGGACATATCAGAGGCTGCCTTCAATCTCAAACTGGTATGCAGTGTAAAAGTGTATTTTATTCTTCATATGGATGTCTACATAGGGCTTCCTTTTGTTTATTTAAGTAGCGAAGAAAGGCCCACGCACTGGAGTGGACAGTACCCACCCTTCTTCCTCCAGAAGTTCTCCCTGTAGTAGACCATGCACTTGATGACGGAGCCCGTGGGCACGCGATGGATGAGCTGGTTCCTCAGCGGAGGCAGAGGAGGGTTGAAGTGGATCTTCAGATTCAGCGCTGGAGCTGTGGCAACGATGACATATTTGGCCTAAAATTCAAGAGAACATGTTTTGTTTAAGGCCACATGCACCATCGATTTTGTTTTGGGTTTTGTTTGTTTAACATGACCTTGCTTTAAATTTTCTCGTTATTCATTGCCATCCTGCCAGTTTAACAGGGCACAAAGAGAAAATGAGTGAGACAAAACCAGCACTAGCAGGCCTACAAAAGCAGCAGGAATCTCATGTAGATGGCAGATATCTACAGCATAGGAGGTTAAACATTTTGGGGACTGCGGACTCTTCATGTACTGTATGTCAGGAGATGCTCATTTTAGCACAACACGGCTCTATAAAAGATCATATCCTAAATTAATCGCTGCAGTCTTCCAACAGGATCTGCCAGATTGCTCTCTCGGGGGGAGCACTTTTCAAACCATTGCTTTCAAGGGGTTTAAAACTGACATCACAGCACAAATGCCACAAATGGTGATATTTATAATACAATATCAAACCTAGTGTTGGAGGATACTGATAGAAGAAAAAATAAATGTGTACAAATGTGAGCGAAACACATGGAGTGAAAGAGCACTTCAACATGATTTGGTTTGCCAGGGATTTCCAGGAAGCCTTGGAAATACCTCTAACCCTGGATTGGAAACCACGGTCTTTGAATCATTAACTGAAGAAAAAAAAAAACTAAACAAAAAAAACATATTTGCACAGTTAAACAAATTACTTCATATAGGTGAAGTGAAGTTCATACCTGTACAACTGGGACAGATTTCAGAACAGACTGTCAAAATCAAAACCAGCCTGTCAAAATCAGGGCATGCAGAGCCTCGGCTCTCTCTTACCTCATACTTCTCATGGTCGAGGGTCTCCACCACCACGCCGTCCCCGCTCTGGTCGATGTGGCATACCGGCTTCTCTAGTTTCACCCGGTCTCCCAGCAGATTCATCAGACGGTCGCTGATCTGCCCTGAGCCACCCAAGAACTTCCGCTCCTGTCAGGACAGAGGGAGAGCTGGAGCTCATAGACAGAACCACCACGAGTTTCTGCTCATATAGCACCTGCCTGTAAATGCATCCAGTAATCAAAGGGTTACCAAATAATAAAACAAAATGTGTTTTGAAATATATCGTCTCATGCATATGTAGCTTCAGTGTATTCTGTACTCTTCCTCTGTGAGAACGGAGATATTCGTCTTTCACAAGGATGTCATTACAACTGTGAGTCAGGAGAGGGTGCCAGTTTCTTACAAAATCTCGATCACACATTGAGAAAACATGTATTGACACATGCATTCACACATAGAAACTGCATTATTCAATTCTCTATCAGTTCTTCAGGTTCCAACTGGTTACTTCCAAATTAAAAACTAAATTAATTTACATGCTGTTGAAAATCAGGTACTGGAGTAAAAACCTTTCATAGAACAAACTGTCCCCATGGCAGTACATCATTAGTGTAATTTCCATAATCAGTTACCAAGGCAACAAGGCACAATTATTTAATTGTTAAAGTAACATTCCCCCAGAGCTCAACTACCTATTACTGCTATCATTGTGGATATTCTTAAAAACATTAAACATTACAGTAGTGGCCAGGGTTTCCTTGGCAACAAGATACGATCGACATCACTGTAATTTACATTCATTGTGGCGTTACACAGATGTTGGTACATAATACGAAAAGCAAAGGAGGAGATATTTTTGCACATAAAGTATGCAATTCTACAAACATTTTTATATAGCAGTTGTTTGAAATATTGCAGCTACTGCCGTACCTCTCATCTTTCTTGAATATTAAATTAAGCTTTCAACTTGCATTCCATGAACTACATTCATGTGAGGGGGCAACAGATCCATGGCAGGAAGAGGATTGTTACTGAGGAAGTAAAGGGAAATAGGTTGCGATTCTCTGTCAGTAGACGGAGAGTATAGTATTGTACATGTACCTGTAAGAGCAGTCCAAGAGCCTTTAATTTGTTTTTATTGTACTTGTTCTGACTCTGCCATCCTAGATTAGTTAGACAGCAAATATTTTGACTATATCCCTCTGCTATATTAAGATTGTATAATAATAAAGAATAAATAAATATAAATTGTCTTAAGCAGGATTAACGCGCTATAGTAGCTGGTGCAGCAACGGGGATGCTCTTTATAGGACACATGCTGATATTGTTGGTGAGGGGGTCGGCCCTGCGCTGTACATGGTGTACACGGTTTTTGACGCTGCAGATATGGCATTTCGCTGTAAATGGCATTTGCGGTTATGGTCTGTCCTGAAATAGGATCCGCGGCGATGTCGTTGCAGTCCTTGTTTCACAGGAATGTCATACCTTGCCTAGAACTCTTTAATTAGAGCCTTGTTACTCACTGTTTAAAAATAATATTGCCAGTGTCAGTTTGCTTGGGGTTAGCTCACATAGCCGTCTACAGTCTTCCTACATTGTGGTCCAAGTGTCAGCTTAGAAAGCCTGGTATGCAGGTGGATATTAATGAGTCTTCCTCAAATTCATACTTGTTCAAGCAGTTTCAGGAATGAACATAGCACTGTGAAGAAATGCTCTCTAATGGTTCTCGCAAAGATTACATTTTAATTGGGGGAATTAAACTGTGCTTTGAAGAACAAGCATTGTCAAGCACTTATAAACGGTCTGTGAGACGGTCAGTGCTGTGGAAAGAGAAAAAACATTCCCAAGACATGCACAACGCACTTAGGCAAGCATTTCCTGTGTAAAACTCTTCCCTAAACAACTTGTTAAAATGATTTAAACTTTGGGCGAGCACAGGCCACTCCATCTGGATGAGAAACTGCAGTGACGCAGAGCGTGAAACAAAACAATCCTCTAATTACCAAGATCTCGTTGGGCTCTGTATTCAAGCACATTTGCATTGCAGATGGTTGCTCAAGACTTTAATATAAACACTGTTCTGCATCTGTGTTTTATTCCCAAGTCCTGTAGAGAGACATTTCAGCTGGCAGAAAACTTTTCCTGTTCATTTAGTAGATGGCTAAGTGCCATTCTCCTGACCAGACCTTTACAAATCCTAGAGACAGAGCTTTTGTTTTTGGAATGGGCTCACAGTAAATATACATTTTCCGTTAGAATGATAAACCATTTTTAATTGTGCGCATGTTTCCTGACTGACGAATCATCATGTACAGTCTTAAATTGCTAAGGTTTGCTCACAGGAACAGTGCTGGCTAATGTAATGTAATACTCACATTGTTTCACCAGATTGTTCACAAACCAAATTTGTATTGTCATACGTCGAAATAAAATACCCAAATTATCTTTAAAAGTTTAAAGGTGCAAATCTATTTGGGAGGGGGGAAAAATGCAGGCAGTTTGCTTTCTTTGAAAAAGTTAAGAAAATCTGAAATGGCTTGGTTGTGGCTCTAGTTTTCCATATATAGCTGCTGACTAAATTGATGTAATTGCGGCAGTGCTGCAACAAAGGCAGTGTTTTAACAAGGCCAAAATACCAAAGAATTTAAGAAAATGTTCAACGGGATTGCCCCTGCAGATTCTACATCCACGTGTTTGAAGGTGTCCTTGAATGTTGATGGTTTCTGGGCTTCTTTCAAGCACTATTCAATTCTATCAGTGAAAGCCCACAGAAGGTCCGCGTCCTATTCCCTGTCCCTCCCTCTGCCCTCCCCCTGTGCCCACTTTACCTGCCCCCCGTTGGTGGTGGAGAATATCCTCATGGTCCCTCCGCACTGCTTGACGTACCACAGGAACCACAGGGCCGAAACTTCATGAGGCTCAGAGGTGACGTTGACGTTCACAAAAAGGTTGGCGAACTGTCGGGAAACCCTGCACCGAAGACATGGAGGTTGGGAAGGAAGCAGGAAATCATTACTTAACCGAGTATGCAAGCTCCCTCTTACATTGGAAACATTTTCCCTTCGGTCACTGAAGCTTGACATATCATTGAATCTGGCTACAATAGAGAGGTCCTAATGACAGCAGAGTGGTAGTGAATGAAGGAACAGTACCGTGTCCAGCATAGCTTGTCAAAGAGATCCTTCATGGTCATTTTGTCCCACTCCTCAGCGTGTGGTGCTCTCCATGGCGCCTCCTGTGGGATCTACACCAAGCAAAGTCTATCAGTCTATTAGACCTTAAATGTCCTATGCATACCCAGGCATAGATTTAAAAACATAAAGCATGACTAGGTTCTACTGTGTATGAAAATCCTGTGCTATTTGTTGCTTTTGTTGGCTTGTGTCTACCTCTAACCACACTATTCTAATTGCTGGAGGAGGAATTGGCATCAAAGGGAAAAAACTAACTAATTGGCTGTAGGACTCAGGAGCTGGAGCTCAGTGTCAGTGCTGTAATCTAATTCAAGCTCACTGGCTCAGACATAGTTTTGCAAATTTATAAAAATCACCCAAAACTGAGCTCCAGAACGTGCACAAAAAGATCTTAATTATTTTACAACATCCAATAGGTACAAAATATAAAGTTTCAAGGACACATAACCATAAGACACTAAAGTGTATGCAGGTGGAGTGGGACCTGCATCTCATGGGACACCGGTGACGCAGAGGAAGGTAGAGTACCTCTCGGCCCATTTCATCCATCTTCCTCCACAGGTTGTTGTAGTCCATCAGGGCAATGGGGTTCCACATGGGTGGGAAGGGCCCCTTGAATGGATGAGATTTTCCCTGAAGAAAAAGAGAAACAGAAACATTGAAATCAACCAATCACACTAACCAACCACAGCATGCTCTCATGGAGACTCTCCCTCCCTACACATTTTCCCAACACTGATGGGCACTATGGCCTGGTTTCAAATGAGAACAGGCCTGTTTACCTTGGCTCTCTCTCGCGCCCTGGATGCTGATAAATGGGGCAGCGTTCACTGTGCCGATGCACTTTCATATTGCTGCCTCCACAGCTGGCAACAGAGATCACATCATTTGTTCATCCTTATTTTTATCTCTCCCACAAAGCAGATGGTAAGTTCAACACAAGTATACCAGTTCTAGTAACGTGGCTGGCCAGTGCATTCTTAGGCACCGCACCATTTATATCTGGAGACTATCTTTTATAGCAAGCTGCAGGCTTCTCAGCATATTTACATTGTGGTTTTATAGCAGCACCACTGACAACTCCTGGCACTTTTGTGTGCATGTTGATCAAGGGTGTGGGGTTGGATAGAGAAAAAAGGTTAAAAGTCAGTCAGCAGTGTTGATGTGTGATTCAATGTGGCATTTTAAGGAGTTTTTTTTATCTTCTACAGTGAAGAGAAGGCAGCAAAATAGCATAGTCATTTTCAGCTACCTCTTAAATAAATTACCAAGCTCTTTCAATGTATCCCAGAAAAAAGGCAGGCAAAGGTGGCTGGGGGGGAATGAAGAAGGGTGAGGCTATCCAGTAGCAAAGAGGCTTGTTTAAATTGGGTCTGTAGAGAACAGAAAGTGTATTCATTCTGGAATTGAAAAGCATGGCTTTGTACTCCCCCCGAGTGTACCTATCCAGCTGAATTTACACAGTAAAACATGGGCGACTTGGCGGCTCTGTTTTGAGCATCTTCAGTGGCTCTTTCTAAATCAGCCAAAATGCTGTGGGACTCTTCCGAGATTTTGTTTGCAGAGGCACTTTTTCGACATGATACATGCTCACTGTTAATACTAGAGAAAAAAATAGGTCACTCTGAGGTTTCTACTGTGGCAGCATCTGTACTTTCAGTAAAATGTAGTTAACGGAGTAAAGAATTTCTGTTTAGGAATAGGAGCTTCATAAAACAGAACAAGTTAATTTTGTTTAATATATATATATATATATATATATATATATATATTTTTTTTTTGTATGCATTTATATCTTGTATCTCACTCTCCCTCCCCCTGTATATAATATTTCTGTGATGCGATTCTGTAATGTTTCCATAAAATCTGTACACCTGACCTATGAAGAAATATCAGGTTTAATTTTGGCCAGGCCTCTGGCATGTAAGTGTGTCCCTCACTTTTTTGGCGACAACATAGGAGGCTGTGCGTTCACTATACTAGATTGTACATAGCCATTTGCACCCAATGCTAATTCGCCAAGTTGTGAAACACAAATCAATGCGATTTTCAAAAGGTGTGTAGTAGGAAGGAACTAGAACTCAAAATAAAAGGAAATGGTTTGGTAACATAAATCAGCTTTAAAAATCAGTCTGTGGCCAATATCTTAGGGTCTTTTGAAAACTGTCTTAATTTAACATCGGTGTATAATTGAAAAAAATACTGATAAAAAATAAAAATACCCCAGTTCTGCAAGTCATTCACTCTCCCAAGCATTCTCTTTTTGCAACTTTAAATTGTTTATTTTAAGCTTGAATGCCACTTAACACCCAGCGATTGATTTAAAAAAAATATATATAACAATATTTTCTACAATGTTATGTCATTCTGATTACCATACAAGCAGATAGCGAATGCTGAAAGCTCCATGTACAGAGAAGAAAAACTGGGTTTACATAATAAAACAAGAAAACAAACAATCATCACCTATACTGATTGATTTAGCCATTCACAAGGTTAAATAAAGTGAATGTAGGCAGCAGCCAGCATGATCTACAAAGTGATGTTTAAAGGATTGTGGAGAAGTGAGGTCCTGTGGTGAAATGCAGAAGTTTATACATGGAAAAAACAGTCGCAACCAAAAAATGTGATCATATAAAATGTGGAATGGAAATATTACACAAGCTCACATAAAAAAAGCAAAAAAAGATGACTGGGTTAAACATTTCTATGGTTTAGAGACTTTTACATCTCAGTTATGTATCGACCCATGTTTATTATACCAATTTAACCTGAAGGTTTATAGAAATTGGTTTCAAAAGTACCAGAGAAAATACTGGCGAGATATTTATGACACCATATTCTGTACTCCGATTGCAAGGGAGATCTCAGTCTAATGCATTTATAGCACATTAAAATACCACCATCAATTATAGTTCTTAAGTTACCACAGCAGAAACTAAATATGAACTCGACAGCTGGTGGTGATGTTTCAAATGCTTTGTGTGTAAAGTAGATAAGTGGGTGCTAAAAGAAAAATAACTTTGAGGTGTCATCGTTTTGGCATACCGTTTTTGAGTTCAATAGCATTGCTATGGTTCAACATTGGGAACTGTCAGCGCTCACCCTTTTTTACAGTGTTTGCGCATTGGTAATAGAGGACAAAAAAAGACATTTATGAGTAAAAAAAGAATTGGGGGGGGTTAATAAATATGACTCGACAGTGTGATAAGAAGCACCTTGACACTGTTTTTTCTGTAAAAATACTTGGTTAATATTTCACTGCAGGACAAAGATCATCTTGCAATCCAAGTGAGAATGATAATGCATACATTCAAGGTTAACCACAAATACACACTATCTTCTGATCTAAATAACAGTCCACAACATCAGCCATTTTAGTTCTTTGGCAAGGGTTTAGGATTTTCAACCAGAACAGTTTAATTCTGTAACTGCATTGAATGGTACCAGTGTCGTACAGTTCAACTGTGGAGAAGTATGCATGACATAATGATGAAACGATACATCTCTAAATACATCCTAGTAGCTGAGAAAGCCACAACCAAAGTGTTCTTTTCATGTTTGTTTGTTTGTTTGAGCAACTTCATGTGAGTTTGCACATGGTGAGTATCATACAAACCCCTAAGTGTGGTACAACACAGACAATGCTGGGACGTTGCACTAATTATTACCTCAACACTGTGGCAAAGAGTCAGGCCCAGACCTAGAGCCCCTGTACAGCGCCTGAGTTTCAGGACAGGCTGCCATCTACTGCTCAAGAAGATTCAAGCCATGCCATGAACAGGAAGCAGTCGGAAGTATGCTGGCAGTTATTGTTCGACTGGATGGGAGGATCTCATCTCATCAGCCTTCATATTACTTCATTTAACATAAAAGGTGGATCCTTAGCAGTATTTGAGAAGTACTAAATCACTAACAAACTACAGGTCCTGCACAAGGTACCAGGCCCCCAACTGTTGTAGAAATCTGAATGGTCTTTTTATTTTTTATTTTATTTTTTATTCAAATCAATACAGGTTTCCCTGGTAATGTTTAATCAGTTGTGGATCCCCTGGTGTCTCAATCAGGCCAGCACACATCAGACCACATTAGCAAGGCTGTCAAATCATCTGGTTTAACTTTTGTTTGTGTGCGAAGACAAGCGAAGGAGGAGAAAGTTCTTGCGTAACTCCTGAATGCACTTAGGGAGGCAGATAAATGGTTTTGTGTAAAGAGCCATTAAACTTTAGCCTGTCATATAATATGGAGTAAATCTGTAAGAAGCAGCAGAAATGGCTAGCCAGGCAGGATTTATTCTGAATCCTTAATAACAGCAACGCACCCCAATGCAAGGCTAATATCATACAAGCAGTTATGACCATAGCTTTTTTCATTACAGATTAACCCTTGGATTTCTCCAAGTGCTTTTCAAGGCTGCTTCAGGAATCTACAAACTTGATTAACAGATTTACATTGGAGAATTTACATTTCTGCAATGGCAGGCTTCATATGGGAAGTTCTTAATTTTTTTTCTTCACAAACAAATGATATAATGAGATTCAAATTTGGTAATAATAAATGATAATAATAATAAAATACAATTTTATTTTTCTCAAAGCGCTTTACAAGAAAAAAACACATTGAAATACGAAAAAAAAAAAAAGGAAAACATACAATCAGAATCATTTAAAAAGATTTAAAAATACTAAAAGATTCAGCATGTCTAACCTCAGAAGGGAGAGAGTTCCACAATTTTGGAGCAAAAGAAGAGAAAGCCCTGTCACCTATAGAACGTAGACAAGTAAACAGATTCAGAGGAGCAGAGATCACACATTGGAGTGTAGTGGGTTAAAAGTTCAGACAAATATTGAGGGGCCCAACCATGCAAAGCCTTATAGGTAAGCATGAGAATTTTAAAGTCAACATGAAACTTGACAGGGAGCCAGTGCAAGGAGTGATGTGATCACTTGTCCTGGTCCTAGTCAAGATTCTAGCAGCAGAGTTTTGCACAAACTGCAACTTATTGAAGGTAGATTTAGATACCCCAACAAGTAAAGCATTACAATAGTCAATATGAGAAAATACAAAAGTACGGATTAGTTTTTCAGCCACCAAGAAAGATAACATGGGGTGCAGTCTTGCAATATTTCTGAGATGGAAGAATGATGTTTTAATCGTATTCCTGACATGAGGATCAAATGTTAAATTTGCATCAAATATCACCCCCAAATGCTTCAATTTTGCTTGAAAAACTGACTTCAAAAAGCTCAAAAATTCCACACCCCCCTCAAAATAAAATCGATAAACCTTTAAAAACAATAAAAAAAAAACGGGAGAGAGGAGTGGCAGCCAAACACGGCAGCGTTCCCTTGGTTGGTGACTTTGGTTTTCCAATCATAATTAACTCCTTGCAGATTGATTGTGCAGTCCATGGGTAATACTGGCGTGGAAGTCCCATTATAGGGCATAATATGGTAATGTCAGTTTTTCATTCTGACTCTGAAAGTTATATTTCCACTTGAACAGCACATACCATTGCAGTAGGAGTTGCCAAAACGGTACAGTAACCCTGGAAATGGTGACATAAATAGGAACAGCCTCTTCACCCTCCATTAACGAATCCACTGGACTATTCAAATTATTATGAACAGAGTTAGCCAATGCCATTCCAATCAAGCCTTTACCAAAATTGGCCATTTACAGGAATGCCTAATGTATCTGGAAAACACCAATGGCTGCCCGGAGAAAGAAAACACATTTAAACTCAATTTAATACTCAATTTAACCAATGCGGTATAGGTGACTGAGAACGGACATTTTTTTTATAGCAGGACTAGGAGAAAAGAAAGAAAGGAATGAACACTATTGGAAATCAACGTGGGGAAAATAAATTCTGTGCAGACCTCAAAAGAGACTTCAGTGCAAGGCAGCCAGGTCTGTGCAAGGTGAATCGTGTCTTTGAATGCATCAGGGAATTCAGATGCTCACAGATTAGCACATTGTGCAGCAACAGGTCTGCGAGGTTCCCATGACAACCTCAGTCAAGTGAGTGCAGTGGGGAAGGCCACGCTTAAGCTGTGCCATACACCTTCACCAGAAGACCCTGGGGAGAGGGGACGGGAGGCGATGGCTTCTGAGGAGCAACAGCACAATCCTGAATCTCAATTTTCAGGCATTCAGAGAAGGTACAGTTAACAGCTGGGAATTGGCAGGAAATAGGTTTGCCGGTATTGAAAACTGGGTCTGCCTCTTTAGGATTAACAGGACAGGGAAAGCCGATTATGTGGAGCTAGCTTGGATGTTAACTCCAATTACTCCACACCTAATAATGCTCTGGGTAACCGTTACACCCTCTAATTCCTGCACTTAACCCATCCTTTTGTTTGGACGTCCCTCCTGTAGATTTTCAGTTGTTTCAGAAAGTCTACACAGTTTTTCCTGATCATTAATGAGTTTCTTTAGAGGCAAAAAATAAATTAAAAAAATCACCTGAAAATGCTATAATTTAGTTCGTATTTCTATATCTAATTACTGCTGTGGTCTGAGGTCACAAATAACACATTCTATGAATTGCTTATGGTTGTGTAAGAGAATAATGATGGATTTAATAAAGGATTGCAAAAATGTCCATGTCATAAAATGTATTGGCAGTGGTTACCCGCAAATTAAAGGTATACAAAATTTAAATGGTTGAGACCAAGTCGGATACAGAGCTTGAATTGTACATCAGCTTCATACAGAGCCCTGCCACACTGAAATGAACACAGATAAAACAAATGCAAGTACAATACAGTGCAGACAATCACAGAGGCTCAGACAGAAAGCTGAGGTCTATAATACAGATGTGGCAGCGCTGTAGCAGTACTGCACAAATCCTCTTTCCAGGCTGGGGCTGCTCATTATTACAGAGCTGGAATTGTCTGATTTAACATGATACAGAATAATAAAAACACTGATTCATGTGGTTCTCCTTCACAAGTTTCAGGTAAAAAAAAGTTTCAAATGATGTGTACTGCTCATTCGAAAGTACATTTTAATTAAGTCATTTACAAACAGCCGAACCATTGTGGCAATCTCTCCAGATTTCACTACACAAAGAAGACTCTTCGGGAGGGGAGGACGACAGAGGAACTAATATGCTGAGGAACCCCCCCCCCCCTTCCCCCAATTTTTTCTTTTTTTAGAAATTCTGAGAACAAACTGAATAGCCTTATCACAATTGGTATTAAACGCCTTTTGATTAGGGTCATTGTCATAGCAACCACCAGAAAAGCCAGTTGGGAAAGAGCAGTGGGGCGGGGGAGTTGTTGTTCAAGATGGGCAAGCGGAGTGAATCTGAAACCACTGAATAAAACTGCAGAGCTCTTCTGGGCATTAACACACTACATTGTGAGAAAGCTGGAAAATGCAGATCCATGTTCTGCACGTATTTTTAATAACGGACACGTCTAACTGGTTTATGCACAATTGTACCTGGAAAATATGTCACGGTGAACAAAAACTGCGATAAGCAATGAAAGTAAAACTGGAAACTTTCTAGATCCATTTATAGATCCCAGGTCCGTTTAAGAACAAGTCTACCTCAAGGGTTTGCAGCAGCAGCATTCATTTTTAAGACCGCGGACAAGAGACGCCATTTATGGAAAATTCTCATCGCCCACTGTCAGTCTTTTCTTTGTTGGGGCCAGTGGATTTAAGGCCATTTATGTTGCTTTTAATAGGCATTTTCTATTATTTTCTCTATCCATTTATAACCTAAATCCTAATTATTTAGCTGTGTCGGTCCTATTCTCTCTCAACTAATCTGTATACGCCCATGGGCACATGCTGCCAAAACCCAAAAAGCAGCTGCTAACTGAAATAATGCACTGACACAGACACAAAACATTCGAAGGGGGCCTGCGATGAAACCTGCCAGGACCTCGACACAAGATGCTGTCTCTCCGTTGATGGAAATAAAGGGACACCATGCAGACACCATGCAGTGAGAAAGGAATGGTATACAGAGAGAAGGGATATCCCAGTGTATGATTCACTCTTGTAACCTCCTGTATCCTTAAGATGAGTCAGAGGGGAAGTTCACCACCACTGCAACTCAAAAGCTGGGATTCAGTCTGAGGATGTCATTGCTTTTTACCACTTCACACTGACATTCAACCAAATTAAAAACAATGCTTGGTAATAAGACATAAAAAATTATAAAAAGAAAACACCCCGTAGAACAAGCTACATAGACAAAAAAATAGCTAATGCCATGATCTGAAATTACGGTCTCCCCGTTGCCCAAATCAGAAGAGAAAATATTAAAGCTGATGACACGTCGCCCCAAATTCGATATGAGTGCAGAGGGAGATGGGAGGTTGTTTGCTCCTTGCCTCCTCCTCTCCCCCCACTGAGCATTAAGAGCAGGAGAAACTGCATTACTGGGTTCCCCCAGGCGGAGATGAGCATCTTGCAGGCACAGAATGCTTGGCTAATTCACAAAGAAAAGTGCAGCACTCGACCAATGTCAATTTAAGGCAGGATGCTCATCCCCTGAGAAGAGAGGACTTGTGTGTCTATTAGGGAGCACATTAGGACACAAACTGATGCTCTTATAAAGGCATGAAGTCACACAGTGGGGTCTCTTTCTGACCTCAGTGTGTTCAAGGACTCGATATCTTTGCAGCCATACCTTGTTCAAAGTCAAACCAAGTCAAACTGAAAATAATTACTGTACCGTCATTTCTTACCGTACCTATAGAAAAAGCTTTTGAACTATCATAGCATAACCGCATACTTCAATTCATACCTCACAGAAAAAAAAGATTAGTACAAAAACAAATTAGTTTGTCACTTTAATATTAATGCATTTTGCATTCATGGAAAATATTCTTGAAGCAGAAATGACAGCAGTACATTATATTTACTTCGATCTTCAAGTTGCTCTATATTCTAGATGAATTTAGACTGAAGGATGAGATTATTGAAATGTAATTAAAAATGCAAATTGTCAAATTAGCTAATTACATATATGAGCATTAAACTCATTGGCTATTTGACAATCTCAATCTAGAATATAGAGAAACTTGAAGATCGAAGCAGATCTTGTGTCTATTGGGAGTGTGCGGTTGCAGACCCTTCCGTACATAGAGAGATGAAAGACTCTCTGATGCTCAGACCTAATGCTGCTGGTTTTTAATTTGAAACTTAAGATGCTGCAGTAATTCTCTAATGTGTTTGTTTTATTTGTTAAGGCCTGCTCGCAAGCTTCAGTAACATATATGGTTAGTTTTGCCAGAATCCAAACATACCTCTGTGAACCTCTAACTGTGTTAGAACATTACCATACTATAAAATATATTTTATCATACTTGGGCCAAAAGAATTCCATACCGTACCCTAATTTTGCAGCATACTGTAGGGTATTACCACTCTTGAAGAAGACAAACAACTGTGTATTTATAAATTAACATATAATTGCAGTTATCGCATGGCACAGTGAAGGCATGATGATCCCATAGGAAACCACAGTCCTGTGGTAAAAATACTGGGGTATACTTGCAGATCTCTCACCTTCACGTAGTGCACCAGGTTCTCCTTCTCATTCACTTTGTACGTTTCAACACCCATTTCCTTGGCAATCCGAAAGATGCGGTTCTGCGTCGGGCCCACATACGCACCGCCAAGGTCCACATACTTACAGTGCTTGTTCTGGTTTGACAAAGACAACAAACAGCTGGTCAGAGAATTAGCACAAGAACACAATATCAATTACAGTTTCACTGTCCCTGAACATCTTATTGTACAAATCCAATAACCAAACACAAGACCCTAGGTAGAATCAGCATTCAACAAAACACCAAAAAGATATACAGTGAGGGGAAAAAAGTATTTGATCCCCTGCTGATTTTGTACGTTTGCCCACTGACAAAGAAATGATCAGTCTATAATTTTAATGGTAGGTGTATTTTAACAGTGAGAGACAGAATAACAACAAAAAAATCCAGAAAAACGCATTTAAAAAAAGTTATACATTGATTTGCATGTTAATGAGGGAAATAAGTATTTGACCCCTTCGACTTAGTACTTGGTGGCAAAACCCTTGTTGGCAATCACAGAGGTCAGACGTTTCTTGTAGTTGGCCACCAGATTTGCACACATCTCAGGAGGGATTTTGTCCCACTCCTCTTTGCAGATCCTCTCCAAGTCATTAAGGTTTCCAGGCTGACGTTTGGCAACTCGAACCTTCAGCTCCCTCCACAGATTTTCTATGGGATTAAGGTCTGGAGACTGGCTAGGCCACTCCAGGACCTTAATGTGCTTCTTCTTGAGCCACTCCTTTGTTGCCTTGGCTGTGTGTTTTGGGTCATTGTCATGCTGGAATACCCATCCACGACCCATTTTCAATGCCCTGGCTGAGGGAAGGAGGTTCTCACCCAAGATTTGACGGTACATGGCCCCGTCCATCGTCCCTTTGATGCGGTGCAGTTGTCCTGTCCCCTTAGCAGAAAAACACCCCCAAAGCATAATGTTTCCACCTCCATGTTTGACGGTGGGGATGGTGTTCTTGGGGTCATTCCTCCTACTCCAAACACGGCGAGTTGATGAGGCTGCCTTGAGATCATTAACAAGATCCTCCCGTGTAGTTCTGGGCTGATTCCTCACCGTTCTCATGATCATTGAAACTCCACGAGGTGAGATCTTGCATGGAGCCCCAGACCGAGGGAGACTGACAGTTATTTTGTGTTTCTTCCAATTGCGAATAATTGCACCAACTGTTGTCACCTTCTCACCAAGCTGCTTGGCGATGGTCTTGTAGCCCATTCCAGCCTTGTGTAGGTCTACAATCTTGTCCCTGACATCCTTGGACAGCTCCTTGGTCTTGGCCATGGTGGAGAGTTTGGAATCTGATTGATTGATTGCTTCTGTGGACAGGTGTCTTTTATACAGGTAACGAGCTGAGATTAGGAGCACTCCCTTTAAGAGAGTGCTCCTAATCTCAGCTCGTTACCTGTATAAAAGACACCTGGGAGCCAGAAATCTTGTTGATTGATAGGGGATCAAATACTTATTTCCCTCATTAACATGCAAATCAATGTATAGCTTTTTTGAAATGCGTTTTTCTGGATTGTTTTGTTGTTATTCTGTCTCTCACTGTTAAAATACACCTACCATTAAAATTATAGACTGATCATTTCTTTGTCAGTGGGCAAACGTACAAAATCAGCAGGGGATCAAATACTTTTTTCCCTCACTGTAGGTGATAACGATAACCATTAAAGTAAATTCTAAATAATACTGTTTAAAAAAAAATGGTGACTTCATCTGTAACAGAGAAAATTAAGACCTTTTGGGGAATTAAAGTTTCTCTAAAAGTGTTGTAAATTGTGTTAAATGTCCACTGCAGTTTTGCATTCTACCCTACCCACTCCTGAAGTCTCCCACACAATTAGTTTCCCAGAAATAATTACTTCTAAGGACTCTGGAATCCAAAGTGTTACCCTTTACATTTCCTGTAATGCCTCCATTAAAAAAAGGCACCATCATACTGAGAGTACCACTGTTGTTTAAGGAAGGAACACACCCAGTGTTTCAAAATGAAAGGAAATGCTCCAACTCTCTTATTATGGACTAGGGACTGGTAAATTGATTCCTGAAAGACGTCCTTAACATCTGAATTTAATTCCAGGGTTTGCTTCATGTAGGAACAGGCAGGAAATTGTGTGAATAAGGCACAGTGAATGTGAATGAGGTTGAGGCGACTGCATGGGAAGGCTCTTATCCACAGTCGGGTGTCTTACCTGCACAGTGAAGGTCCTTCCTCCCACTCGGTCCCGCGCTTCCAGCACCAGGGGGTTCAGGTTTGACTCCACGAGCAACTTTGCAGCCGTCAGACCTGCAAGTGGGACACAAGCAGCCGTCAAAACATGCAGATTTCAACTGGGATTATTTTGCAGGTATACAAATGCAGATTTTGCATTTAATACCTCTCTACCAGCCTTGATTACCTAATAATCTCCAAACAAGCCCCCCCATGTTTCCACTTCTACATTAGTCACATTCATATATTATCATTCAGACAAGGGGATTATGGACATTTGCATTTAAATGAGCAGTAAGGAATTTGCAATCAGGTAATAATCTATCATGGCTGCAATATTTGACACGCAGAGATAAAGTCAATATAGATTTTAACTGGTTTGTTTTGCGAGTTTAAGAGGCAGCTAGTGATAGTTTTCTAAATGACCAAAAACTGGCAGCCTTAAATGTACTTAATCAAGAGTCAACCAGTGAAATACAAGACATACGTTTGTCCCCAAGAGAAAGCTTATATTGTGTGCTTTTATGTCAAATGCAGATATGACAAATCTGTAGTGATTGTATTGTTTATTTGTTGTGTGCAGTGATGTGCTGATGTACAAATCTGAAAAAAAGGAATTAAAAATGCATACAATGGATTTTCTTTTTTTTGTTTTTTTCTGTGTCAATTGCACAATCACAAAAAGGGAACCACACAGACTCCTCCTCATAATGTTAACTCAATGGTGACGTCTGAAAAGGCATTGGTTTAATATAGGCCAACCACACAGAATATCTTCCTTAGGTAGCAGGATATGAAAGCCTTTAGCTCAGCAGAAAGTCAACAGTTAAGATACAACAAAAGATACAGGCAAAAGACAATTGATTTCAATTTGAAGAGAAAACCCAGATTAAAATAATGTCCTACTTCCCTGGTTTAGGACTGATCAGTGCACTTACTCATAGCTGTGGGTGTTACATTAAGTAGTGTGTTAATGGCATAAAACCAGAAAAAAAAATTGTTAAGCCTACAGAATATTATATAATAAAAGGAGATTAAAAGTCATGTTAGAACATTTAACAACAACTTGAAAAAACAGGAAAAACACCTGCCCAGATTTAGTGATGTTTGAAGTCCAATTTTATGTGGTTTTAAAACTGCAGTACTGCATGGGGGATATTATTTTGGTGCATTGCTATTTCACAGATTGATCAGCACAACGAGGAGCAAATGAGTCTGATTGCAGACACATTTATCAAGTGGGCAGGTGTATCTGGAGCCAAGGTCCAAGGTATGAACAATTAAAAGGAGTGTCCAGGGAAATCAAGATACACAAGCTGGATAGAGCTGCTAGTCTTGTTGAGACACAAACGTTATTCCCTATAAAAAGACTGCAATTCTGAAGCCCAAAATTCAGACTCACTCTGCTAAACCCACGTCTCTGCTGTGTCTCTGCTCTGCTGCTGCTGTGTCCTAATAAAGAACCACTGATTAACAAAATCAAATTGGACTCCTATTTCCTTACAGTACCAAGATTATGGACATCAGGGCTGTGCAATATTTTTCCCAAATCACATCCAATTGATAAGATTGAAAGTATGATAAGAGTAGTTTGTCTTGGCTATCCCCCAGCTGAAACCCTTTTCCTGGGAAATAGAAACTATAAGGTCATATAATTTGCATTTTCCTGTTACTGAATTCTATTGTTCTGCCGGTCTCACTGGATGTATTTCTGTAAATGATATATTAGTTTCTATAGGAAACCACTGAATGAGTCAGTCACAGAGCCCACTGGACAAAAAATGTAAATGAGAGAATATACAACAAATTCTAACGTAATGGCGGTTGAGTCCTGTTGTATTAAAATATGAACCCATGACTCAGACATAATACAAGGTGAACAATATAGCACATTCTAGTAGTTAGGCTTTTTCTGGTATGCTAGGCCCAGAGCAGAGGAGACGTGGGAAAATGGAGGGTTCCACTGTTTGGGGTTGCCCAATATAGCATGACAGGGAAGTGCAATAAAGTTCCAGAATACAATGATCCCAAGTTGAAACCTTCTTGGTTTTGTGCCCGCTGCAATTGCGATTTTTAGGAACGCTTATCACCAGCTATTTGTTAAGGTATTCATGCTGGGCTTGAGATGAGAGCAATAAGGACAGCACTACATTGCTCCAGGCAAGCACTGTCCTAGCTCTAATCCAATCACACATTGCGTTTCACACATTAAGCACTATTACAGTGATTGAGCTACAGACATTTTCCTGATTAGCAGGCTACGCACTGCATCACTGAAGAAAAGGGGAACAGAGCCTGAAGGGAGGAGTCAGCTTTGTGTACAGAACAGTCATGCGGGGAAATTCTGCATGTTAGCTAATAATAAATTAACTGTAAGAAATGATGGAGGCCGTGGTGTGAGCAGTAAAAATTGGCCAATGACTCTATGCTCAAGTCATTCAAGAGCTAAGCTCACTGCCTGGCTTTACATTACACAAAGCCTCTCATGAGTGTTCCAGTGTTTTCTTTGCCAGGTTTAACATTTTACCAATCAATTCAACTCTGTGAGTAATAAATACACAATGTCCTAGTACAGAGAGGGAACATAAATAAGTCGTGTGTAGAGTCAGAAGGGACTTGTGTGCAAGCGAATTAGTAATTACTACTGCCAACTACACTGTTGGTCATTTCCCATGGTCATTTCTCGAATCTACTGTGGTTTACATCTACATTGTTAATTAACTTGAACTTTTTTCTTTCACTACTTCTTCCGATGACACAAACCAGATAGCTTGTCTTAATAGGCCTTCATGTGTATGAGGACTGTGTGTAACTACATTGGCATGCCATTAATACAATGATGGTTTTATCCCCCTTTGGTGTGGAAGATGACCACGAGAACATGGTAGAACCTTTGAAACGCCTAGTGAGATCATGGTCAATCTGATTTATAGGAAAGCGCCTCAGCTAAAGACTGAAATAACCAATAAATACTTTGTTCTTAAGGGCAGCTAACGGATCAGTAATTCTGGGTTCTGAATGGGATCTGGTGCCAAGTGTGGACTCAACAGGAAAATACTGAAACTAAACAGAGGTATGGGGAGAGCATGCGTCTTGCACTGGTTACTACAATTCAACTGCCATCACTGAGTCCAGCACACATTCTCATACATTACACCTTACTAGAGTCTGCAGTGGGCCACGGACGCATAGAGTCATAAAAGCTTTATGTTACAGCAAAAGTGGCGTTAATATGATTTTCACAGCCAGGGCCTTAATGACTGTCGGAAGCTGTATCTAGTTAGACTTGGAGGGGGAGGAGGGCACTAGACAATAGTGTGTATGTTTTCATCAATTTCTTGAAATACAATACAGTGTTAGTATCTCAGCACATGAGAAGCCCTGTAGAATAGTTTTGAAAACCCATTTTTATCAATGAAGGAGATATCTACAATTTATAATCCACTATCTTTGACTTGAGCAGATTATGTATGAGCGGTCAAAAAGCTTATTGATGTTCAGTGCTGAAGCTGCATTGTGCATCTTTGTTCGGTCTCTCCGGGGGAGGGGTGGGGAGGGTCTAATTCACAGGGTTTAGAAAATCCAAGTGCAGGCTTGATTAAAGCTCCTTTCTTCTCAAAAGGTCAAAGCCAATATACTAACAAATATAAATCAAATGAGACTCTTATTACCCGTTGTAGGCGTGCACCCTAAAGGAAACATATTTGGTACCAATTTTATATACACAACCTCTTGCTTTGAACTCACAATCTAATAGATTGCCTTCTTCGTGCAGAGGCAAATAAAGGATCTGTAATGATACAAAATAAAGGTAATTTGAAATGCATGCATCTCAGAATATATCCTTTTTTTGTTTGATCTTTCTCAAGAGTAAAATTCTACCTGCTAGCACAGACTAACAACAGGTTATTGATCCTAAGCACATGAAACAAAAATAACCTCAAAAACAAAAAGTGAAAGAAAGAAAACCAATTTTCAATGCCTTTGCTCAGTGAGATGCATGTATCAAATACTATAGGTTAGACCAAATCAGAACTTTGTCCCACCTGCAAATCACAAACTATGAAGTTGTACCACATCGTGTTTTGTTTTATGAATAGTATAACATTGCTTCCAAAAATGAATTGAAACACAATAGGGTAGAAATTTGTCCTTTTTGATTTGCAGGTCGGTCAGAGTTTTGATTGATTTGGTCTAGCCCTATGTTTAACAGGTTTGCATGACTGTAATAGCAAGAGTTAAGGATCAACAAATCAATGATATTCAACATTTTAACCAGGTAAACAATGCACACAGCACGATTTCAATAAAATACACCCTTTCAAAATGTATGTCTATTATAGCATCTGCTGTGATTTACCTGACCACACAGACATTTGACAAAGCCAACATTCAGGTCTCAAACTGGTCCGAAGAACCGTGCATTGTAAAGAGTGACATTTTAATCCTACTGATGGAAATGCTAGCAACGCTACATCAGATGTGTCTATGGCCTGCAGATAAGGTCCCAGCAGCAGGTATAAGGAAAGTCTTAAAACTGGTATCTTTCCTTCGTGAACTTTAAACTTGGATTCCGATTCTGCCTTTGAAGATTCAAACTTTGCAAACATTTTGAAGACAAAAGAAGACACTTCTGTGAGAGAAGACAGAGCTGTGGATAACTATTAAGGGGAAAAAAAATACACTAAACAGCTGCTGCTACTGTGTGTTTATAAGACTTCATCTCTTTGTCAACTGGAGATGTTTGGCAGGAAATAAACTATGTAAATCTCGACAGTATTATGTGCACTCGTCAGAACGAAATGGTTAGTCAATAAAACACCGACAGCTGACGTCTTAACAAATTGTGTTCCGCCTTTAAAGGATTTGTCCGGGTAAACCAGGGAAAACCAGCCCTGAAGTACCTCAATTCCTCATCCTGGAAAGGTCAGTGTTATTTTGAACAACAATAATAAAATTCAAGATCAAACAGCTACCCTGAGAGCATATTTTCAAAAAATATATAATCATCACACTATTTCTACTTCCATCTTTTCTATCCAGCTCTTGCATTTCACAAAATATCTGCAGGCTTATGGTGACCTAATTATTATTCAAAAAATAATAATTCCTTGCATATAAAATACTTGGCGTTCTGCTTCTCCTTTGGTATCATTTTCCTTTGAAAATCATGATCCATGAGAAATAAACCCTGACTGAAAGATTCACCACACTCCTAAAAATCACTCTGTGATTCGTAACAGCTGGATACAGTAATTAGCAGTCAATGACTCATTTATTATTATTTGTTTATTATTCTACTATTTACTCAAGAGTTATGGTATTTGCAATGTGTTCAATTACACTCTTTCACATAATCTACGGAGTACATGGTGTCAAAGTAATGAACATAATAGTTGATGAAACACTTTCTACTTTTGCCTCTATGAAGCCAAACAAGCGCATTGCCAGCTGCCACATCAGAATATTCAGAGACAGTGGCAGTTTCCATGGCAACCGCAAATTTAAAGATGCAGCTACTTGACAGTACTGAATAGCAACAACAAAAAACTGCCATCAAATTGCTATGCTTCACTTATCTACACTTCATGAAATAAACATCAAATATAACCTCTGCTTAAACCCCAACAATATGGGGAAGGGAGAATTTCACCACAAACTTGAAAAACCCATAACATCCTCACCTTCTTTCTGTAATGCTTAACTCCTACAATCAAAACAGGACCAAAACAAAAATAAGTGAAGTTACATATTTTGGATGGTGTTTTACTGCACTTGTAAAGGGGCAAATTCTTAACTAATTTTTAATTCTTAAATTCTTAATTCTTATTTATTTCCTATAACTGCAGCACTACTTACTTCACACTGCAAAGAATCTCTGAAACAACATCTGTCCCCCAGAGTATAACATGTATTTATCACCAGAGACTGATATTTCTTCCTGTTTTGCAGCTAGAACATAAAATACTGAAAAGGAAGGAGGAGGAGGGTATTTGGCTGTCTGGTGTTAGCTATTTATGTCAGTACTGCTGTAAAAGTCTCAGTTTAGCTAGATTAATTCAGATGCAATGAAACTCAAATGAAAAAAAACCTTGCCTTTCTTGGAACAATGCCAAATGGCACCATAAACAGCTTTTTTATGTAATAGGTTTAAAGGTGGCTCTATTAAGAGTAGTTACAATCTTTTTTTCTTTTTTTGGCGGTTGTTCTCACAAGGAATCTTCAGCACGTAAGCACTGACTACACGCGTTATCTGCAAAAGGCTTGAGCTCTGGGTCACGAGCGGTCACTCACAGAGATTGCATTCCCTTGAGATTGCATTGCTCCCCCCATGAATAGCAGCTTCTGCACATGTGAAGTCAGCCAAGCAGCTCCTCATATCGTTGGACGTGTCTTTCTGATGCAGAACAATGGCTGAGAGTCAAACAGGGGTCCTTAGACATAGGCTAGGGGTTCCTTAAAAACCTGCAAACATTGTACCCCAAACCGGGCACACACTGAACTCACTCAGTAATTACTTTTCTTCCCATATACTATACGAAAATGTCTTTTAGTCTTTCAAGTGAGGTGCAAAACTCGATTTACTGACACCTTGTGGACATCAAACATTGTATTGTACAATTTATAAGATCTAAATTAATCCTGAATAAATTCCAAATTCCCCCCTCTGGTATTAATATTATTAACTTGATTAAGGCCCTGTTGGCCTGCATACAGGTTTGGAAGGCTACATTATTAATATCATAACTAGAATATTTTGATTAGATGTGATGTCAGTTTAACCATGAGGGTTAACCTTGAAAATCATATGAAAAGGCCACACCATATACGCACATTAAAAAGAAAGCCCTGAAGGAATAACACCCTAATACAGATGCAGATAAAGAGGCTGTGAAACAAAGATGTTGGGAATGTGGACACTTACTGCGTTCAATTCAGCCGTTTAGATTTAGGAACCATGGATTATTTAAATAAACTGTCAGCATAGATTATATTATAAAGTATAACTGATTCTAAAGTATTACCAAGCTGTATAGCTCTCCAAGAAAGCAAAGACAACTCCTTTTATTTTGAGGGAACCAAATATTAAAATACCGATAATGAGAATTACTGAGAATTAGTAAAAGCTTGGATATTTTTGTTATCTGGAGATTTTGGTTTAGTTTCAAATGGATTCCTGAGCAGAATATTCAACCTAAGACTGAAACCTTTTCCCATATTGCCTTTGACCCTTTCCTTGAAAACAAGGATGAGAGCAAATGTTTTATTACATTACAAACCCTGGCAATAACCCGTTATGAGGCGATCATCTCTTGCTGTGCTAATAAAGGCCAGAAATCACATTAACATCTCTGGGATGAGAAATGGGAACTGACATCAGGCACCTTTACCTCTCCCCCAAACGCCCTGCAGACATGTCTTGTGTTTAAATGTTAAACTGTCCGGCTGTGCCAGAGCCCACTGACTGAGCCTCTCGGGGCCTCTACACAGGTGACACCAAAGACACAGACAAAGAAAACACAAAGTGAAGTGTGTGACAGTATTCCTTAAATGGACTACTTTACTAGCAGAATTAATGGGAATTGCAGAGCACATGCAACATCATAGACAAGGAATCTAGGAGCTGGTGGCTATCAAAGTTGCTGTTTTCCCTGGTTTCTCTCCATCACTCCCCCATTATGCGTTACATGTGGGGAGTTCTCTTTTGAAAACACCATCTATTATACCACGTCAGGGTGTAAGGTTGAGACCCCAACCTTAGATCTGCTCAAATTAGACTCTGAAGGCAGAGTGCTTAGAGGACAGAATACATATTTGCCCAGCATTGTCATTCTGTCTTACCATAGTGCAGCAACCGTATCAGTTTATCAAAGATTTAAAGTTCATTTTACGAGTTAATCTCTTGCAATATAGGAGCAATTTATAAAATTTGTCAAGCCTCCCCGTGTCCTAGGCTGATGTGGGCAGAGAGATATCAGGCTACTGCACACATTTTCCCTAGGACATTCAAATGATGGGATCATAAAACTTACTGAATGAAATAGTAATGGTGCTAAACAACCCTGCACAGTAACCTGCCATATAGGTTGTAATTTGCAGCATAAAAAGTTTTAGTTGTAGAAAAAGAAAAACACTGTTATCCATTGGCAACGACCTGAATAGAAAGAATAAAATGAGTTCCCCCTCGTTTAGCTCGCTGCCTTTCGACAGCATAAATAATTAAACTTTTACATGTCAGTTGAGAATCTTTTTCAATGTGTTTTTATGTATTCTGTAGATGAACCTGGTTTGTCTTCATATTTTGTAAACCCAACCTTGTGTGTATTGTATCTGTGTTTGTGTGTATTTTATTGGAACACTACCACAAAGTTCACAAAAGCTAATTCAATCCTTAACAACATATTTTGGTCAGCTGTTGTTTTTTTGCCTTCAGCTGTATAAAAGCAAAATAAAATAAACAACTTCAACAACTGTCACGTCTCTCTAATGAACAAAGACAAACGCAGTCCTCTTTTCAGCTCTCCTCCGCTGGCAGGACACAAGCTGTGACCTTCTCACAAGAAGAGATTTGAAACCAAGGGCATAAAAGCAGTGCTACATGTAAAAGAGATAAATAATGAACATGCAATATTCTGTTCGTTGCAGGCAGCCATAGCGGGAAAGATACAGCTGGGTTCTTTTATTTTTAATATGAATGGCAGGGTTTATCCGGCCTAGATACAGAAATATTTCCAGAGACAAAAAAGGTTTTGAAAGAAAAAATAATAAAAATCACAAGATGCAGTCAATGGCAATATTTGTCTCTCTCAGATGTTTGATCAGCTGGTAAGATACAAGGTGACTTCACACAGTATCACAGCAGATTTAATGCAGAGAACATGAAGCATATGTAAGCACACTCTGAGCTCTTTATATTTAGTAATATAAATACTGTGAATATTAAGCTGAGAATCATTCTGGCTCCCTGCCAGTAAGTTGTTAAAATTCATGTTTCTGTTTCACATTAATTGGTTGTGAGGAATATCATTTTCAGCAGTGCTATTATAACAGTACTGGTAATTAAATTGTTGTAACAATTAAACAAGCACATTTGTAAGCTGTTGGGTTTTTAATTCTCTACCACGGTTTTCTTGTTTTGTTTTTTTCCCTCCAATCATTTGTTGAAAAGACATAGGAAAATGGTTTTAAATACTGAATCAATTGCTCCTGAACCTAAAACTACAAAATACAGGACCTATGAAAACAGCAGCACATTTTTAACAGTTTCTCCGGTTAGTTTAATCGTGTTTTGGGCCTGCTTTGAGTAGTATATTTCCCTATTGTGCCTCCGTTGTTTCTTAAAGCGGTCATTTTGCCAATTAGATGTTTAAATAAAATATTTCTTAACCACCAAGAAGCTAATCTCTGACCCACTGAGTACAGATGCCTGCCATGGAGTACTGTAAAACTAGACTCAACTTTCTCTTAAAATGTTAAAAATAACAACTCAAGGGCCAGGAGCTTCAAGTAACTGCAGGCTCCACTCCATGAACTTGCTCGTTTTCCAAGCCTGACTCGGAGCCAGATGCTGAATTCCAAACTAACACCGTTGCAAAGCATGGGAGCTCACAAGGAAACGTGGCCGGAATGCTGTATAGGAGAATTTATATAAATGCCATCTAAAAATAAAACGTTTCAAACTCTAATCAATTATATAACAAATATTACTTTGCTAGTCTCAGTTTTATGGATACAGGAATGGTACACATGTAGACATCTGGCCCATTTTGTAAAAAAAAGTCATACAGCAATTTACAAGAGAATCAAGGCTAGTGCAAGTGGGGTTTGAGTGAATGGGATTCTCACAACAGCACTGATTGACAGGGGAAGGTTGACGATTTCACAGTCGACGCAATAAGTAAACGTTTGTGCTTTTATAAAGTAATACTAATTTAAAGTATAAACATTAAAACAATCATTATAAAAACATAGACCTCTCAAGCCCTTTTAGAACTAGGGGGTGGAACAGTAATTGCACCTGTAAAGAATGGCTACTGATCCTGCTTGAGGCACTGCAATGATTTACAGTGTGATCCCTAGTGCACATCCATTACACGGACAGCTCAGACTCCGAGCCCCACAATTACATCATTTGTTACAGGTCCCACTGCCATAGCTGGACTATAAATCTGCATTACAGACGTCATCACTAACCAGCCAAGACTTAGAAAGGTGAAGACCCTTTTTAAACGGAAATTAGCAGGACTGCACAACAATAAATTGAATGCATTAGACTTGTAACGGGATCTATCAAAACAGATTTCCAAGGAATTCATTATTTGAACACCTTTAATTAAGGCTTTCTCTCTTGAATGTGCTTCTTATTAAATGAATGCAAAATCCATTTAGAAGAATCTGATTAGTATGCTTTGACACAAATTCAAATCCTCATAGGGTTTAAAAAAGAAGGATGACTTAAACATATCTTTTTAGGGGACTGACAGAAGACAGATTGGTGCAATATAATCTGAATGTTGTTCGGCACCACTTCACAACTCTCTGTCCAGTAAATGTATTGAGCCCACAAAACAGGAGCCCCCGAGGAACTCGCCATGGCAACACAGCAGGCCGAGGGATTACCGTCGTATTTGCAATGCCCGCTTGTTATTTGCAAGGCACTAAATTAAAAAAATAAAACGTCAGCCCTGGTTACCACTTTTTAGAAAGAAAAGATTCCCAACCAAGACTGGGAGGATTTCAGACAACAATTGCATTTGCAGAGCCCTGGAGATATCGCTTAACGATTCTCTCCAGAGCAACATTTTTCTCTACTCACGATTACATTCCCTCATAAATATCAGCTTTCCCTGACTTCCTTTTAAAAAAGGCCACCTGGACTTAAAAATAATCTGGCTAGTATTCGTTTCAACCCTGTCACAGGTGCTATGTTCTTCTGAGAATTCAAAGTTGTGGGTGACTCTTGGTGGCAGATAATTTTAATCAATTTCTTCAGAACTAGAGTAATGGAATAGTGCCAAGACTTAACAGAGAGATTAAAAATCCTCTTCATAAACGATTGCTTTTTTTCACAACCTACACATCAAAAGAGAAGTGACCTGTAAAATAACCTTCCAAGGGACCGCTGGAGAATAAAATATGGAGTTTGTTTGTATGTAATGTATTTTAAAAGTAGTTTAACAATCTTACAACTTAAAAATGAAAGGCAAAGGTCTCTTCTTAAGTGATGTAAAAAATTCAGAACAGCTACCCTGATAAGTTTTCTTTAGTTCTGCAAAAATGTGACCTTGCAACATTATCGTTTCCTCTTTGAAAAACTACCAACATGTTAAAGTAAAATTACCACTTGACCCGGCCTCTACACCACCTGCACCTCTTTTTCATGTCCTCTGTCAAGCTATACACTTCTTTGCTACAATGCGGGCAACAGAAACACTTTATAGCCTAACTCATAGACATGAGGGATAGAGGGAGCTAATGCATGCAACACACAGAAATTCCCACAGTATAAGTCTGCACTGTGACCTCTGATCTCTGCATTGCAGCCAATTGGAGGCAGACTTTAATCAGACGTTAATCTGTTAAAAACTAAAATTGCATATGTAAGGATTTGTGTTTATTTGAAGGGGGGTGCAGTAGATATGTATTTTTAGAACTCTTATATTTCACTGTAACTTTTATGCCTAATGCACCCTTTTGCACATACCGGGGATTAACGCTATTATGTTTGCACTTGTTAGCTCATTGCACCTGGGTATGTGGATTGCATTTCATCCTGATTGCACTTACTGCACTTTGTAAAGCTTTGAGAATGGTCCTTGTAAAAACTATAAATTGCACTGGGTAATGGCTTCTGCTAAGACATAATTAAAGGCCACATTATTAAAGCAATGGCTGGCTCCCCTTTCTCCACATTAACCCAGCACACAGGTATAGGGAATGTGAATTTGTCTTCTCTGCCGAGCACGTTTCCTCCAAGCGTTTGTATGCTTCTGTGTCAAAGCATGTACCATCTTCAAAGCACTGCAATCAAGGCATGAGTGACCCCCTCAATAATTTTCAGAGCACTCCGTTTGTCAGAATGCTCTATTAAAATGCTATTAGTGCGGCGCTACACAATATAAAAGATGGAGCTAAGCAAATGTATTTTCCTTTCAGTATTTCACAACCATTTTGATACTGCCAGTGGGATTTCTAGATTACATTCATAAACAAAGGGTGGTGTCCACTTTAGCTTTTAGCTTTCAGGTTATTATGCTGTAAATAGTTTATACCATCATAAATTTGCTTGTTGCTTATCTGGAAATATGCAATTAAGCCATAAATTACAGTTTAAGATGCAGATCAGAGAGTGGCCTTTCCTTTCAGAAGCCAACATTTCTTTTGTAGTAAGGATATAAAAATGATTGGGTACCAGGCTCTCTTTTATTACTGGACATTGTGAAATGCATTTTTTTTTTTTTTTAATCTTAGTGAATTGGTGTTAGAAAAGCAGCCCTCTTACTGGAGAGGGTAACAGGCACAACAGCTTTGTGACTGGAGAAACTCGTTGTCTTGTGTCCATTTATCACAAAGTCCAAAATCCAAAGCACATCAGAAATACACCTCCAAAACACATGAGGCCAAACTACATAACATAACTATGCCATGCAAGTGTGCCTTAGTTCCATAGAAGCAAGCTATTTTTTGGGAAGGTTCCAGATCTATGCAACGTTCGTTTCTAAAATATCGACTCAAAAAATAAAGTGGTTATCTTTCTGTTAAAACTCTGACAGCCAGAGGACTGTCAGCCTGAAGGGGCTAATGAGAGCAGAACAAGTGCAGCCCCACCAGAGAGATGGTGTGAAAAGAGGTAAACTGAATCTCACCTCCACACAAAAATGGCAGGGGGCTATAGAGAAAGAGATCAGTTCAGCCAATAATGAGTGGAGTCAGACAGCTTAAGAGCAGACGGGGAATGGAAAATACTGAAGATATAGCGTCTCTCCAGGACTGGAGCTGGGCACCACTGCTGCAGATGAGAAGAGACTAATGACTTAAGACTGCCCATCTCCTTCTGCAGGCTGTAGGCCCTTCTGTTGTCAAATGATGACAGACACGGTCCCTTTACCTGCCCTCACCCATTTAAATCAAATATTCTTAAATAAGATTCCACGTTTTCACATGTTTCAGCACATTGGTTAGTTTTGATATGTGGTGCAGTCATTTTCCTTCTCTATCCACCCCATCAGTGCAGATTCCAGTGCTCTCCACACCGCCCACCCAGCATCAGCACCAATACTTGCAAACTACTCAACACCCGTCCCTCCAATTTCTCACTCAGTTTACTATGGAATTACCCAAACTCTTAGAACTAATGTGTTCAATTTAACAAAAAACAATTGTTAAAATTCCCCAATGCGTGACATAATAATTCTTTACACAAGCCTGTGTGGGCAAAACACATTATTGTAAATTGCAACAAAAAGTTGTCCTTTGAACACACACAGAATGTGTCGAATGGAACACATGAGTTCTAAGAGTGTGTATTAAAAAGGAAGACTTGCATATTCAATATTAATATTACACATTTCACCAAATATAGATAACGAACATATATTGAAAGGGCTGTTTTTTTTTTTTGTGTAATATACAAACCCATTTGCAGCCAACACGCTTCTCATGGGCCCCTTCACACTAGAGCTTTACAAATACCTCGCTGCAGAAGCCAATGCACATACATAAACATGTAGAAACACGTCTCAACCTTTTTCTCTGCGGGGTTGTTTTTGGCAGGTGCAAAAAAAAAAACACACTTCCATCTATTTTAAACACGGCCTCCCTGTCGAAACTGAGCAGGTCCGTGCATTGCATTCACAGAACTGAAAACCAAAAGCAGGTCAGCACGACTGAGATGCGACTCAATCGAAAGCAATGAAACACGTGTGGCAGCGGACGGCTCAAGCGCAATGTCTGTACGACTCAACACGTACCATCCTGCAGCTCATGAAACTCAGCTTGGGCAGCGAGGACCCCCGTATCTAAACGTGCAACTTCGCCATGCTCAATGACACAACTCCTGCTATCTAAACGTGCAACTTCGCCATGCTCAATGACACAACTCCTGCTAAACCGGAGCACATCAACACGACGCGGCAGTTGGCAGGACGTCACTAGTCCCTCGGGGGCTGCAGTGTAAACCGACAGCTAGTATAAGTCCGCATTATGGTATGAACACCCAGCGCCAGCGGTTTGAGGTGCCCCTGCTTGGGGGGCTGCTACTCCTCCGATGAATCCACAGTTTCCTGCCCCCCTGCCTGCACGGCTGGCGTTATTAGTCTGCAGGGAAACGAAGTTGTGTAGGTGGTTTTTTTTTTCATGGCACTAACCTGAGAGGCCTCCCCCGATGACAATGACGTCGTATTTGTTGGATGTCATGGTGGCTTTTTCTTTACTTTTGTGTGGTGTCCCCCCCCCGCAGCAGCTGCTGTCTGTCTCTGTCTCGCCGGCTCCAGTGAGTCCCACTCGCACAGCACCGGCGCTGGGATCCGTATTTAAAGCGCAGAGCCAGACACCCCCGCCGGGGAGCTCCGCCTCCGAGCTGCGCTGCCTCTCCACTTGGCTTTGGTTCGCCGCTCTGCGCAGATCTGCGGAATCCCCCGATCCCATTGGTGCAGAGGCGCAGACTATGCGGGAATCTGCGCTGCACGGACGCGACCCCTCTGGTCGTTGGCTTGCTCCTCCTCAGCCCTTCCGAGTTGCGATCTGTTTTGATGAGACATGCCCGTCTTCTGAAAAGCCTTATATTTAAGCTCCTTTTAAGGCTAACTTGACGAAGTGAGTAAAGAATAATGCAATACTGGGCTAAACAGCATTAGCTTGTGATTGCAGTTTTTGTTTGGTTGGTTGTTTCAGGTCATGCTCATCCTTTTTAAAGCAAGAAGAAAAATGCATAGGTGAATGAAGGACATTTAATGGTTGCAACAGGTGTCCCATACTAAAGTGTGACTAATATTTGTATTCACTCCACAATGAGTATTGTAGCCTAGACTGCCTTTTAGAGTCTCTCTCTGCTTTAACCACCAGGCATATTTGTATTTATTTATTTTGAATTACAATGTGCATTATCTAAAAACATCTACCATCTTAACATTAACATCTTGTTTAATTATAAATGAGCTCTGAGATTACAAGGAAAAGGTTACAACCATAAATACATACTAGCACTTACTCGTACTGGTTTACACCGTTACTGAATTTAAAGACTTGTTGAGTCAAAGAAAATGCGGCCTATCGGCAACACAGCTACATAAAACTTAAAGCCAACCTTTGAAATCATAATCCGAGCAGTGCAATAGTTCACCTGCAGGAGACAGAGAGGGGGAATTATTGGATGTACAATAGCAAGATTAAGCAAGGTCTTCAGAACGAGAAGTCCAAATGTCTCCAGGTCAGGAGCAGGTAAAGATCTAAGAGGCCTGTAAAACATATTGGATAGTATCCCTTGTTAAGCTATAATTGCATTTAATATTTGTATTTCTATAGCTTGTGGACCCTTTAGTGTTTTTATATTTTTTTGTATTTAGAAATCTAACAGCAAATGTGAAACCAGGAATTTGCACAAGAAAGAAACAAGCAAACAACCACAAAAAAAGCCTGTCTCTTTATACAATACCCATGTCTATAATGTTGTTTAGAAGTCTGTCTTGGGAGCAGACAATGCATTTTCATTCTAAGGTCATTGCTCTCTGTAATGAATTTGATTTCTAAAGGAATATTGATGAGATGGAAACCCTGGGATTTGAGATTTCCATTATGTATTGATTTAATTAAGATATTCTGTGGGTCGGTTGTAATGTTGTAAAACCTACAATTACCCCATCCAGGAGGAACTTCTTTAAGAATAAATCACATGTACAGTATGTATGAATAAATAAATTAAATATTCTGCCATACTGTAGTTAAATCTATATGGCTATAAAAGCATTGGCAGCTCTTTTGCTTTGGACGTGGACATCTGGATAAACACTGGATCTGGATTGCTATAGATGAAGTCTTCCCTCTGGTGGATGGAGAGGGGAGAAAACCAAAATCAGAAGTGAATGTCTGGACTTCATTAAAATCCACAGAATTGACTAAAATGCATGACTTTATATTATACTGTGTTGTTTTTAATCTTTATTGAATTTAGTGCTGATTCATTTATTTAATTTACATACCATATTTATATTCAGTCAAACCAATGTCTGGCCTGGTCTGGCACAAGGGCTTGTGGGATATGAAAATTGTCTAAAACATTTTCTATCTAGACTCTTAAGTTTGAATCTATTTTCATTTTAAAAAGTTTCTATTCAATGTAAATGTATTGTCTTGTCTTTGGAATAATTTATTCCAGTAACATGTCCAGAAGGGGGTAAAATTATGTGAAATAGACTGCTTTTATGAAATCTTCATGTGGAAATTCGCATAAAGTTATGTTTAGGTTACTTTTCTGAGAATGATGAGCATGTGAACTTGTGTGTTTGGACCATGTGTAACTGATTTCTATACAAACCACTGAGTAATAGGCTGCAACCTCGCCTTTCACAGAAATTCAACACTTTGAATGCTTGAACTGTTACACATTTAAACCAGCCAAAGAATCCAGAAATTCATAAAGTCATAAGCAACTTTCAGAATAAATCAGTTTTAAAACAAATTACTACTTACAATTTAGTGAAAAGCTTACAGTATATTTATATACTTATGTATAGTGTGTCAAAAATGATAGATTTCATAAAATATTTGGCACCCCTGTTTAAGATGCAACAGCTGACCATGTTATTTCTTAATATATTTTTACTAAGTTATATTTTACTGACTTTTCAGATATATATACAAATGTGAGTAGGCTTCTCTTAATCAGAGTAAAGATATATGTAGAAATGAGTGTGCAGTATGGGAGTCAATATGAACTCCTGCTCAGAAAGTGGTGTATAGCATCTATACTGGTAATGGGCATATTGTAGATAATCCAAATCCAATGTTGATCTCATTTAGCAAAGTAAGCTACTAAAGGCCAAGTTAGCAAATCTTTGTCCTTTGCACATTAGGGATAGCCCTGCATTTGAACCAATAAGAAGACATCTACCCAGGGGATATAGTGTCCTGTTTTTTTGTAACAAAGTCTCTGCAACATGAAGCTTTGATTAATTAATGCCAGAGAGAAGTCTGTTTTATGGAATATCCAACTATAATATAAACCTACATAATCTGAGCACCGAAGCAAATCATGATTATTTTAAGTTAGTAAATGTATAATGTGTAATGTCATTTTCAGCACAAAATCTATATTATATTATATTTTTTAGGTTGGTGGAGGAAGGTGTCTCTTTATTGGTATCAGGCCTCAGCAAAAATAAATAGTTTCCTTTGAACCAGTTGCCTAGGTGAGGGTTTGTGGTTGTGCTTTAAACATCCTGACAGGTGTGGCATGTCAAGAAGCTGATTAAACAGCATGATCATTATACAGGTGCACCTTGTGCTGGGGACAATAAAAGGCCACTGTAAAATGTGCAGTTTTGTCACAAAACACAATGCCACAGATGTCTCAACTTTTGAGGGAGTGTATAATTAGCATGCTGACTTGCAGGAACGTCCACCAGAATTGTTGCCAGAGAATCGAATGTTAATTTCTCTACCATAAGCCACCTCAAACATTGTTTTAGAAAATGAGGCACATAAGTGCAACCGGCTTCAGAACCGCAGACCATGTGTAACCACGCCAGCCCAGGACCTCCACATCCAGCTTCTTCACCTGCGGGATCATCTCAGACCAGCCACCTGGACAGCTGAAGAATCTGTGGGTTTGCACTGAAGAATTTCTGCAGACTGTCAGAGACCATCTCAGGGAAGCTCATCTGCGGCTTGTCGTCCTCAGCAGGGTCTTGACCCGACTGCATCTCTGGTGGACATTCCTGCAGTCAGCAGGCCAACTGCACACTCCCTCAAAACGTGAGACTTGAAATCCATAGATTAGGGCCCAATGAATTTATGTCAATTGACTGATTTCCTTATATGAACTGTAACTCAGTAAAATCGTTGAAATTGTTGCATGTTGCATGTATATTCTTGCTCAGTATGAATCACAATAATTCCAGCAATGGCTGTCCCAAAATTTGAGGTTCAGGGAACAGGGGAGGAAAGGAATGTCAGATGAGAGATTAAATTTAAATTGTTGTGCAGGAGTGCCACCTTGTGAACAACAATGTGAGCTGCATGTTAAATCAGCCCTAGATCAGAGGAGGTACATTTTAAACAGTTTGGCCATCAGAAGGAGTTTCTCCCCGAGACAGATAAGCACTTTTTACACTTTTGTTTCATTTGCTTCCTAAATTAAATACTGCTATTATTACACTTCTAGGCGATATTCCTTTAATCATATTTTATTGAATGATTATGAGAAGATACTTTTTCACCTTGCAGATCATTCATCAGTGAACGACTTCATAGATACAGAAAAACAAATGTGATTGGTAGTTACCAAGGAGCACAGCCAGCCTGGCCCAGTAGGATACAGGTAACAGAAAAGAGGGGAAATGTGGGGCAGGGGGAGCTCAGGATAGGAAAAGGATATGGAATATGGTGTGGTGCAAGGATTCGTCCATCTTAGAAAATGTACAATAGAAATAAACTCCTCAGTCCTAATCACCCCATTTGATTTATGCACCCAAAGAAGAGTGTTAATCGCTGGCATCAGACTCTGGAAAGGCCACAGTGTCTTTGTCTTTTCTATACAGTCAGTTACTTTACTGCTCCGATCACATGATGGATAATGGATGGATTTATCAACCTTCTTGGGGCTCCAGGATGTTTTGTGAGTATAGTATGTTGAATGGAATGCTATTCGAAGCATCACATTCTGGACTGGGGGGGTATTTTCAGAAAAGAAACAAGGAGGACAAGACCCCAGTCCAAGAGAGGCCAAACTGAAATGGCACAGCACAGGGACAAGATTGACAAGGCATGCATTCAGCACAATGTAATTACATGACCTCCTCCTGTTCCACTAATGATCATAAAGATCGCTCCCTCCCATACCCCATACATATGTCATTAACCACATCTGGAAAACTGCTGATCCTACTCCCGAACATGAGGTTTACATTGCCCCAATATGTATCCCAAGCCCTGAGGATTTGGAATAATCAGGGAAACTCTAGCCTGCGTGCAATCATACCGAGAGTGCCTGTCTAACAGACCTATCAGCAGCTCGAATCAGAGGTTCTGTTTAAAAAAAAAACCAAGGGCTGTATTTTTCCAGGTCATGTATATTTTCAGGAAACATATATACACTATATTTATTTTCCTGGAGGGCAACAAATGTTTTCATACTGTGCTCGGTAATTCAGCAATTCGATTTGTTTTCAGCTATGGTTTGCTCCTGATCCATGGGTGCTTATAGCCTAATTTGGAAAAGTCCCCATTATGACCCTTTACTGGAGATCTCCGTATGAAACGCTGAGGTTTTCCCATCTGCCTTTGTAGTCCTTTGTTACATAATTTGAACCTACACCAGAACGTGACACTACCTTCCGCTGTCACGTTCCTCTATCAAGTGTCATATGATCAATTCTGTTGTCCCTTATCACGTCACCTACCAGCTAAACGATTGCACTAACTCCCATTGAAAAGGGACAATATGACAGGAGACAACAGATAACAGGGCGTGCTCGACTGCATTGCCGAAACGATGCACTCATGCTTCACGAAGAAGGCAAGAATGTTTTTGAGATTGATGTTGTTTCTTTTTCCTTTTTTTTTTACAACCACTTGCGGCAGAGAGATGGGATCATAACACTGAAAAGATTTGCTGTGTACAAACGACTGCAAATCCCCAAAACAAGTCTTATCAAAGTTAATGTACCTTAACAATCAGAATTGGACCATTTCAAGCCAGCTATCAACAAGCTGACTGCAGTTAGATTTTTTGAACCGATAACATAATACCTAGTTGGATGGAGCTCAAAAGCTGACAGGCGAATACATTTCTTTGTCTCTCAGCCCACTGCTTTCGCATTTTGTTCAGCAACAGAAGACCATTTAACAGGTTTTTAAAAAGAAGTCTTTGTAAACACTGCTGGCTTAAGTCCGGTCCATTCATGTACTGCCACCCAAATAATGTCTTCCTCGATTACAAATCCAAATGGGAGATATCCGTATAAAAGAAAAAAAGTTCTCTGTATACAGACTGTTATTAAAATGGAATTAAGCTACTGACAGTGGACCATACACCCACAATATGCTGGTAGTCAACAAAAGTTTGCTTTTTCTGGAATCTTCCCGCTGGCCGTATTGCCTTCTTGCGCTGGACCCTGAATTAGCTGCACTCCTCGCAGTTGCAGGCCAGAATGTAGCGGTACGTGGCGGTGACGCGTGTCCCACCCGAGCAACGCAGACGCACTGCTTTCAGTTTGGAGGTGTGAGGCCGGCAGCAGAAGCAGGTACTCTTGAAGGGCTGCTTGAGGATGGAGCTGAAGGAAATGAGAGGGTCCGAGCGTGACGTGTGGCTGCAGTGACCCTCGCAGCGCGCCAGCAGCACCATCTAGAGAGCCAACAGGGAGAGGACAGTTTAGAGCGCTTTGCGGAAAGTCAACACCGCTGTTTTTGAGACAAAGACTGAGTTGTGTGTGTCTGTTTGTCACTTGTGCATTCTTAATTTTGTCTGAATTCATTTTGGCGTAACTTCCTTGGTGTCTTTAATGGCTGTCATGCTATGCTGAGGGGTTATTATCTAGGGATTTCAATACAATACAGATAATATGGTGGTCATGGTCAGGAGCAAGTGTATGAATGGTTCAAACGTTATTACAAGGGCAATCAGTAATTCCATCAATAAGCCTATACAGCAGTCGTTCTCAGCCCTGGTCCCCTGTCTCTGCTGGTTTTCATTCCATTCTGAACTCTTAATTGAACCCCTCATTGTTTTACGACCACATTTTCAATTGTTTTCAGCTCATTTGGTAACTGTTCATTTAAGTGGCTGACAACTGGGTTGGAATGAAAACCAGCTGACAAAGGCGTTCCCCCAGGACCAGGGTTGAAAATCTTGAAGGACAATTGGGGGGTGGGGAAGCTATTCTAACATGTTCTTAAAGCAGTCAAGAAAAGTGGTTGACAATGCCCTAAAAGTATTTTTAAAATGATGAACTGAATATGTGGTGACATTAAATTAAAGCAGTCTTTTACAGAAGAACAAACATAACCTTCTGTGCTCAGCTGCAGTCCATCAGGCTTTTATTTATTTTAGAGAGTTATTTTGTTTGCTCAGTTTGGAGAAAGATAACCAGGATAAAACAAAACACAAAACACAAACACAAAATGCATCCACCGACCTCCCTGGAGTAGGGCTTCAAGGCATTCAAGACTGAAAACAGGAGACACTTCTTCACACAGAGAGTTGTCACAATCTGGAACAAACTCCCCAGCGATGTGGTTGAAGCCGACACTTTGGGACCATTCAAAAATAGACTGGACGTGATCCTTGGATCACTTAGTTATTAATGGACACCAAACGAGCACAATGGGTGGAATGGCCTCCTCTTGTTTGTAAACTTTCTTAAGTATGGTAAATGTACTTCAATAAGAAACGGGACCACCTTCCTGTTTTGTCCTCCTCATTGTCAACCCTCTATCGCTTTAGTGATAAGTAGTTGGCCTCCTGCTGCTTTCTCATCACCTAACTCCGTGCCTCACCTCCCATCTGGGGGCTTTCGTAAAAAACTCAGACGGAGAACAGGGGAGCTGTCAGCAAGTGATGCCACAGCACCATGCTATTGGCTGTTTATAGAGCACCATTGACGTCACTGAGCACACCAGCCACTGGGAATATTTTTCCCTTCCACAATAAGCACTGTAGTAAAGCTGGGGTAAAGCTGGGTTATTATGGCATGGAAACACATTCACATGGCACAGTGACAACAGCTGGGTAGCAGATGTAGCTGGGGGGCTTTATTTTTAGGATACAGAGCCATCGCCCAGGTGGAAATCCATGCAGACACATTCCCTTCACAAGTTTTGTGAAATAACACCATCAGCATGGTTTTCTGAACGGGAAAAAGACAAAGCTGGGCCACTTAATAAACTCTAGTCTGAAAGTATATCACGTATCCACTTTCTGCACCTTTACAAATATAATTGAAGTAGTTTGACTCCATAAATCAGGCTTTAAAAATCTACTTGGCAGCCAACTTCTTCCCTTACCTTTTGAAAAGCTATATATAGCATCGGGCCTTTGACTTTCATAGTCATGTGAATTGGGAAATAAGCCAATACCTTTTAGTAATCTCCTTTTTATGTACTCCCATATGTGCGTTAATCAGGACTATTCTCAGATGTTAGACGTCTTGTTTTGTTTGATTTTGTTTGTGTGTTTGTTTAGTCTCACAGATGATTATACTCGTAAAAACGGGCTTTAGTTATGAAAACAAAGTGCATGCCAACCACAGCATGCTGCCACAATAATACAAGCTAACACACACAGAGGCGTATCTAGTAACAGGTCTCGAGCATCAAGCAGGAGACATATTTATACCAAGGGCAGGGAAGGGCTGTAGCAAAACTAGACAAGCCTATTATTTTGCAAGGCTTCTTCTTCATGTACAAGTTGACAAGGAGGGGAAAATTGAAGCGCATCACTGTGAGTCACTGTTATTGCACGGTGTGGCGGAGCTGCAGGTAATGTAGCAGATAACACATAGATAGGCGTGGCTCTTTATAAGGCTAGCTATGCATATAACTGTTCAGAAATAATTTTACAAATAGATCTTTAACCTAGGCTGCCAGGTTGCATATTAACAATGACCAAGTAAATATATATACAATCATCTTTAGCTTGTCCAAGGTATAATATGGTCATTCACAATTTAAAAGGAACCCTAGCATAGTGGTTGTTTGGTTAGGTTGTGTCCACTATTATCAGAGATAGGGGTCTAAAGATATGAGAACTTTATGAGTTCATAAAGGTTATATTTTGCTTTTAAGTCCTTGATTAGTTTTCCACTGGGAAAATTAGTTTAGCCTAACAGAAGCTTTAAGGTAAATTTAATTGGGAATCTTTCAGCATGGCGGAGGCCAACAGATACAGGGTTGCAGTCAACTCTCATGCTGGGAAGAAGAGGTGACTCATTCTAGTTAAAAAGGAGGGAGGGGGAAGAAGATCTGTATCAGTATCGTTGAGAAGGCAGAGAGCAGAAAACAAACCTGGATCCTGAAGTGTGTTGTTAAAAGTTAAAAGGCGCTGTGTCACGCCTTCCCCCACCACCTCCCTCTGCAGGCTTTTGTTCCTGGGTAAAATATTTTCATTTTCATTTCCTGTTTGCTGTTTCTTACCTTAGAGTTGCACTTATAAAAAGGGTGCCCGATGGTTTCCACAAAGTGGTGCCTCATGCATCTGGTCGGGTCAGTTTCGCTCAGATTCCCGTTTTCCGTTTTTCCCTCCGCGCCTCGGAACATGGCCAGCAGGGGGCATATGATACAGAAAAATACAATCCCAGGAATGCCAAGGGGGCCGCTGTTTTTCATTCTCGCCCCTGTTGGTGAATCTGCCCAGAGCACCCCCAACACACACAGCCCCTGTTACAGAGGACTAAGCTGCAGTCCCCACTGAACTCCAGAGCTCAGCGCGTTGACCCAGAATGTGCTTGCAGTCCGCAGGGTACGTGTCTCCATCTCGCCCTCTGTGGCTCGTCCAGCTATGGAACACCAGAGTTATAACAAGTTAGTGAAAGAGGAAAATAAAGTCCCAGAAAAAGTTCCCCAATTTCACAAACCTACATTTCATATCTACATTGTCACAATATACAAAACAATGTTTTATCTGTTGGTGGAATGTGGTTTGTTGTGATTATAATAGTGAACAGTACATGAGTTATATTATATTGTTGTAGACCTTGAAACACCTTGCATTAAGGCATTTGCCAAATCATTATAGATGAATTCAAAGAAAATGAAGATGAAGAAGAAAGATTTTGATTGGTGGCAGTAGTAGTATTTTATGTATTAATTCGTTCTTTCTTGTTCTTTCATTTTCGTTCTTTCTTTCTTTCTCTTGCTTTCCTTCTTTCTTTTTCTGGTAAATGACTTTGTCCAAAGCAACCACAGTTAGCTACATGGACATGATCTGAATTGCTAAAGTTATTTTAAAAAGACTTTGCAAGCTCAAGTGCAGTAATGAGAAAGTCTGAATCTTTCCAGGTCTTGTGAAGAGCACACTGCGAGTGCCAATGCCCAGAGACGGATGTCTGCATTCCTGCCAGTCAAGAGAAAAGACTATTTTGTTGTCTTTTAAGAAACAAGTGGGATGTAGGATGATAGGCAAGTTGGCAATGCTTTCTAGTGTTATTTTAGTAATCCCACAGCACACATTATATATTTTTAAGACATGTAATACATTCGTAAACAGCCGGGAGCGAAATACTTCCCCAGGAATTAATATTTAGGCAAAGGAAAGTGCTCTCAGAACAAGTTCCCTCATGACAGCATATCAACTGGACGCCAGCATATATGTTGTTCTTTTCATAAGAAAGGCTACTTTATTGTGCTTCTGACAATGGAATACGTGTTATGAAAAACTGTCACATGTAGTAATGAAATGCGCTGAAACGCCATTGCTAACATCTGTATGGAGTGTGCTGAAAAATGGCCAGTGCAAATAAGTCTTGCTAGACTGAATGTAACTTAAACCTAGTCTTGGGAGCCTACCACATAAGATTTGGAGGAATATCACTTCTAAAAAAAAAAAAAGAATATAAAAACTCCATTGTAAACCTTTGCTTAATAATTCTGTTTTCTTTTCTTCTGTTTCTTCATATGAAGACCAACTATTTAACTAAATTTAAAATACAGTGCATTAAAGTACAAGGGAGATATTGTCTTTATAAAAATAAATTCAGGTAATTTTTTTAACCATTTGAGATGTGGATTTAGAGAGAACGATATATCCAAGGTGCCGCAAGACATCAAAAGACAAAACACAAATCTTGAGAAGACGGAACTTAGTTTTATTACTTTGATGATTAATTGTTTTAAAAAATAATATTTAAGTGTCCCAAATAACAGGATAGCTAAGAATGATTAGAATGAACATCAGTTTAGTTTATGAGTAGTCTTGACGCAGAAATGATATGTACACCAAAACAGTCAAAACACTCACAACACAGACATGGGAGTATTTGGAGTCTGGGATCAGTACAGACATTCAAATATATTAGGCTTGAATATATATACCCTCATCTGTATTACATGAATGATTTTTAAAATTATATTAATACAACAAACTTGGACCTCATCCTCTCCTAATCCCAGCTGCTCTACATACTTTATTTTCTTGCACATCTTCTGATCTCTCTCTCTCTCTCTCTCTCTCTCTCTCTCTCTCCTCCTCCTCCTTCTTTGCCAAGAACCTTAAAGTTGTCCTTGATCTCTTCCTCTCCTGCTCCCAGTACATCTCGGCCTTGTTTGAAGTTACATCTACCAGATCTGTGCTCAGTTCCCCGCCCACATTCTGTCTAGATCTCAGCACTGCAGCTCTCCCTTGGCTGGCCTTCCTGCAGCAGAAATTCACTCTCTCAAACCAGTTTACCCAAAAGCCATGTCTATTCTGTGGACAGTTCACTAGCTATCTCCAATTTAAAGTTCTTGTTCTTGCCTATCTTCAATCTCTTGTGCCTAATGCATAAACAATAATAGCAATTAAAGCTGTTGTAGATAGCAGGAGCTTCAGAAGAAATAACTTAAAAAGGTTGATAGACACACACACACACACACACACACACACACACACACACACACATATAATTACAAATGGATGACATGACAGTCCAATTATGAGTGAAAGCTGAGCTACCTAAGTCACCCATAAATTCCAGAGTTAGGACTTAGTAGGTTAACTCTCACTTATGATTCCCTGTCGAGCTCCACTCCAGCGAGTCAAAGTCTCCGTTACAGATTGAGAGTTTCCTACACCTGCTACAGACAGAGATTTATAGAGCAATTGTTAGTCTGGGTATGTCCCCAAGAAGCAGCTGTATCTCCATATTTCATCACCCTATCCAAAGTACACAGAATGTGAGATATTTACACGTTATTGATTTGAAATGTGGTCAGTTTTTGCTCCTTCTGGTGGTTTAGTAAAACAATCTACTGACCATAACCATGTGTTTGAAATCTATACATAAGTCTAACCTTCCACTGTAATACAAGATAAAGATGAAACTATGTGTAGTAATAATAGTAATAATAATAATAATAATAATCCATCTTTAATAATGAGGGGCACAATTCATCTGTAAAGATCCAACAATAAGAGGAATTTTTCATTTTTGGGCAGCATATCATCATGTTTCAAAGCTTTTTGTATTCCTGGATTCTGGCCCCCAGCACCTCAGCTGAACCAACAGTCACTCACAATTACCCCTCTTGTCCACAGGAGGGGCGCTTAGTGTGGGGCCCCCGAGCTGCTGGAATACTTTTCTGAAATGATCCGTCCCCAGACACCGAGAACCAGAGTGGAAACAGAGTCCCACTGGCTTTTTGATCGCACTGGAGCCGAGTCACAGACAATAACAGAGCTGGAGGGGGAGTGACGCGAAGGCCTGGGTAATTCCTACGATTCGCGGGCTGGAACCTCGCACCGCTGCGGCGTGCAGACCTCCATTAACATTCATCAAATCACGCCTGTTGAGTGCGCTATCAGGACAGCGCGCGGGCGGCACCGTTAGCCTGCTTTATGGCACGTGTGTGTTTGCTCGGTGAGCTGGAACAAACAAGCGCTGGGGAGCCTTCCAAGCCCTCTGACCTCAGGATCCTACCCCTTTTCCCCGGCCAGAGGGGGAGACACTGCCATCCAATCGTACCCTTTTCCACCATACTCATTTTCCAATCTATCCTGTCTCTAACTGGCTTCTCCTTGGGTGAAAACACTGACAGAAACATCACAGAAGCAGGGGTGTTTGTGTTTTGCCCCATTGCTGTCCAGTTCCCAGTGTTGTTTACAGTGAAATTCATTGAACATTTACCAACATGTTAAATTTATTGCCGTCTCCTGAGGAAAAAAAAACATATTGAAATGGTAAATCTCTCAGCAGTCTAATTTAAGAGTCCCTGAAGGCAGTTTCAGGGTTTCTTTTCCATTCTTGGAATTCTAAAAAGTGTGATAAAATGAAGATGCTGGAAAATATGTCTAGGTCGGTCACTTTGAAAAAGATGGTTGCTTTCACAATGGTTTGAATCTGAATTGTCCCGAGGTCAAAATAATAATGCTTTCGGTGGCCTTGTGTAAGTGTTGACACGGTGTAAAACAGGGGAGGTGTCAGCAGTTATATATGGGATTGCAATAAAAGCCAGGTTGGGTTACAGTGAATTCGAAAGCATTTGACCTGACATTCTTCGTGTTCCGATTGCTATCTTGAAGCACATTCAACGGCACTCAAGCCAATGATAGCTCGTCTCCCATGTGTTGCCAAAAATCTTCCTTAGGAAAGTAATTGTTACCAGGCAACCTGACAGAATGCGTAACAGCCTTCCATTTATATGTCAAACAATTACAGTTAGCAATAAGGCCTCAAAATTCAAGCTGACATTGTGTTGAATACAGTGGTTATGCCGTATCATATTGAAAGAGAGCCAAATTAGAATCATTTGAAGGCCCCCTCGAGAAATTGCTGGAAGGGCTAAATCCCCCCCCGCCCCCCTCATCCCAGCACTTCCTGGAGCCTCTGCCCAGTCTCTGCCCAGTCCTGCTTTGCCCAATCAATTAGATCCACCGCCGAGTGTCTCTTTCCAGCCCCCCGAGCTTGGCCTATGGGTTATGTCATTGTTTCTCCTCATTTAGTCCCCTATTGTTTCACAGGCTTTTAATAACCAAAGGGCAGATTCCTCCTGGAGCCACACGTCACCTCGCAGACCCGTAAGTGGCATGTGAATCCCCCTGCTCTGTGCCCTACCCTCATCCGACGCCACACTCCTTTGACTGCTGCTCCGCGGAGTTAAGCTGAGGACTAAATATATCCAGAGCAATAAAGCCAAGACAAACACAGCAGATTTCTAACACACGTTGTGGCCAATGGCAGCTGGCGACCCGGCGCAACGCTAAGCTAATGTTGGCTTTCCAATTTAGGCTTCTCAGAAATAAGACCGTGCCACCCCTCTCGGCACAATCTGAAGGTCTTTTGTGTTCACTTTGCCTGGAGCTTTCCCTGCCGCCCTGCACTTTTCCGTTTCAGACCGGGAACGGAGTTCAGCTGGTGTCATTCCATCCTATTCACTTTCCCTTCGTATTTTTCCTGCTTGCACTTCAGCCTTTGCAAGTGCATCTTTCCCTCCTCACCAACCTCAGCTGTTTTCATTCAAAATTGTATATATGCACATATAAATATAAAATAAATATGATATATGCATTGCTTACCACTATGAATAGAACTGTAGCATGTACAGTATGCCACGTTTAAAGAGGCACCTCCTAAATCTATAGGTGACAAGGGCATGTGGCTACAATCCCGATTCTCTACTCAGGACTTTACTACAACAGAGAACTGTTTATAATGCATCATTGTAATATATTGTCTATCGCCTGTTGTATTCTCAATGAGTCAAGGCAGCATATATGCATTAATCCCTTTGGTGACACAATGATTATATATTAGTTTGCATTTCTGGACGACAATGTTGTGACTCTGAATGCTTTTTATTATATACTATATAACCAAACAGAGTTAGCTGTTATTTCTTCTGCCATTACATCTCATTATCAGAGCTATTAAAGTTGTTTGTGGTAAAGCAACTCATTTTTATCTGTTTTCGAAAGAGACAGGCAAGCAACTTCCAGAGTTGAGCCGACCACAGAAAATAATTAAAACCATAACTATCTGCACTCACTGATCAAATGTGCCCCAAAGCTCTTTCCTTCTTATTATACAATTCCCTGGAAATCGAAGAAATTGTAATGTTTCATTGAACAAAACATGTTTAGCAATATCTGTAGGTGTCAAACAATGACCTTTCTTGTCAGAACAAGCAGATTTCGATTAATGTATATTGCTTTAAATGTTCAAATAGTGCACAAGCCACTGTTTCTGTTATCAATGATCTCACAGTGCAGGGGCATCTTTTTAAAAAAACATTAGCTTACTTCGCAATAGTAATTAATTTAAAAATCACGGATCACATACATCACATACAAGTCAAGACAGATAATGTAATTCACAAGAGAAGACCACAAATATCCACAAATGAATACAACAATCGATAAACTGAACATGTGCAAACAGAAGATGGATCAGCAGACTCCAAGTAGCACTATTACGTTTGTAATTGACTTACCTCTTGCTTGACTGTGACAGGGGACAATCCAACTACAGCACCAATACCCAGAACTGAGCTAGTGTTCTTCAAACATCAGATGCCTTTATGTCTCTCTCTCTCTCTCTCTCTCTCTCTCTCTCTCTCTCTCTCTCTCTCTCTCTCTCTCTCTCTCTCTCTCTCTCTCTCTCTCTCTCTTTCTCTGTCTCTCTGTCTCTCTATCTCCTTTGCACTCTGATTCTGCCTCAGCTTACCTCTCTTCCTCCCTCCCACACTCTCCTCTCTCCCTCCCCTTTTCTCCTGTCGGTCACATGGCCTTTGCCTCTTTTATAGTGGAAACAACTACATCAAAAACCAAACAATGACCAAATAAAATGAACAAGTGAGGAGAAAGTTAAAGCTCAAAAGTGTGGGACAGTCACAAGAGCGTGTCAAATGGGTAAGGTGACACACCAGTCATATATCACCTAGGACAGGCACGCATATACCCGCCACACACAAACACACACACACAGATGCGACTTGGATGAAAACACACAGCCACAAAATCCACAGTGCAGCTTGAGGTTCTGTTATCTGAGAACCAAAAGCCAGACCCTGTTTTTGATTGAGATCAAGGTTATAAAACTGTAACTAAAATGAGTTTATTTAGCAACAACTGGCACTCCTGCTACATTTTTCACACAATAGCTCAGTACAGCATAGACCACACGAGCTGCTGAGAACAGTCAGCCTGGTTATTATTAAAATGATATATTTTCTCATGCTAAAGTCCCTGTGCAATTTGAAAACTTATATATATTATACGTTTGTAATTGACTTACCTCTTGCTTGACTGTGACAGGGGACAATCCAACTACAGCACCAATACCCAGAACTGAGCTAGTGTTCTTCAAACATCAGATGCCTTTATGTCTCTCTCTCTCTCTCTCTCTCTCTCTCTCTCTCTCTCTCTCTCTCTCTCTCTCTCTCTCTCTCTCTCTCTCTCTCTCTCTCTCTCTCTCTCTTTCTCTGTCTCTCTGTCTCTCTATCTCCTTTGCACTCTGATTCTGCCTCAGCTTACCTCTCTTCCTCCCTCCCACACTCTCCTCTCTCCCTCCCCTTTTCTCCTGTCGGTCACATGGCCTTTGCCTCTTTTATAGTGGAAACAACTACATCAAAAACCAAACAATGACCAAATAAAATGAACAAGTGAGGAGAAAGTTAAAGCTCAAAAGTGTGGGACAGTCACAAGAGCGTGTCAAATGGGTAAGGTGACACACCAGTCATATATCACCTAGGACAGGCACGCATATACCCGCCACACACAAACACACACACACAGATGCGACTTGGATGAAAACACACAGCCACAAAATCCACAGTGCAGCTTGAGGTTCTGTTATCTGAGAACCAAAAGCCAGACCCTGTTTTTGATTGAGATCAAGGTTATAAAACTGTAACTAAAATGAGTTTATTTAGCAACAACTGGCACTCCTGCTACATTTTTCACACAATAGCTCAGTACAGCATAGACCACACGAGCTGCTGAGAACAGTCAGCCTGGTTATTATTAAAATGATATATTTTCTCATGCTAAAGTCCCTGTGCAATTTGAAAACTTATATATATTATACGTTTGTAATTGACTTACCTCTTGCTTGACTGTGACAGGGGACAATCCAACTACAGCACCAATACCCAGAACTGAGCTAGTGTTCTTCAAACATCAGATGCCTTTATGTCTCTCTCTCTCTCTCTCTCTCTTTCTCTTTCTCTCTCTCTCTCTCTCTCTCTCTCTCTCTCTCTCTATATATATATATATATATATATATATATATATACAGCTCTGGAAAAAATTAAGAGACCACTGCAAAATTATCAGTTTCTCTGGTTTTAGGTATGTGTTTGAACATTTTTGTTTTATTCTATAAACTACTGACATTTCTCGCAAATTCCAAATAAAAATATGAATGGAAAGGAATGGCTGCCAAACATGTGGAGATGCTGATTGAAGAATAAATTGCAGTGGTCTCTTAATTTTTTCCCAGAGCTGTATATATATATATATATATATATATATATATATATATATATATATATATATATATATATATATATATGATCAGCAGCAGCCTAGATGTTGTCACTTGTTTTGCTTGTACAGAATCTCTTTTCCAGGTCATACAAGCTTAAGTTTAAGGTTATTCCATCTTCCCATCTTTTGTAGGGTCTTCTGTCTTTTTAAGTCTCTTTTGTCCATCTGTTCTTTTTGCAATGTGTCTAGTTCATTTCTGCCCACCAAGATCACCTGTTTTGTAGCATACTGTACCTTGATTACTACTATCATTGTATCTCATTAACCCCTCTGTTGAGTAACATATTACTTTGTGATATTGTACTCTGTAACATTTCAGTATTTCATTTTTCTTTTTAAATGTGTTTCACCCTGGACAGAGGCATCCGTCAAATAAAAGACTGTTAACAATATTATACATTGATTGAGGAGCTTTTCAAAAAAGTTTTCGATTGTTGCTATTTTTTATCAGAGGGAAGACACGAAAGACGAAGCTAGGAGGGAATTCATTTTTCTTTTTTTCTTTTCTCTCTCAAAATCTCTGAGTGTCATTCACTTTAACTTGGTATGAAGCAGATCAATATTGAATTACTGAAAATATTGGCACCACTGTACAGAACGCAATCATCTAATTGAGGCATGGCTCGCGTCCAAGATTCTCCCCGTTCAGGCAACAGAAAGAATGATGTGAAAACTTATCCTATCATCAGATTCTTCCGTCTTCAGAAGATCGGTCTTTAATGTGCAAAAAAATACATTCCTGCCAGTGTCTCAACAAAGGACTGGAAGAAAAATGAAAATGCATGTTACAACAAGGGAAAAGAAAGTGATTTCAAATGAATTATTTGCAACATAACCGAGCAACAATGCATGCTCTGTGGTAACGTTCAGAAATGATGTGCTTTTATGCCTAAATTATAATTGTGTATAGATATATGGAGGAAGACTAATTCTCTGAGGTCCTCTTGTCTAAATGTTTGCCGTGCTTGGAGTGGGGGGGTGAATGACATTTGGAACAGGCCGCCAGACTCAAGTGGGGTCGAAAGTTGAAGCCACGGTTGCATGAAAGAGCAGTCCATTCTTCGGGAAGACCTCTCATCTCAGCCTCCTCCGCGATCAATTCCCTGAATTGTGAACCCAGCGTAATGGAAGTCTGCAAACAATATACTGCGGTGGGGATGTCCTTGGCTTTCATTCAAAACAAAGACAGTGTGTTCTCGCCACGGCGGCTTTTAATGAGATGTTTTCGAAGAGCAATGTCACATTAACATCAGCACCCCCAAACAGTAGGACTGTAACTTCTGCCCTAAGGGATGCATCAGACAGGTCTTTATAAGAACAGAAGAACAGAGAGGGAAGATTGTTCCTGATACCTACAACTCTTGGTGTAAAGACATCCCTCCAATGTTCTGTCCCTAACATTTGTGCGCTTAATTTTCACTTGTGATCTCAGGGTCTCTAAAACTGAGCTACATCATAATACGAACATTAGAACCTTCTATCTTCTTCACAAATGACATTTCATTCTCTCCTCTCCTCTTTTCTTGACCTTGACCTCCATCTCTTGGACCCCTTCTATATGGTTTGGTAATTAAGACCATGAGACCCTGCTATAGGAACCTAGATCTTGTTTGGCCTGAGGGGGATACTGGAGAAGGAGGAATGGAATGAAGGGAAAAAGAGAAATTGAGTTCAGGGCAAAGAGACAGAGGTGACAAGTGAGAAGAGACAAGATCCAGAGACCAAAAAAGCTGAACCTTTACAGTGTACCTTAACTAATTTCACTGCTGGCTTGTGGGAGCGTTGAAGCACAGCACATTAGTGTAGATGTTCATACTCCACACACATCCCTCCTGTTTCCAGTGTGCAGAGTCACGGGAGCAGAATAAGATTTACGGCATGGATTTAATTCCTCAGTGTAGTAGTTTTCCTTACGGAGATTTGTTTGAACGCCATTTGTTTGCAAGTACCTGACATTTTGACGCAATCACTTATTAACCTCTAGCCTGCCCCTGGGAGACCCATTGACGTGATTGAAAAGGGAGAAGCGGTGATGTGAAACTTCACAGGGAAACAAGAGACACAGAACTCAAAAATTTAAGAAAAACTTTGGAGGTAGGAGGAGATCAATGTCTGCGTATGTTGAAATCTGTGACTTCAAAAAAAAATACCCCAAGCTTGAATTCACAGATGTTATACTGTTTTTTTGAATGTTAGCCCTTGATTCATTTTAAAGGACGGCAAGTGACTGTCCATTTCTTCAATAAATAATGATTAATAATCATGACTACTCATCGTAACGTAAATTTCAAATCCCAAAGCCTCCTTGTTATACAATTGAAGAACATTAAGGGATCTGGTAAATTGGCAGTGTACACAATCTACAGACATAGTGTGACAGATTGTTTTCAGATCCCAATTGAAGATTAATGGGGGATAATAAAGGAAGTTTAATGCATAGCCTCGCATGGGGGTATGAAAACAGGTTTACCACAACCTTCCTTTGGAATAACAATCTGTTTTCAAAAGAGTCTTTTATTGGCACAATCTCGTTTACAACCAATACAGAATGTCTTTTCTCTCATTTCACCGTGGAAAACAAGCCAAAGGCAACAGTCTGTTGAGTATTGTACCAGATCTGGCAGCCCATACTCAGGAAAGAAACAATGGAGAACAAATGTTCCTACCAAATGATCTTAAAAATGGGAATAAATGGCTCATATTTGGGACAGACGTCTTATTGAAATCTTAGCACATTTTCAGAGTAAGGGCCATTATATTCTCGGTAAATAGGCCCCGCTTCCATGGCAACAGTGAAAGAAGAAACTCGGAAGCCCGTAAACGGTTCCCCATGTGCGGCCTGCGCTGCGGCTGACCTCATAAAATACAAATCTGAAAGGTGGAAGCACACGACAACCTGGAAAGGTCGGGGATCGCCTCTGTCACCTTCCATCAAATCAGCATCCATAAAAACTTCAACAATTAACAAACATCTTCCTTCCTTCAGCAAACAGAACTCCAAAATTGTGATGAAGTATACATTGGGAGGAGCTTTTAAAATGTGTGTTTCATTCTTACCTTAAAACAAACTGTATTGCTGTGCATGAATTCACATGCGTGTCACATCCACACACTTTTTATCTAGCACTTTGATCTCTAAATGGCTTCAGTTGTAAACTTGTTCACTGGTGTTCTGTGTAAACCCATATTCCTGTATGGGTATGTCTTTTAAACTGTATTTTACATATTTGGAAATATGTATACATAACAAACATAACATTGTGTTGCCAATCAGAATTCCAAATAAACTCCAACTAATTTGAAAATACATGACTGAAAACAAAAACAAAAACGAAAAATAAATAAATGTTTGTACACAGGTTTAACAAATTGCCATATCCAAAATTTTACTCTTGGATTTTCACCTTTCAACTCCTGAAATGACTGAAAATAGAACGCCAGTTATGTTCTGGACCAAAAAAGCTTTTCAAATTACCCCATCATTTTCTTAATCACGTCGAGCTGAAATGAAAGAGATTTATACTCTTGACTCTTCGTGCTCATTTCTGGATCAAGCGAGGATGCAAATCATTTTCACTCTTAACTGCTGTGGCGAGGGTCTGGTTTAGCCCCAAGGAAAACACTGGCCATCGGGACAAGTGTTACCTTACATTTCACACAAGAATAAACAAAAGGTTTCCCTATTAAGAGACTGGCTTTATTTATTTAAAAATGGCCTGAAAATCAATTCTCGCCTATGCAAGTGCGGTCTAACGCAAATTACTGCATGTATGGTTTATAAAACTCGGTGGAAATTGTTTGTGGTGTCACCTTATTTTCATGAAAGAATGGGAAGGTTGTGCAGGGTGGCGCCAGTCGAAGAGTTCTGAATCTTTACCATGTATATTTAAGTGTTTACAGAACTGTAAAACTTAAAACAAAGCGTCCAAATGGTTTCATTCTGCCATCTCAGGGCAGCACATGTTTGAGAGCCTAGCCTCAGCCTGCCAGGGGTTTAAGATTCCTCCATTTAACTGGACTGTACATTCCTGAACCTGGTGCTAGATAAAAGCATCCAAGGTCACATTTTATATGGCCCTGGTAGCAATTTTATTAGATTTTATTTTCCTTTTGAAAAAGCATTTAGTTATCTTCGGGCCAAAGCCTTCATCTGTAGGTTCTTAAAGTCCAATAAAATCAGTACCTTTGATGCTGAATGACTCAAAATACCTTGAGGTTAAAAGACATATGTAGATAGAGTTTTTGGGATTTTTCTGTACTCGTCCAAACGGAATCAAAACAGCAGAAACTGTATGTTTTCTTCAGATTTATCCTGTTACCTTTAGCATGTATTGATCCATTAATATGTACACATTAGACATGTATGTGTGGAATGAATATAATGTATATCCAGAATATCATGGTCCCCACCCTGCAATGTTCAGGTGTCAAGGGTCCTGTCAGCCAGGGATGCTTTCTTTAAGAAGCAGTCCGTGGGTTTAAGTTGAACTTTTACCAAACACGGAGTGCGGTACACTTTGGCAAAGGGGCTTTGATGAGTCGGCCCTATCGTCTCTGCACCCCTCCTGTTGGAAGACATAAAAGGCCACGAATGCTCTCCAGCTCGCCGCGGGAAGTGCACCAGAAGCTGAGACTGGAGTGACTAATATTTTAGAAAGTGTGAAAGCTAAGAATGAAAACTTGATAATGCCCACGTGAGGTAATGTGCTCTTTCTGTCTCCGTAAGGGATTGGGGGTTGATTACAGGGGTCTGATTACACCATTCTCAACCTGCAGATGAGGGCTGCTTTTTTTAAACCATATTAGTGGACAAACCTTTCAGTCTTATGCTGAAACAGGCCCCTGTTAGAATAATACAAAGTGAATTGTAGTGAGACACATTAAGCATACGCTTGCTGTTTGAATACCAGGACTGATAGGCTTGGATACGAGCGAGTCTTCATTTTGGCCTAGAGTGGAATGCTTTGGGCTTTGAATTTAAGATGTGGATCCTGACCCTGGCTCATCTAACTTTAAAGGCCTGTCTGCTTTTTCTGCGATAAGTTCTTCTTACACACAGTGGAATATATTATGACCAGTACTTTGTGATAATTAGTATCATCTGTTTCACAATATTCATTAAAAAAAAGACCTTCAATTTATTTGTGATTTTTTTTTAAATGAAAGTCAACTTAGCATGGGGTCAGTTGTATTCACACACTATGGTACTTTTGTATTAATAATCCATTGTGTATAGAGAGAACAAGATAAAACGAACACAAAGAGAAGATTAAGTGATTCTATTCATCTTTATTTGGGGATTTAGGGACACTCATAGCTTGAAGACACAGAAAAGCAAGTTCACAAGCGTACATCTAAAATGTTAACAGCAGGAGACAGTCCTTTGACAGACTCCTTTAATCCTGTTTGCCAAAGACATCTTCAACTAAGATGGGATAGCTGATACCTTTCACTGCCGGGCCTGTGGGTTCTTCGCTCCAGTCTACGTCATACTGAAAACAACAAGCATGGGGACATGGATTAAGGAGGGGAAGGCATGTGAAATACAGCCAGCTGAGGATGAATGGCAGATCCTCGCAGTGTCTTTCTGCACATGGAGCTCATATGTCAGCCTTTTTTCTAGTGTACTCACCTAATACTAAATACCTGCAAAGCCTTTTCAGGTGGCAGTTCAATAACAATACGACAAATTCAAATACCATGGCCTGTACGTGGCAGCTGCTAGGGGAGACACTGTTGTTGACATGCAGGCTCGCGCATAACATTCACTGTGACATCAGTTTCCAGGGATACTAGTCTGGTTTAATCTCAAAACGACAAGAAGCCACGAGGTGTAAAGTTGGTGGTAAAGTTACAGACTACGGTATCCTGAAAGGACGAAAGAGCTAGTGCAGTGTGAAACAAGCATGTGTGAGCATTTCTAGAGAGGAACGGGCTATACACAGCAACCAGAAAGCACTCTGTGAATGGCCCCTGGGTCCCTTCCATCAGAGGCAGCGGACAGAGCAGAAGCGGACGAGTGCCCAGACAGAACGGAGCGACAGCTGGCAACAGCAGCTCAGTGTTGTTCAGCGCGTCCCCAGAGCTTCTCCATAAAGGCATTGTAGTTCACGGTCGAGAGGCCGAGAGGTTTAAATGTAATTTGCAGGGCCGAGAAAGGCTGGAGGATGGTAACGCACAGCACAGGAAGAAGAAAGAGAAGAGAAGGAAAAAGAGATAAAATGTTAGCATTTCCATAAAAGGGACAGCCTTGAAACGGATCATTCACCTCATAATAAAGCGAAGCACGGTGACTTCAAAGTCAGGGATATTGTTGCTTCTGCCATAGATGTCTATGTTTTCTCTGTGTTATACATGGCCCATAGCTCTTTATGCACTGGATCTAGACCAAGCAGTGAAGGTCAAGCCACACCCATTCCCACAGGTTGCTGGGGGCACCACTGACACTACACAACTTGTTGTATTTGAAGTGTGCGCTTATGGAGCAGAGATGTAGCTCAAAGACAGCTCTTTCCTAAAGGAGAAAATAAATATGCTTCCGACTGAGACAAAATCAGAGAGCTTGAGGAATGTCATAACCCTGGTCACCACTCTTGGTTACACACATCTCATTAGTCTTAAGAACAGTGCGTTTCAGTGGATGGAGGGAAGGCAATAAGAATCATGTTTTACCATCCTTGATAAATCTGTCAAAGTGTCCTGTCTCAAAGTCCATATCTGACTATTATTATTATTTTCTCTTTGGTCTGAGAACTGAGGTATTGGTGCAAAATATTGGTTTTAATTTGCTTGTTTGAAACGCCAACATGTAAGTAAGATTCCCCTAGACTGGGTGGAGTATTTAACCCCGACTTCCACATTCAGGAACCTGTCTTTTGATGTAGCGGCTTCGGCAGTTCAAATCTAAAGTCTGACCCTATACACCACATAGGCCACCCATTATGTCTGAGGCCCACAGTTGTTCCTTCCCCCCTGCTTTCTCCACATTCACTCACTCAGAGCTCTGACTCACCTTGTTGGGAGACTGAGAGAGAGGGGTTGGTGCTGGATTGTCTCTCCAGTTTATCGCTGACAGGAAAGCACCGTAATCTACTTCTTCTTTATCGTTTGCAAACCTAAACATATTGTAGAAATTATGCAATTAAGATGGATGACAAGAGGAGTAGTTATAATATAATGATATAATAATGATCATTTAATGATAATTGAAAATAAAATAAAATAAAAATCATCATCTGTATTGCCATTCATCCAAAATACCCATGTGCTGAGCAATATAGGTATGGACCTCTCTCCTTGTGTATACTTCAATTGAAATTTCGAGTTTGTTAATTATTCATTTTTATTCTAACTATGTGCAATGCGTGTCATTGCATATATTGTCATTTAAAACATTACAACATCAACCGCTTATTTTATTAAGTTACATTTAGTATTAGGCTGAAGCTCGAGGCACATTAATTAATTTCTTTGTTGACATTATATGATAAAAGGTGCCTATGCCTTGTGGAACCATACAAAGCAAAACTACTAACAGAGAAATGCAACATCAAAAGACAAAACTGGGATTAATTTGAATTATTTTCTCTTTTAGTCTTACTTTGCTAGGGTGGCTCTCAGAAGATCATCAGCCAATGGAAGTTTGAAGGCCTTGCAAATAGTCCTGGATTTCTGAGCAGACAACAGTCCAGTCCTAAAAACAGGTGATGGAAATGACACAGATCACAGACTGACAAAGCTCAATTTAATTCCCAATTCCATCAAGCTACATGACTATCAACATATTCTTCCTTACTGAGTGACTGTATACTGTGGCTATCAATAGCTAATCAATTCTACTGAATACCAAATATCCAGAGAAAAGTAAGGCATTGCCCCCCAGGTAATAATATAAAAGATAATTACTATACTTTAAGTGAAGTTATTTAAATTTAAAATTATATCAGTCTGAAGTCAACCATTTATTTACTTTTCATTTCCTAGTTTGAACAATCTAGAGATGTGCAATGTCTTCTTTGTTTGGAAGAAATAGTTATGATGTATACATTAAAAATCTCAAAAAGATGCATGGCTAATAAGAAAAAGTGGCAATATACATAGTGACCGTAAATCCAATCAGAGGCTGGTGTAAATATTAATGATTTATTAGCAAAGCATGTTTAGATCACTTAGCTGTAATAGCAAGCAACCTTTACACTGAGGGTTGCTGGTTCAAGTTATATTCCTTTTTGTTTAATTACTGAATTAAACACAATGTCAAAAGAAAAAAATACAGGACCACTTTGCATTTCCTGCATTTTCATCAATGGTCATGAAAAGGAGAAGAAAACATTGATAAAATGTGCTTCAAATATAAAAACTGTCATTAATAAGACAAAATCAAATTTAGATTATCCCCCCCTCAGTTACTGAGCACCGTCACAACTGAAATGTCTGCTTTTATGGGGACTAACACACAAGCAATGATGCAATATGAAAAACTTCCAAAATAAAGAGGAATGTGGTGGTGTCTGAATAATTGTTGAGGGCGCTCTATGAGGTGTGAGAAACAGGATTATTTTAAGTATTGTTTCATCATTTGCAAAGGGTGTCAATAGCATGCATCTCTATTGAGATGGCGGTGTCAACAGAATTGGTGTCTGCCAACACAATGGTGTCTTCTTTATCTTCCTAAAATAAACTGGAATGTGCAGGAACAGACTGACCACGTCAGCTCCTTAGTCGGCCACAAGTCTTCATATGAACACAAAAGAGAAGCTACAGAAAAAGTCATTATTACTGCCCTATAGCTGGCACCTTAGACACAGATAGTGTTTCCAGAGGTAGGATGCCTTTAACTGTATGTTTTGTCATATTATTTGTAATGTAGTTCCAAATTAAAATAAAATATAAAATGTTAAATCTCTTAGATCAGAACACAATATTAGTTAATGTACATGTGACCAAGTGTAAAGCACAGTTGACCTTATAACCTAAACCTAAACTAAACTAAATCACCGTTGTGCATTGTGTATTTCTAATCAACACAACATTTTGGTCTGAACAGCTAGTGGAGGGAGTGTTTTGATTGTGCCATGTAAGGAGAAAAGAAAAACTATTACCTTTTTTGGGGGGGTGGGGGATAATTTCTTAATTAATGTGATTATTTAAGAACTGGTTGACATCTACGATAACCATTTAAAATGTGTCAACTGCCTACAATAGAAAACGTTAATTGATCCAAATCATCATTAACTTGCATCCCATCCCATTAATACACTTCTATATTTAGAATCAATAATGCTCCTGTCACAGGAGATATAGCTACTGTGAATATTTCATTAACTGTAGAGAGAGTAGCTAGGAAATAAAATCTCTCAACAAAATCATGTTTTGTCTTGGTTGCAAACAGACCCGAGGCGACTGTAAAAGACATAGTGCTGTTCTGTACAGCTAAACATGACCTTATTCATTTCCCGTCCTGGGGTTCTTGCCTGGCTGTAGGAATCATCTGTTTTTAATGCTACACTTAAACCACTGTAACTAATAGGCGAATGACTATCTGGCTACACAGAGTCTGGTGTGGTTTGACTGTTTGCAGATTGATGGCAATTTTATTTGGTCTCCGAAACGAGATGCTGGCCTCAGAGATGGTGAAAGTTGAAAAAGGTTAAAGGGAGCTTCAATGGAGGAGTGTTCCTGAGGCCAGGGGACGCGGCGGTACCTGTCTTGGTCATCGTGCACGAAGGAGTCGACCATTTGCTGGAAGCTTTCAAACTGCTTCTTCCTCAGCTGCTCCTGGGCCAGGGACAGCAGGTAGCCCAGATCCGACCCAGGTGTCTCTGGGGAACCATAGTGGCGCCCAACCACCATGATCTCATGCTCAGACAGCTGGTCACCTGCAACCTCAGCCAGCAGGTTCCTAAAGAGAAACAGCACAATACCTATAACATATAATGGAATACAAAGCAATAACATACATACACCTAGGGCGGGTTGTACTAACGTGATCCGATCTCAATTGTGTTGTACAAAACAGATCAGGGCTCAATCTAAGCTCAGATCCGAGATCAAAAATGATCCTGCTTTTGAGTAGGATCAGAGCTTGATCAGACTTTTTAAAATGAAGGAACTGTATACTTCATTTAGTTCGCCGGCATCAAACACGCAGACCGAAGGTATTTAAAGACAGGCAAAGCCTTTAGAGGCTTTTCAGGAGGAAGATGTATGAAAGCAGTATAGATTAACAGCATGAAGCATATTTAACCTCACAGACATAATTGATCCTGTTTTAGGACCTACATCAAAGTGCAGTCATACCTTACCAAAACATCTGAAGCTGCGTTTAGCGTTGAGATATTTTGCAACCGGCAGATTTCAGCAAATAGTAGGTAACATCGATGTAGACATGTCTGGTTAAGCACAGATAAACACAAATGTGACTTACATTATTTACAAAGATTTGCACTTTCAAATAAGCAATATAATGTTGAACCATGCATTCTGCTTTTGTGTCTTTATGGTGGGAGGTGTAGTTTGTTTGTGATTAGGGTTGTATTTATTTACATTGTAAAAAATTATGTAAAAGCTCTTATTTCTCCAGCACCCCTGTTGCAAACTACTGTAGCAACTCCACGGCTGTGCAACGCTTTGAGAAGCGCCGCTACGAAAGACATTTCTTAAAACTCACTTTTTAAAAAAAGCTTTTAAGGATCTCTCTTACTCTTAGTTGCAAGTTTTTTTTAAATACTCTTGAGTTGCTACTGCTGTGTTGCCTGTTTCATGTTGTCTGTTTTGACTGTTTGACTTGTAGCGCTATTGGGTATGAGAAAAGCGCGTTACAAATAAAATTAATTATTATTATATAATTTTTGTAGTTAAAGAAATACACACCAGTGCAAGAAACTAGGAAAGGTTTTGTACTTTGTGAGGTTTTAACGCATCCAATGCGCCCTGTCCTTGACAGACAGCTTTTCGAATGACGGACTATAAATGATCGTGATGGATCCAGTGGCAACGATAAGCACACTGACATTAACATGCATTGGGAAACATACTGATCAACTAACCTTATTTAATTAATAAACTCATCAGCAAGAGCGCAGTAAAGTTTTCTGAAAGGTTTATGATTGTCATTGTGTCATTAGAGTGGTAGATGTTCAAATAGCCGCACCAGAGACTGACGAGTTTCAATAGGAAAGTACTTAGTTACTGCTAAACGGATCAAAAAATTGGATCAGCGGAGCCGGATCACGATCTGCTTCATACAGCGCCTTTTCATGATCTGGATCCAGTGATCCCGGATCCGATCCTGTTTTCTGATCCTGTTAGTACAACCGACCCTAGAGTGGATTGAGTCAGGATTCACCTCTTGGCACTCCAAGAATCAGACATCCAACACCAGCTCAGACAAGTTGGTCATAAGCTGGGACTCTCTACCAGATTTTGGGAGTTAGTCACATCAAAAAATAAACACAAAACTTTGCTCAAAGTTCTAAAATTGAGTTTAAATCCCAGACCTTCCTTAAAGCATTTGTATTAAATCATGATATTTCAAAATACCAAAGAAAGGCAGATCAAACTTTAAAACAGATCGTACCCACAATCCTTTAAGATAATACAGCAATACAATTACAGCAGTCAGGACCGCTGCCGAATTGAAATAAGAGCCCCCCACAAATAATGCAGAGGTCCAGAAACTTGCTTGCCTGTGGTAAAAATGTAATCTTTCTACTGGAACATCTCTAAGGCCTGCATGATGCATGAGGCCAAGCCACCATATATCTGTGTTTAGACAGTTAGGTCCATAACAAGCAGGAACTAAAGACAGCTGCAGTACAGGCCTGGCAAAGCATCACCTAAAATTGGGGGGAACACATACAGTGAGGGAAAAAAGTATTTGATCCCCTGCTGATTTTGTACGTTTGCCCACTGACAAATAAATGATAATTTTAATGGTAGGTGTATTTTAAGTGAGAGACAGAATAACAACAACAAAATCCAGAAAAACGTATTTCAAAAAAGTTATACATTGATTTGCATGTTAATGAGGGAAATAAGTATTTGATCCCCTATCAATCAGCAAGATTTCTGGCTCCCAGGTGTCTTTTATACAGGTAACGAGCTGAGATTAGGAGCACTCTCTCAAAGGGAGTGCTCCTAATCTCAGCTCGTTACCTGTATAAAAGACACCTGTCCACAGAAGCAATCAATCAATCAGATTCCAAACTCTCCACCATGGCCAAGACCAAAGAGCTGTCCAAGGATGTCAGGGACAAGATTGTAGACCTACACAAGGCTGGAATGGGCTACAAGACCATCGTCAAGCAGCTTGGTGAGAAGGTGACAACAGTTGGTGCGATTATTCGCAAATGGAAGAAACACAAAATAACTGTCAGTCTCCCTCGGTCTGGGGCTCCATGCAAGATCTCACCTCGTGGAGTTTCAATGATCATGAGAACAGTGAGGAATCAGCCCAGAACTACACGGGAGGATTTTGTTAATGATCTCAAGGCAGCTGGTACCATAGTCACCAAGAAAACAATTGGTAACACACTACGCCGTGAAGGACTGAAATCCTGCAGCGCCCGCAAGGCCCCCCTGCTCAAGAAAGCACATGTACAGGCCCGTCTGAAGTTTGCCAATGAACATCTGAATGATTCAGAGGAGAACTGGGTGAAAGTGGTCTCAGATGAGACCAAAATCAAGCTCTTTAGCATTAACTCAACTCGCCGTGTTTGGAGGAAGAGGAATGACCCCAAGAACACCATCCCCACCGTCAAACATGGAGGTGGAAACATTATGCTTTGGGGGTGTTTTTCTGCTAAGGGGACAGGACAACTGCACCGCATCAAAGGGACGATGGACGGGGCCATGTACCGTCAAATCTTGGGTGAGAACCTTCTTCCCTCAGCTAGGGCATTGAAAATGGGTTGTGGATGGGTATTCCAGCATGACAATGACCCAAAACACACAGCCAAGGCAACAAAGGAGTGGCTCAAGAAGAAGCACATTAAGGTCCTGGAGTGGCCTAGCCAGTCTCCAGACCTTAATCCCATAGAAAATCTGTGGAGGGAGCTGAAGGTTCGAGTTGCCAAACGTCAGCCTGGAAACCTTAATGACTTGGAGAGGATCTGCAAAGAGGAGTGGGACAAAATTCCTCCTGAGATGTGTGCAAACCTGGTGGCCAACTACAAGAAACGTCTGACCTCTGTGATTGCCAGCAAGGGTTTTGCCACCAAGTACTAAGTCGAAGGGGTCAAATACTTATTTCCCTCATTAACATGCAAATCAATTTATAACTTTTTTGAAATGCGTTTTTCTGGATTTTTTTGCTGTTATTCTGTCTCTCACTGTTAAAATACACCTACCATTAAAATTATAGACTGATCATTTCTTTGTCAGTGGGCAAACATACAAAATCAGCAGGGGATCAAATACTTTTTCCCCCACTGTATACAAATTGGTGTAATTCCTACACCGTTCACCCAATTTGGATGTAACGACCTTTAAATTAAAGATGAAAGTCTACACTTAAAGAACATCTTGATTGTTTTTCACATCCATTGTGGTGGAGTATAGACCCAAAATGATGACAACTGTGTCACTGTCCAAATATTTATGGACCTAACTGTACATCTGCTCCAGTTTCATGCTTAGTAATATGTCACATACATAGTACCTCTGTGTCAAAGCTGGTGATTTCAATACTATATGATTCTGTTAAAAATTAAGCATTAGCTAAGGCATTTAAATTCTTCCACAAATGTTCTCAGCTTGATCGCCTCATACCTGAATGGTTCATACGCAATCACACCAGTGTTCCCTGGGTCATTCATCCTGAAGGCCTGCTTGATCTCCTTCATTCTGGACTCGCATAAGGATTTTAGCTTGCTAACAATGGTCCCAATGTTTGCCTTGGGGAACTGGATGGAAACAAGAAAGCAGAGCATGCATAAGTAGATCTATGACCCATATAAACATTAAGAACAGTGTCTTGATCTGGAGATTTTAAGCAGATGCACAACATGAGTGAATTGAATGACCTTTATAATGGCTTTTTCTTAACACACTCACCATACTGGATGGTGGCAGTTTCAAATATTCCTAAACCCACTAATTCCAGTAACTTGTTATATGTTACCCAATATTAAGATTCAGATTGTTCTTGTTTGGATTGTTTCCGTTTGTCTGACTATTTTAATGTTGATGCACCAGAATCAGGAAACCATTTCTCTCCTAGGTAATCTTTCATCTTTTTGAAGATCCCCATGAACCGATTCTATTTTAATTATCCACCGCTCTCACCGATAAAATATGCAATTTTAATTTAGCACCCGATACAATCTATTATGTGTAACCAAGCAACAGCCACAAAACATCAGCGAACTGTGGAGACGCCTGCCTGCGCTCCAACACAATTTGAGCCTGCTTTTGAAAACACTGGAAAACGTTCAAAGTCAAATCGCACAACTATTTTCATCTGAGCTCAGTGCTCAAGCATGAGACTGAGAAGAGGCCACCACAAGCTCTTTTTTGAAAGAGACAGAATTGCCCCATGATAGGTGAACAACTACAAATGCTATAGCAAAGGTTTGTTTTACCCCCTGGAATACATATTTCTTAATTGATTTTGCCCTCCAAATCCACAAACAATACTGTACGTTTCTGTACTTTCTCCCAAAATGTGGTAGTGAAGCAACAGAAAGGACTCTTTAAAAAGATCACCACAAAGTTTACATGCAATGTTTGCACTCCAGACTCTTATGCAGTTCTCACAGCCCACACTTCTGGATGCTCGTGATAGAAAAGACTGGGAATTTGGCCCAACAAAGGAGAATTGGGATAGATTCAAGCGAGAGGAAGAACAGAAATTGGAGAGGACAGAGAAGTCTTGTGAGGTACCTCCTCCGCATGCTGCTCCATGTAGTGAAAGGCATATTCATCAGCATCCACCAGCTGGAACTCCTGTGTGTTGAAGATCACTCTGGCTCCCACATACAGGTCCTGCGCCTTGAAGTACTGCGACAGATCGCTCTGAAACTGCTCCTGCCCCGGCTTCTTAATCCTTCCCCTTTCCAGAAACTTGCCCCCAACCATGCCTGCAAGACAGTCGGTGAGCTCAGCAACACTCAACATTCAGAAACAGGGCTGCAATGAAACAGGTCTAAACCTTGTCATTAACCTTGTGCAAATTAATGAAGAATAATACAAAATCTGGAAGGGACAGCATTTCCATTTATTCTTGGTAAAAAGTAATTCAGAAATTAGTGTCATCATTGTTGCATGAAAAGGTATTTTTGAACAGTTTATATGTCAAGCAGTTGAACAAATATTCTTGGAAGATAAGCCTTTCTGATTGTCACACTGTGGCATTGCTGTTGAGTCTCTGAGTATTAATTGTTCAGTGATCCAACTACATATATATACAACAACAAATATACATATACATCTTCAACTAGATCTTCCAAGCTTCCGGATACAAATTAATCCATGCCTAATGAGAAATATATCATTAGCTCAAATAACCAATAAGATCGGTGAATCTATTCTCACCTGAGTTCCTCTGGGGGGGTTCGAAAACAGAAATGGTGTCATCACAAAGGAAAAAGGAGATGATGAACTTCCTCTCGCTGTCAATGGGATTGTCGGTGACCATTTTGGCAACAAATCGCAGCACATTACTCTCCAGGCCTTGTCTGCAGAAGACATGAGAAAATGTCATACTTCACTTGGGACAACATGGGAGAAACACAAAGGCTTTCTAGCAAGATGAATGAGTGTGTGAGAATGTTAGTGTGTGGCTGTGTAGGTAATTATCCCTCTTTCGCTTTTGTTTTCTTTTATCTCATCTAGAGAACATTTTGCTACAGTGAGGGAAAAAGTATTTGATCCCCTGCTGATTTTGTACGTTTGCCCACTGACAAAGAACGATCAGTCTATAATTTTAATGGTAGGTGTATTTTAACAGTGAGAGACAGAATAACAATAAAAAAAATCCAGAAAAACGCATTTCAAAAAAGTTATAAATTGATTTGCATGTTAATGAGGGAAATAAGTATTTGATCCCCTATCAATCAGCAAGATTTCTGGCTCCCAGGTGTCTTTTATACAGGTAACGAGCTGAGATTAGGGGCAGTCTCTTAAAGGGAGTGCTCCTAATCTCAGCTCGTTACCTGTATAAAAGACACCTGTCCACAGAAGCAATCAATCAATCAGATTCCAAACTCTCCACCATGGCCAAGACCAAAGAGCTGTCCAAGGATGTCAGGGACAAGATTGTAGACCTACACAAGGCTGGAATGGGCTACAAGACCATCACCAAGCAGATGGTGAGAAGGTGACAACAGTTGGTGCGATTATTCGCAAATGGAAGAAACACAAAATAACTGTCAGTCTCCCTCGGTCTGGGGCTCCATGCAAGATCTCACCTCGTGGAGTTTCAATGATCATGAGAACGGTAAAGAATCAGCACTGAACTACACGGGAGGATCTTTGTTAATGATCTCAAGGCAGCTGGGAACATAGTCACCAAGAAAACAATTGGTAACACACTACGCCGTGAAGGACTGAAATCCTGCAGCGCCCGCAAGGCCCCCCTGCTCAAGAAAGCACATGTACAGGCCCGTCTGAAGTTTGCCAATGAACATCTGAATGATTCAGAGGAGAACTGGGTGAAAGTGTTGTGGTCAGATGAGACCAAAATCAAGCTCTTTGGCATCAACTCAACTCGCCGTGTTTGGAGGAGGAGGAATGACCCCAAGAACACCATCCCCACCGTCAAACATGGAGGTGGAAACATTATGCTTTGGGGGTGTTTTTCTGCTAAGGGGACAGGACAACTGCACCGCATCAAAGGGACGATGGAAACGTCTGACCTCTGTGATTGCCAACAAGGGTTTTGCCACCAAGTACTAAGTCGAAGGGGTCAAATACTTATTTCCCTCATTAACATGCAAATCAATTTTTTTGTTGTTATTCTGTCTCTCACTGTTAAAATACACCTACAGTGAGGGAAAAAAGTATTTGATCCCCTGCTGATTTTGTACGTTTGCCCACTGACAAAGAAATGATCAGTCTATAATTTTAATGGTAGGTGTATTTTAACAGTGAGAGACAGAATAACAGCAAAAAAATCCAGAAAAACGCATTTCAAAAAAGCTATACATTGATTTGCATGTTAATGAGGGAAATAAGTATTTGATCCCCTATCAATCAGCAAGATTTCTGGCTCCCAGGTGTCTTTTATACAGGTAACGAGCTGAGATTAGGAGCACTCTCTCAAAGGGAGTGCTCCTAATCTCAGCTCGTTACCTGTATAAAAGACACCTGTCCACAGAATCAATCAATCAATCAGATTCCAAACTCTCCACCATGGCCAAGACCAAAGAGCTGTCCAAGGTTGTCAGGGACAAGATTGTAGACCTACACAAGGCTGGAATGGGCTACAAGACCATCGTCAAGCAGCTTGGTGAGAAGGTGACAACAGTTGGTGCGATAATTCGCAAATGGAAGAAACACAAAATAACTGTCAGTCTCCCTCGGTCTGGGGCTCCATGCAAGATCTCACCTCGTGGAGTTTCAATGATCATGAGAACGGTGAGGAATCAGCCCAGAACTACACGGGAGGATCTTGTTAATGATCTCAAGGCAGCTGGGACCATTGTCACCAAGAAAACAATTGGTAACACACTACGCCGTTAAGGACTGAAATCCTGCAGCGCCCGCAAGGTCCCCCTGCTCAAGAAAGCACATGTACAGGCCCGTCTGAAGTTTGCCAATGAACATCTGAATGATTCAGAGGAGAACTGGGTGAAAGTGTTGTGGTCAGATGAGACCAAAATCGAGCTCTTTGGCATCATCTCAACTCGCCTTGTTTGGAGGAGGAGGAATGACCCCAAGAACACCATCCCCACCGTCAAACATGGAGGTGGAAACATTATGCTTTGGGGGTGTTTTTCTGCTAAGGGGACAGGACAAATGCACCAAATCAAAGGGACGATGGACGGGGCCATGTACCGTCAAATCTTGGGTGAGAACCTCCTTCCCTCAGCCAGGGCATTGAAAATGGGTCGTGGATGGGTATTCCAGCATGACAATGACCCAAAACACACAGCCAAGGCAACAAAGGAGTGGCTCAAGAAGAAGCACATTAAGGTCCTGGAGTGGCCTAGCCAGTCTCCAGACCTTAATCCCATAGAAAATCTGTGGAGGGAGCTGAAGGTTCGAGTTGCCAAACGTCAGCCTCGAAACCTTAATGACTTGGAGAGGATCTGCAAAGAGGAGTGGGACAAAATCCCTCCTGAGATGTGTGCAAACCTGGTGGCCAACTACAAGAAACGTCTGACCTCTGTGATTGCCAACAAGGGTTTTGCCACCAAGTACTAAGTCGAAGGGGTCAAATACTTATTTCCCTCATTAACATGCAAATCAATTTATAACTTTTTTGAAATGCATTTTTCTGGATTTTTTTGTTGTTATTCTGTCTCTCACTGTTAAAATACACCTACCATTAAAATGATAGACTGATCATTTCTTTGTCAGTAGGCAAACGTACAAAATCAGCAGGGGATCAAATACTTTTTTCCCTCACTGTATGTCTTATGGGCTCTTCTACCTGTCTTTCTCCAGCTGCTTCCTGAAGTCCTTCTGCAGGGGCTTGGGCAGCAGGCCCTGGCAGGAACAGAGTGAGTCCTCCTCAGAGCCGAAGCCACTGTAAGGCGGGACCTGCCTCGTTCTCTTAGGAACGGGAGGGGCTTTGTACTTCACTGGTGTAAAGTCCTCTGTAAACCCCAGAGAAGGAGAGGAGTTATTTATTCCTGTCACTGCAGACAATAACCCTTAACCTTAGGAATCAGATAAGTGCTCAATCAGATGCGTTTGTCACACAGCTCCATTTAGAACAGCTGTAACTAATGCGTAGGGTCTTCAATCAGCATAAAACAGCATGAGGTAAAGACAGACCAATCCATGCAGACTGGTATTGTGTTACTGTTGGCGCTGGGTTCTGGACTGTTTCATCCAAGTAGCCAAAGATAAAGGAGAGTGAATATGTTTGCTTATGTAGCATGTTCAGAAACTAATTTGCCAAGGTTGTAACTCAGTCACAGTTCATTAGTCACTAAGCCACGCCCCCATATACTTGTTAACCAATTAAAAGCTGCACCACTATAACATACAGCTGTAACAGTTAATTACAGTGTGTTACTGATGTAACTAAATTCCAGAGCAAACTTAGTGTCTAGGATTAATCAAAGGAAAGATTTCTCTAAAATGTTCAATTAATGGACAGAATATTACAGTCAGGGAAAAAATTTGGTCAGTCCTTTGCAAATAATACATTTTACAAACTCAAATCCCTAACAAACAAAAAACTAAGTACAATTTTGAAGTCTGATTTGGAAAAATAGTAGTATATTTTCAGTCCCAGGTGGTGGGCACTGCTGAGCAACATACCCTTGAGCAACATACTTTGCCTAGATTGCTCCAGTAAAAACCCAGCTGTATAAATGGGAAATTGTATGTAAAATAAAATAATGTGATACAATTATATTTCACTCTGGATATGGGTGTCTGACAAGAAATACAATAATTAAAAATTAAAAAAAATAATAATATATATATATATATATATATATATATATATTATCTCCTAACAAAAATATTACAAAAAGTCATCAAAATAAATCCCTTACAAGTGTTTATGAAATTAATCGAAAAAATGTATCATTCCATTCAAAATCCACTTTCAACAGTTTAAAAATAAAATGTGATCAAAAAAAATTTGTTCTGCCATGGCTACCTGAATGTGTTAAAAACAATGTTGCCTTACTGACATCTAGTGGACAATCTGTGAAATACATACTCCTATTCAATACTCAAGCTAAAGGCTGAAGCATTACATTAAGTTTTTAACTGAAAATGTAGCAAGAAACTCATAATTCCACTTTGTGGCCAATACACATGATTTTCAACAAAGTATCTAGGGCTCGTGGATCTCTCTAATACTTGTTCATTTCATAGTTCTTCTTTTTTGAATTCTGTTTTTAATCAGTTAATATATGAATGAACAAATATGTATTGTTGGCCTGCTCATCCACAATCTCCTTTTCCTCTACTGTTTTCTCCAGTTGATTGTTTCCTATGTCTGGTCCTTGTTTTCTTTCCAAGTGACTAAAAAAGAATTTGGACTCACCGATGCCGTATTTAGTGCGGTAATACTCCTTGGTGAAGCCGTCACAGTCACAGATGACCACTTTCCGCCCCCACACGTTAATGACCGCTCCTATGGTCAGGTCACAGTCCTTGTAGAACTCTTCATAAACAGCGCCGGTCTGTGAATCACAGGAAGAACATAAAGACCTTTGATCATTAATCTACTAAATGGGCCTTGAGAAATTCAGAGATCAATCAGCAAGGCCTGGAGAAAACGGCATTTTAAAACAGCCACTTTAATAGGATTGATTTAAAGAATAATCAGGTAATCAGCGATTTATCAAATGTTTCTCTGCGATGAGGGACAGTTATGTTCACTATACAGTCCATGAGTAAAATGTGCAATGAACCACAGGCTACTTACTGTCTTCGGCAGATCACATGACAAACCCTGTCAATGCATTTTCAAATATATCTCAGGTGTTTTGAAATTACAAGGTTTGTTGTCAGTTTCAGTCCATCTGACTTTGCAGTGTCTAGATTTGATCTCCTGCTAGGACTTGATGAAGAATTTACTGATTGAATGTTGAAATATTTATTGATTGGAAACCAGTATTAGATACCCATGGACGTGTCACAAAAACGTCTGTACTGTGAAATGCATTTGCCACTTCTTGGAACAGATCCACAATTTGTTTCTGAATCAAGAGATTCAATCAATTTTGTAGTTCAGCTTCATTCATTCTAGAGTGATCATAACTGGTACTCATTTTCAGGTGACGTCAGCCAGTAGCTGAAAACTTAATTATTATTTAGATCTGTTTAATTTGTGTGGGTTGATCCCACAACTGTTTTTGACAGAATTTTGCAAGGGCTCAATCAATAAAATCAGGGTTGCACTGTGTTATGGCTTTCCATTATATGGACAGATCATGCAAAACACAGAGCCCTAGTTATAGCTACAAAGTATGTAATGTAAAGAGAAATGTAATTGGCTTCTAAAGTACTGGGGGGAACCAAGATCAAGTTAAAAACTCAGTAAAGATTAGCTGAGGCCAAGAGCAAACCATATCAAATTAAAGCCATAAGAAAGCAACAGAGAGAGATCTCAAGAAACCTTTCTATTCAGATTACATTTTCAAAATCATACAAAGCTTGTTATTTGCTCTAACTGCTGCTGTATTAATAAAACATGAATAGGTCAGCTGAAGTTCACTTACTTTCCGGCTATCCAGAATGTAGCGGCCCCCCTGTCCCATCGGTCCAAACACATTGAGCACGGTGCGGTCCGTTGTCTCACCAGGCTGGCGCTTGGTGGAGGGTGCATGCTGTGACACAAAAGCAAAAACAAAAACAGACAAAAATTCATAATGCATTAGCTTATATCAACTGAAGCTGGGGAGGAAGCTAATATTGCTGTAGGGAAGCCTGAAGCTACAGGGGAAAGCAAAGCACAACCAGGCAAAAAGAAAAGAGCCCCACTATAACCATCTGACCACAGCAGAAAGAAGAAGTGGGTAGCAATGAAAGCACTGGACTATAACTACATCACCAGCTCAAAGAGGCATGCACCTTGGGCAGTTTGCTGCGGTGGAGGAATTTGGGCGCAGCATCCCGCCCAGCATTAGCAGAAAGGACCTCCAGGATCTCAATGGTGTCGTCAGCCAGGAAGTAGTGCAGCACGAGCTTGTGACCGTCACCAAACATGGCCTCCGAGTCATCCCAGTGGCAGAAGAAGCGCAGGACCTCCCGGTCATGGTCCATGAACTGCTTCATTATGTCAGCGCGCTCGTATGGGCGCAGGGGCTTCATGCTTTCCTCCATCTGTACAGACACACAGGGGCATGGAAAAGCACATATGGGATAGGAGTATTTTATTGCTCAGCTATTCCCGATTTCAGTATCTAAATAATTAGCATCACTTCATTTAGTAGTGCAAGATCACAAAACTCCTTCTCATCTATACAGAGCAATAAAATGTACAGAAACCAAAGAGGCTGTGAATGCGGGGAAAAACTAAAATACAAGGCACATTTTCAGTGAAATAGGATAAAAAGACCAATTTAGCTTGTAAACTGAATTTGCTCCACACTATTTGACAGCAAAATATCAAAAGTCAAAATGTCAAATCTAGCAAGAGACAACATAAGATATAAAAAGTCTATTTGTTTCACTGAATTCGTTTTTATTTTTCCATTTATTTTGTTAATGTGGACTAATAGGAGAAAACATTTCAATCTGACATATGACAGTGCAACAAATTAAAAACGACAAAACTACTTCAGTCTGCTGTTCTGAATCTGAAATCACATAGCCCAAAAAATATGTTTTAGCATAAAGCAAAATCATTTTCCAGACTGCCTGTGTCTCACTCACCTTACTGCGTAGGATGCTGTAGGGATCTTCTGGGGTGGGTGCAGGAGACTTCAGTCGCATCCCCAATTTCCTCAGGAAATTCCGGGTGAACAGGTCGCAGTCGGTGATGGAGAAGATGCGGGAGTACAGCGCCATCTGCTGGTTGATGTTGAAGTGATAGACGGTGTAGTACTGGTCCTCGTTGGGCGGAGGGAGAGGGATGCGGTGGCGCCGAAGCAGAGTCCCTTTTTAATTACAAATAACCAGCTAAGAAACCCAAAAGTCGCTGCATTTATGTCGTTAACGGCGGAGACAGGTGATGGGGCGTGAAGACAGACACGCAAATTGTAGATATTGTTAGCATATTAACCCAAACAAATATCCCGTCACATTCATGGTGCATAGCTAATATTAATCTTAATGTAATTCATTATTTTAATAGTACATCAAAACATCGTTTTACTACTGATCGACATCTGGATTATTATATAACAGTATTTATGAAAGGGAGTTGTACAAGAAATGTTTTCAGTGCATTACAAAACAAATTAATAAGCTATACGTCCTTGTATATGTATGTAGCTGAAACAATCACAAAACACAGTAGTGGGGGGGAGCTTTAGATTGAAGCTATTGATTGAATGATACAAGTGCGGCATTTAAAGTTCATATTCATACAAAAAAAAAGGACAGAGGTATAAACTTTAAAACTTATCCAGCTGCGTGCAGCAAACGATGCGCATTTCAAGTGCGGGGCCGGGAGTGAGTGCGCAGGCGCCCCCGGCCGCAGGCTGTCCCGCTGAGACTCTTCCTGCTCCCTGCGTCCAGCGCACACTGCGTGACGTCAGCAAGACGTCATATATTAAGTGTACACTTACTCAAGACAGCAGGTCTGCGCTGCGCCACCAATGGGATTGATGGAAGTCTGCAGATCTGTGCACAACTGCGGAAATGTGCGCTACACGAACGCGACCGCAGGAACGGTTTGCGACGCAGAGACGCTTTAAATAGGTTTTATAGCTACACTTCGTCAGGGAGGGACTGCTTATGATCTGGAATAAATAGCTGATTTGACTTACTAATAATGATTTCAATTAAGTGGTTAAGCCCTGAGGTGGCATGAAAAGCAAAATAATCCTGAGTACTCCCAACACTGGAATTGCTCACCCATGCCACAGAATGTTTTATAACCTTTTCCTTTGCTTTACAGTTGTTACCTTGTGGAATCCCACTGTTTTTAACCTCTGGTTCCACCACTTTTATGGTGTCATCCTCCAGGTAGAAGTAGATCTTGCACTCCCTGATTCTGTATGGCTCCTCTGGCTTCTCATGCACATCCTCCTGGAAGTAGGCGTCAAAGCACAGCACCTGCAGAGCATCAAAAGCATCACGCTGCTTAAACATTTAAAAAAAATACACTGGGTTTGTTTCCTAAATTGTGCAAAAACTAAAAATCTAACCAGTCACAATGGGCTTACTGAGTTAATGATACAAAGCTGTTTACATTGGAACCCGATTATTATTTCGTATGGTATTGAATCCCCATAGAAAGTCTGCCTGTTAGCCCAACACAAAGTGCTTTCAGAATGATGCTGTAAATTCCCAGCTGTGTCTTTGCACAATATCAGAGGAGTACATGAATTAAGGCCATACCTGTTTGTCAAAGGCGACATAGGCGGGGCTGGCACTGCCCTCTCCCTTGGGATACACTGAGAAATCGGGGCGAAGACTCTGACCCAGCAGCAGCTCCCCCCCTATGCCAGGCTTCTTGGCACCCACCAACATTGGTACGCCATTGGAATAATCAAAGTGCTGGGACTTGTGGAACTTCTCCTTTCCCAGCTAATAGGAAAAACAACAACCAAAAGTAGTTACAAAGTTGACTTGTTTTGTATGTCTTTTTGGAGACCCTGGATCATTTTTCATAAGTGGTTCTTTGTATGTTAAAGGCCTGCAGATTACATTACAGGTATTGTTATTTATGTATGTATGTATTTATTTATTTATTTGTTTGTTTATTATTTGTACAGAATTCCATTCTTCCTGTAAATTGTGTCACAAGTTGCGCATATTATTGTGTCTCCCAGTCCCTTCCAAAACAAATAACTAAATAAATAAAACAGTTTGTTGAGGAAGAGAGGACATTGCCTTTTTTCTTTTCCAATTTGTTCCTTTGGCATAAAGAGTGTAATTGGATACTTAAATGACAAATAATGCAGAAAGTATTTAAAATGTGCACATGGCATTCATGCAGGGTCTAGAAAAGCTTGCCAATGCCAAGAATCACGTACCATTAGGCTATCTTAGTTAGATTGTGTCTACCGATGATTGTGTAAGGTGTTTATTGTGCAAGGAGACAAGACGTAAACTAAAACAAATAATTACATACATGGATGGGTTACCATAGTACAGCATTATTGTCATATATTATTTTCACAATTTCCATTTGTCGGTGTTTTCAGAAGAAGCTCAACCATCCTCGACGCTCGTTTCTTTATGTAACTTGTAATCTGTAACAGCTTGAGCTATGGTTTTAAATGGACATTCACTTATAATATCAAAATGTAACCTATGATTAACAATTATCGTCCCAACTTACAATTACAGACAGTCAAGAAGAAGATGAGCAGTTCTCTTACCGATTGCCTGTTCAAGTTTATGCAGACTTGGACACAAGACGGTGCGGAAACACAATGTAACGGGTGCTCTAGAGACACAGTACGAGCAGTATATGCTTGTTTTGTGTTTATTTTAATACCAAAACTTACATTTCTGTTGAAGGAGTTCCCCGGCAGCAGAGGCAGCGCCATGCGGGCAGCAGTTTGCCTGGAACTTTGCGGGTAAGCTGGTCGCTATGGAGAGTGCGCTGTTTGACTTCACGTTCCTATGGAGAGTGCGCTGTTGCTCGGTTACAGCACCAAAACGTCGCAATACACGTAGATCGCCTTCGGTGAAAGAAACTATCAGCTACAAAGACGCGCACAACCCGATACTTTCACCTGTTTATTTGCATCTTTTGTATCTTTTTTTGTGAGATCAGTCTACAAAGGTTTTCCTGTCACACACGCACACAATCGTCCATGTTTCTGCAGGAATGTGTAGGAGTTTTTTTTTTTTCTGTGGCAAAACCCTTAACGGTTTTATTTAATCATTGACTTTTATAGTAATCGTGCAAGATTTTGTTTTTCAATTCAAAACGAAAATTTTCCTTATCTAATATTGAATTACATGAATGGGTGTTTAAATTGTAGTGTAACAGTTTGACTATTAATATGAGTTACTGCTGGCTGGTGGGCGTGGATTGTCGGACTTTAATTCATAACATATCCACTAGTATCACCATGACCTCAGACATGCGCCTGTGATATCATCACATTGTCAAGCTGTGTACTAATGTTGTATTGTTGTTAAAAACCAGTGCAGTACAAAATAACTATCAACTTTGTCTAATTTTAGTCAAAAATAATAATTGTATTGAAGTATTATGATTTGCAATCTAACATCCCAAGAAATAAAAATAATAGGTTATATTATGATTACTATACTGATTAGATGTATTGTCTTATTTAAAATGACTAAATGAGTGATTCAAGTGGTTTGTAATCTACCAGGAACAAAAATGTTCTTGCAGAAATATAGTTTTGTAGGGCAGAGACAACGATGTTATTCAAGGAACATTATTTTACTTAATGTTAAGTAATGCATGTTTGGGTCGTGAGTATTTTGCAAAACATGATTTAAAATAATCAAATTTTGATTACTGTATCCCATTGGCAGATAAATAATGTCAGAATTTAATAGCTTTCTGTATTATGTACTTCCTCATGATTTATTTTAGCGTGACAGCCCGACACAAACGTGTTACATTTCCTGTCTGAAACCCTTTGAGAGCAGTCTATTCTGCAAGCCATGACTTAGACATAAGCTTAGACATGACACTCTAATTTCCAAATGATGTTTCCTCTTCTAAATAACATATGAGTACATTGAAGAATTGTTAATTAATTTTAAATAATGTATTTGTTATATGTCAAGTTCTCCAATTTGGCATGTAGATCTCCAGACTTGTTATGCTGGTGTTCATCAGATGTTCAATACTGCACTCACTTTCCAAACTTCTTTGTAGACGTCTGTGAGAATCTTTAGAGTAATAACCCTCAGGCTCATTCATATTTAATCCACATTCTGTTAAATCTCTCTTAAGTATATTATCTCCAAGTCAAGGATGCTTAAGTTGAGCTTTTGTTTTAAAGACTAAAATCTCCATTCATGATATCGTGTATGCATAGGGTTGTGGTACATTTCTACAGAACAAAATAGAAACAATGCGCAAACAAATCATTAAAAAAAAAAACATTTTATTTTTAATAATTATACCAGCACAGAAATAAATACAACAATATAACTTCACCTCTTCTATCATATATTGCATTGTTAAATCATGAAATAGAGGCACACAATAAATGACATAACAAAAAATAAAGATTCTGTACATTCCCGGGATAATTTAGACCTGTAAATGGACACCCCGAGAAGTAGTGTGTGACACAGTTAAAATTATAATTCCAGAATGACTCAATGTAATTTGTACATCTAGATCTCATCAATGACGGTGCAAAGAAAAGCGCAATGGAAGGTGAAACATAAAGCCCAGCCTATGTACAGTACCTAACAATATGTTTTACTTTATAGTGAGAGGCGGTTTGGTAGGCACGGCAAAAGGGGAGCATCTCAGCATGCCGTTATTTGTATGTTGTGCATCCCCTCTTCCTCCAATCTTAACCCGTTCCTTCAGAGAAGAACAAGAGGAAAATCCTCACAGTTAATATCCACTGCTCTTCTGGTCGGCATGACGGCAGGCCATCGATGTTGTCTACGATGCCAGGCCAAGCAAGAAACCGCCCACAAACCCGCTGGAAAGCACTATGTTCTTCTTGACGAATTCTGTCGACTGTGAAAGCAAATGGGGGTGGGGAGAAAAGAAAATGAATCTTGTCATAAGAGATAAAAGATTTAATTGTTGCTGGCTTGTTCTTTTAACATGGCGGGGAACAGGCATTACCAAGGCAGCAGGGTGTGAATTAGGACGATGTGTTTCTCATTTAATTTGAGGAAGGAGCTGACAGTGAAATATCATAACCTTACTGACTCTCCTGCTGTGACTTTATATTGAGATATTATCTTTATTTCAAGACCTGAGCAAATATGTACAAAGTAAAAAATATTAAAATAATAATAATCACTTAATTATTAAAATGTGTAGATTTCTCCCCTATTTTAATGAAAGTTATTCAGATAACACTATTCTGCTACAGATATCCTTTGAGAGCTTGTTTATGCTGTACAACATGGAACTCTGAGCCTCTTATTAATTTATTAAAGTTTGTAGGCAGCAATTATTATCCATCTTCAGCAGGAAGCCATCCATGATGATGACCATCCATGTACAAATGGGTAAGGGAAAAAAAGAACAATCGTAAGATTTTAATTGTTATTATTATTATTATTATTATTATTATTGCAATATTAAAGCAGCCTTGATCAATAGATTTGTATGCAACACAACATCATGCCTAAAATGGAGCAGACTCAAACACAGCAGTGTCTGTTAGCCTGGTCTCATATTCTACAGGGCTGGGGGCATATGCTGATGCAGAGGGCCAATGGAAGTATTTGGGGAAATTGTGTGTGGGGGGGCTGTTTTTTTATTTGTCTTTCCATAGAGGGCACTGTTGCCTGATTTTTCATCAATCTTTTCACTATGTAGGGAAGACCTGCTATATCCTGCATATTCTTTTTAAACATGAAATATTACAGAAAACAAATCTAATACATTACAGAAAATTAGCAACTATCAGCAAGTATTCATTTTGTGACTGAAAATGCCAAATTATAATCTCAATCATCTTGCTTTTCACACGTGCAACATTACTTAAGACATTTTTTGAGTTCTGGTGAGTTTCTGTGTAAGTGAGATATTAATCACTTACACAAATACTTTAATTAGTCTTCCTTACACTTGCTCAGTGTTTTGTTTTATTTTTGGTGTAATTTCCCAACAATACCTCAGGGCATATTCCATACATATGATTATCAGGCAAAAAGCTGTTTAGTAGGAAAGCCTTTTTGTCACCTTAATTAAATATTTTGTATTATTGTACAAATTATACAAGAATGGAAAAAAGTAATAATATATTGGTGTACAAATCATTTCTGTCCAATACCCACACAGACTTGTCACATAAAACTGCTTAGTTTTGTTCAGCAAATAATTTACAGAAGATGACAGCTAAAGGAAATATTTGTTAATTTAATTGAAAACACTGATTCCTAACATGATACTCTTCAATACTGATCACACCACCATTTTTTTAAATCTCCACCCAAAGCTGTAGGTTTCCACTGGCATTAGGATGACTATAATGTTACTGATCTTGGATCACAGTGTACTTTTTTTTTTCCCCTCTGACCTTGAGACTCTCCGGTCCCTTGTCTTGGCATCAGTGCTAAGCGTGGCTTTGATTTCTAGAACATTACCAAGGTTAACATTTACCACATCCAGTCAAAAGGATGCATTACAACCTCATACTCATACAGTTGTAGTCAAGAGTATCTTTACAGTTTTCTCTAGACTGAATCAGTGGTAAACACAAGCTATATAATTCATAAATAAGCATTGCTTAATTAACAATATTTATTCAACTAAATTAATAAGAAAATACTCTGTGTGTGGTTTTCCCTTTGTATACTTCCACCCTTGCCTATCTTTTCCCTCTTGAAGTGTTGTACTAGCACATAGTTTTTCTCTCCATAACCCCTTTATAACTCCAGCCTTGTCAACTGCCAGTTTTAATGCCTGTCACAGGTATAACAAGGACATTAATGCACACACATCAACACAAACTGTAAACCGCAGGTGTAGAAGTGTTGTGGGGGGCGTGGACAGTCCAACTATGTTTAATCATTTTAGTGTGTAAAAGGCAAACACCACCAATTCCTTACCTCTTCAATGAATGTGTTGATCTCAGGGGCTGCTTTGTTTGCCTTCTTCTTGAGGTGCTTTTTGGCTTTGTTAACATCTTTTTCAACTTTCTTCCAGTCAACTTGTACATACCCACTGTGGTTGGCAATCTGAAAGCAGGGTATATTGTATAAGTACTGAGTGTTAAGTATTATCCTTCTGACCTCTTTGGAAAATAGAGGAAGCTGGCAAAATGGCCAAACTAGTTGGTCAGTTACTTGATTCTTTTAATTTCCCCAAGTATGCGAGCTAACAAAATATACATTGTTAGTTTTTTATAGCCAATGAAATAGCAACTGAAGCAAAACAATGTTAGCTTCACTATCCTGAATGAAAATGAATAAACTCTGCCTGCACTTTGTGAGGACTGTCATTATCTGACTGAAGTACAAAAGCAATGATAAGAGGAACCAATTCAATTGCTGGCAAATAATACACATGCATCTCTTAACTGGTCTTTGATTTCTTTGGAGCATCACTGCAAGTATTACAAGAAAAGTGTTTTATTTTTAAAGTCAACATTATACAATGGTCTTTTGCACACTGTAAAGTAGGAACAGATTTTAAATGATTTATTTCCAGTTCCAGCATTTCAAAGACACTCGTCAGGTTAAACCAGAAAAAAGAAACAAAGCCTACAGTAATCTTAATAACTTTACTCAGACTGGAATCAAATAAAAATGTTTGACAAATTATAAGCTATTAGTTGATGGTGGGTTGTGTTTTTTTTTTGTAGCCTCTGCTAAAAAGAAATGGCGGCACAGATTTTGAATTTGCAATTAACAGATGGGTCAAAGGTTTGTTTTAATGTTTTGTTGGATGGGCATTGTTCCTGCATGTTTATCCAGACAGTATTCTTAGCAAGCTCAGCAAAAAAATACAGCCAAACTGAAATGCTCAGGCACAAACATACACTAGTGTGCAGATTCCTCCAGATCTTTTAATCTATTGAGCTTTGCAGAGAGAGAAACACACACACACGCACCTGCACACAAATATCCATCTTACAAAAAATGAATTGAAAGCAAAAATAAGTTCAACCTTATTGCTTAGTAAGGTAAAAGCCTGCAAAAGCAGCTTCTTCCAAAATAGAAAAGCCTACCCTATATTACTGTACAATTTCCCCATATCTGTGATTGCATCTATTGAGAGAAGCTAATGCCACACTTCCAAAGAGTCCTGTGCACTTCACCTCTCGCTTTAACATTTTGGTAAATGCTTTTGCAAGACATGGTGTACCTGTAGTAAAAGGAATCCGCCACCGATAGCTGTTGCTGCAATCTTCCCCACCCTCTGAAACAGGTACCCAGCACACCTGGCCAAAGAGAGCAACACAGTTCACTTTAATGAATAAATTAAGCTAAACAGAAAGAAACTGCTTTGCACTCGACTGTTCAGGCTAGGATACATTACCTGGAGTTTCATTAAGTCCTCCTGAAACCCTTTGCTTTCTAGATTCTAGATATGGATACCCTGTATCTCTTGTGCCACTAAACCACTATGATTTTGTTTCCAAGACTGAAAATACAAAATAGGTAACTGGGGGAAAATTAGGTCTTTAATTAGGTATTTTTGCAGCAGAAGCCAAAAAAAAAAAAAAAAAAAAAACTTTCCAATTTGATTTCAGGTTCACCAAACCCAGGCATCAGCTGGTGTGAAATTGCATGGCACCGCTTGGGGAGTCCCCTTCACAGTCACGTATGAATAGTCCTGATTCAGACCACAGGTGTGTGAACTCTAGGGTCTAATCTGGGCTTCATCTGCTAAGCCGCTCGGGAGCCCAGGACAGTTAATTTCCAACATGAAACCTGACTCTAAAACAGGCCTTTGGGAATATTTATCCCCAGTCTAGGCTCACCCAGTACCAATCATAGCTTTCTTACCAGCCAGTCACTCCTCCCATCATAATCTGAGTGGCGACCGAGTACTTCTCCGCAATAGGTCCAGAATTCTGCCCAAACACGCGGCTCCACCACTGATGACGCCGGGCATAATCTGTTAGGTCCACAACCTCATACGAGTCATCGTCACTCTCTTCTTTATTTGGAGTGAAAAAGTACACATATGAGTTTTGTTTCTTTGATGGCGGTTCCAATAAGGACAACATTTACATGGCAAGACCCTTCAGGCTGAACCTCTATGTCTTTGGACATCAAAAGATAATGTAAAGCATCCTAACAATTATCCAACTTGAAAACTAAAACTGAAAACTTCACTATAGATGTTTAGCAGAAAACAAGAAAAGTTAAAAAAACAAAAAAAACAACAACAACAAACAGTTCTGCTGTATAAAGAATGAATCAAATTCTCTTTTGGGTGTTTAAACAATAAATATAACCTACATAGAAATACAAAGACTAGGGTGACCAAAGAGATATCTTTTAAAGGCTACTTCTCTGTACTGATGAAAGTAGAACCCTTTCCAATCTAGAAACTGATTTCCACCACAGCAGGGTTTCAATTTCAAAGGGCGTTCTGCAGCATCTCTTAAGGTGAACGCTGAGATTGAAAGGAGGGAAAGTGGATGAAACCCATTTTAACTTCAGTCACCTTAAAGTTAAGATTCAAATTGAACTGGGTCACACATCTACAATGATGCCTTTCAGGTTGACTTGGAACTCAGTTTAATTAATAAACACAAAAGACAGCCTGGAATATCTTACATTTCTCCACATTATCTCCCCTGCCCACATGAATAAATAGATATATAAATCAGGTTTCATTATTGTAATTTACATAAACACCACCAACAGTAAAGTATTAATATATATACTTCCAAGAACCTGGAGTTCATTTTATGAATTCATTTATTCAATGCCTTTAAATGTGTTATTAATTTTTTTAATGTTAGACTTCCATTTGGGAGTGTTTAGTAGCCTATTTATTTAAGATGGATGTGATTAATCCTGTTGGGCCACATAATTAATTAAACTGCATTTAAAGTCCCAAAAACAAACAACATCATTTGAAATTTGAAGAGAAACATCCCAGTGTCATGCATCTGCTGAAAGATAATGTGTGCAGTAGTAACATCCTGTAAGATATATATATATATATATATATATATATATATATGCATTTGGATTATGCTGTATGTATGTTTGTGTGTGTATGTATACATAGATACCGTATGTGCGCAAGCAAAAGGACAGGAATCAATATCTTTACCAATACACCTCCATCTTTGCTAGTTTGTCTATACTGCAATAATGTAAATTACACAAATACAATGGACACGTTCAAACCCTATCGTAGTTTTTAATACATTCTTATGTCAGTCACATTGAAAGCATATACGTATGGACCATGATAAGTCATGTGTAAGTTAAATAATAAGATGCAGAAAATAGATATGTTGTCCAAACGTTGCTGACAACTAAATGATTTATGAGGCATCTATTTTTTTGATGTGATTGACATTCAAAACAAAAATACTTTTGGTACCCACAGCTGTACCAGTGACTGTCATTTCTTGACGTACCATTGGCTAAACTGGCACAACACTGTCTACATCATATAGAACTATATATTTTTAATCATGCCGACTATCCCAGGAGAATACCGGACCACTGCTTGTGGTTTGGTTTCTTTTCTAACCCCCCAAAAAACAAAAACATGTCCACAACCAACCTTCTCTGCGATCCGCCATTTTGCAGTTAAACTATTCAGGATGTTGATAGACGCAAGGTCTCGCTCGCCCCGCCCACTCAAGAACTGTCAATAGTTCTTAAAGAGACATGACATCATTAGCGCACAGCGCTTCAGTGCGTCACTGGCTAATTAACTTATAAAGCTGCGACAGAGTATAAAATAATAGCTACTTGAGTTGACCTGAGTAAGACCAAATTCATGTTTAACAGCTTTGTTAAATCTAACAAAATTGAAGTAGATTAACGGATACTTGAAAAAGTCAAAAGGTATGTTTAGCCTGGACAACCAATCAGCGCAGATGGAAAGCTTATGGGTGAAATCAAAAGAAGATTGGAAATGGGATGAATTATTTGGAAGAAACAGCACTCTGCTGAAAAGAAATCCACGTGTTTGCTTGAAGAGAAAAGTATTTGATAAAGGCATACTGCCAGCGTTCAGTTATGGCTCTGAAACCTGTTCATTAAATGCAAAAATGATATAGAATCTGACGACACAAATAAGCATGGGAAGATTAATGCTTGAATAACAAGAAGAGATAGAAAAATAAATGATTGAATCCAAGAACAAACAAAAAATATGACAGAGTGAAAATGATCAAAATGGCAATGGCTGGACACATTACAAGAACACATTACTATTACTACTACTACTACTACTACTACTATTTCTTTCTTAGCAGACGCCCTAATCTTATGTTTTGACTAACAAAACTTAAGATCATTATACAAGTGCAATACAGTCTAGAATTACAGATCAAAGCATAGTACAATTTACAAGTTCACAATTACGTAAGTGCATAAGAAAATATACAATTAATACAAGTCCTACATCCTAGATTTGTGAGCTAATAATTGCAGACAAGATGTGAAGTCATAGTTAATAGCTCAAAGGAAGGGGACATAGGGGTAAATAATATAAACAACATGAGTACTAGCAATGTAAAAGCAAGTTGTATGACGAAAAGTAGATATAAAGTGCAATTTAACAGGAAAGCTGACCCCACAGGGGAAAAACTGTAAAATTACAAGTAAAGTCTGAATAGGCGTGTCTTGAGTAATCGAAGGTGGTCAGGGACTCTGCTGTCCTGATTTCAGTGGGAAAGTTACAAAAACAGTTCACAGATGGACAAAATAAGTTATCAAATGGATCCCAAGAGATTAAATAAAATGAGAAGAAGACCACATAAGAGAAAATGAAATAATACATTTAAAAGTTGTGACATGGAAAAGGGAAACTTTAGATTGAAGCAAGTGGAAACATCTTGCCTCCACCCAGCAGTAGATCAATTTAGGCTGATGATGATGGTATAGGGTTGGGGTTAGGATTATGATTATTATTTGGGTTAGTGTCAGCAAGAAGCAGAATTTGCCTAAACTGTAAGATTATGGATAGGTAGGGTTTTCTAAAATCTTCTTCCTTTGTCTTGAAATCCAGAAAACTGCTACATGGAGACTGTGGGAAATCTCCAGAAAGGTTAAAATGGCAACAATAACCAATGATGTGCAAACTATGCTCAAATTGTATAGCTGAACTTTTCCTTAACCCTCCTGTCAGCCTCAAATTTACTAACATCTTTTATCCTTGGGGTCAATTTGACCCCAGCAATTTAAACCTCTAGAATATGATTTTTACCCAAGTTTATGTGTCAGGTACTTTATGTTTCTTTGTTGACTACCTTTAAATAAAATAGTAGCCCTTTAAATAAAACATAACCCCCCACCCACCCCCCTCTTATACATCCAGAATACCTATTGCGTGACTATGGAAAAATATACAAATCACCATAAAATCTCAATGATTGACCTAAAATTGGAAAGAAAGATCTTTTTGGTGTTTTAATGGCTTTATATTATTTCTAAGTACAGATTTTTGTTATTTATAACATTTGGAAAGAACAACAATTTCTGTTATCAAGAATAGTAGCATGTATTTATGTTCAGGGTCAATTTGATGCAAAGCTGGACTATGCGTCACATGCTGCCCATATTTTGATACCGTATTTGGCTGGTTTGCTTGGTATGTATTGTCTGAAGGGACAGCGGCCACGAAATGCAACCAGACCTTCATCCACAGTGACGTGGGGGCCTGGATTGTAAAGAAAGGGTAATTTCTGGACCCACTTGTCCCATACATCCCGTATTGCTGCGAGTTTGTCACGCTCTTTTCGGCCCTGCCTTGTTTGTCTGTCATCAAAGCGTATGACACAGGAGAAAACATGAAATGTCTTTAGAGACATGGTGGCTGGAAATATTGCCCTTCCAGTGTCAGCACTCCAAAGGCTTGCTGCTGCTTCTCCTTTTGACTTGTACAATGCTGCCAAAATGAGCAACCCAATGTAGGCATGCAAGTGGGTCACATCCAAGTCTTTCTAACTGTCCCCATACATGCACCTCCCCTCTAAGTTTGTCATCTCAAGTATATCCTTTTCGATTGATGGTGTTAAAAAGAGCTCAGATGCTGATTTTATGTCTTGGACATGGCTGACAGCGTATCTGGTGGGGCCTGGAACCATTCTGATAACATTAGCAGTACTAAGTCTACCCTGTCGTTCAAGTGAGAAAAGGGACCATAATAACTTTCAATTTTTGTAAGGTAATGTGTCTGCTGGTGGTTGAGAGACAACAGGAGGGTCAACACTAAGAGTCTCAATCTCATCAGAGGAGGATGCCTCATAATCATGGTCCTCCTCAACACTATCCTCTGTCTCAGACACATTCTCCTTTATGTCACTTTCACTGTCAAAGAGTTGTGAAAAAACCTCATTGACAGAAAACCTTTGCTTAGAGGTCATTTTCAATTGAGAGAGCGCATAAAGAGAGAGCCCACAGAGCACCAAGAGAAATGGTTTGGAAGGCTGCTGTGCAAGCTTTTATGTTTGCTCCTCCCCTATGTTTGGTGAACTATCAATGTCCTCGTGGGAATTATGTTTTTCCCCCCCATGTCATGTGAAATATCAGTGGTTCTCGCAATACTACAGGTATGGTAATGTTAGATTAGGGCCCTAATGCACAGGGAAGTTTTTTGAAGATTATAAAATTGCATGTTATAGTCACCTCAATTTCATCTAAAACAAAACAAATGTGTGTAAAATGTTGATATTTCTTATATGTTTTATACAGCTAAAACAGCCTGAGGTCAAACTGACCCCAAAGAACACTGATGCTACAAAATGTGTACAGGACATTGAAAACATATCATCATGTTAATTTTATGTTTACCCAGTTGTCTCCATTAAATTAGGAAAAGTCATTAAATAAGCAAAGAAAATGATGTCAATCATGTATTTAAAGACGTTAAACATTGAATGGGGTCAAATTGACCCCAAAGATAATAGGAGGGTTAAACAAGTACAAATTCAAATGCAATTATGTCATTAGGAAGATGTTGTCCATGTTATTTATTGAACAGCTGTTACACACCACACAGGGCCAAAATTGTGATCAGAGTTGCTGCTGTAGATAATCAAACTATGCATGTTGCAGTTTTTTTTTTTTTTTTTTTTTATGACAGTTTTCAAAACCCTTCGAAGTCATCTATTTTTTGTTACAACTGAACTCTGAATTACCAAGGCTAGGGGATGCTTTAAATGAGGCACTTTGTCCTTTACTATTATTCATTTTTATTGCCATTCCTTTCACAATGTTCCTTGCTTTAGCTGTATATGTGATTTAATGATCAATTATTATATTTAGCACAACACAACGTAACACAATTGATTGTCTGTTGACAACTTGATTTATAAAGTGTTGCTCCCCAACAGATAACTTTAAATAGGGTTAATAATGGGCAGGGATCACGTTATACATAGAATTATAACATTATCTGTACTGTACAGACTCAGTTCCATTAGAGGAATTAAAAGAGTCTGGCATGCAGCCACCTATGAAAGTGAAGAGACAACAGTACGTTGTGTGAGAGTATGTTAAAGAAGCTGTACTACATGAACAGGATCTTTTGAAGATGCCAGCTAGCAATTTCAATTGTACAACAGGACTGAGTCCCAGACACATATCTACTTTACTTCAATATCTTGGATAACTTTGAATGTGAAGTATGTGCAAGGAAGATCCTGTTGGCGTGAACAGACAGTTAGAACTATTTTTATGGTGTGTGTGGTGTGTAGAAGTACTTATGAGCTACATATGAGTTGACGCAAAATACACTTGACTCTGTCAATGGACTAAGATGAATTGTATTTTGTGAAGGATCTGCTGTAGATACAGACAGATACTTTGAACTAATCCAGGAGTGTCCTTCCTACATTTATGTTATAAGATTAGGTGTAATTAGCACAAATTGTTTTAAATCACTTTGAATTATATATCACATTGGTAGAATATATGCTATCCTCACATGGTTTTGAGCACTTACTTGAAAAACATTTAAAAATTAAACAGTCGTAGCATTCAGCAGTTTCAGCACCAACGCACAGAAGCAAATCAGAAAAAAACAGTCTAAATATCTGACTTATTTCTCTGCTAAATTGTAATTGACAGTGTTATGCAGGTCACCTCAGGTCACACTAAGTACAGCAGTGGGCTGTTGAGAATTCTACATCTCACACAGAAGCAAAACATGCATGTATAGTCTCTGCCATACGTTTCACTTTGTAAACTGATCATTAAACCACAGCCTTTCAAAATAAATCTCTAAACAGTAAACCTTTTTATGGTGATGATGATGGGAGACTACACACCTATTCAGGGACAATGGGTGGGTAATGGAGGTCAAAATCTACATTTACTGGGGTGGGAGAACATTCCTGGAGATGTGATTTTGATTGATTAGGTGGTCAGATCTGTAATCTCCTGGTCTAATAGGCAATCTGACATAGGAATTTCTGCAAAGCAGGAGCATAGTGTCATAAATAAAGGTGAGGACCCTTAGTGACCCTTTGAAATTAGGCAAGAAACAGTGGACAAGACTTGCAGGTCAACGTAGTACTGCATTATAATCTATACGGGTCAAAGGGCAGAGCTCACAAAACTCCATTCTCCTAATTATGATCAGGTCAATCTGGTTCAGAACGAGATTTAATTAATCTAAACATAATTTTGTTTTCAAAAGGAAAGTCTGTGGTCTAGGCCATGAAATGGAATTTTGGTAATCAAGGACATGAGAAAAATAAATATAAACTACACAAACCTATTTTTCCAATAACCCTGAACTGTTTTTGTTTGAAATATACAGATATGGAAGTCTTTGTGTAGAACATGAAAATGTCCACCACTAACAGATCAATATGCATTTGTTGAGTGGAACATCTATTATAGGATACAGAAAACACAGAATATAAGATAAACATGGACAATTGTGGATAACCTGCTCTGTTATCTGAATCACAGGTGCTAATTCCATATCACACAGAAGAGTTTCACTCTCAAAGACATTACACAGCACAGCTCCTCCATAACTGAGGAGTGCCAGGTAAGCCATTACTATGTAGTCTACAAATGTAGCAGTAATTAGTTCTTTATAGTAGCCAAACATCAAAACAAAACATAGAATCGCCATGGCCACAAAGGCAACGAGTTTCCTGTGTATATTTCCATATATATATATATATATATATATATATACTCATTGATGCACATGGGGAGAGAAGGCTGGCCTGTGTGGTCTGACTCAACAGACGAGATACTGTAGCTCAAAGTGAATGCTGGTTCTGATAGAAAGGTGTCAGAACACACAGTGCATCGCAGTTTGTTGCGTATGGGGCTGCGTAGCCGCAGACCAGTCAGGGTGCCCATGCTGACCCCTGTCCACTGCCGAAAGTGCCTACAATGGGCACGTGAGCATCAGAACTGGACCACGGAGCAATGGAAGAAGGTGGCCTGGTCTGATGAATCACAAGTTCAAGTTGTTGACTTGGCCTCCAAATTCCCCAGATCTCAATCCAATCGAGCATCTGTAGGATGTGCTGGAAAAACAAGTCCGATCCATGGAGGACCCACCTCACAACTTACAGGACTTAAAGGATCTGCTGTTAACGTCTTGGTGCCAGATACCACAGCACACCTTCAGAGGTCTAGTGGAGTCCATGCCTCGATGGGTCAGGGCTGTTTTGGCGGCAAAAGGGGGAGCTACACAATATTAGGTAGGTGGTCATAATGTTATGGCTGATCTGTGTATATATATATATATATATATATATATATATATATATATATATATATATATATATAATCTTTTTATTCTCATCATCATCAGCACCAGCCTTTATTGAACCCCTGTTGGATGAGGGCCTGCCAAAGATGTTTCCGCTTGTTTTGATGTAAGCGTCTCTTTTCCAGGTCATACCTGAAAATTGTCTTCTTTCATCTTCACATCTTTTATGTGGTCTTCTTCTAGGTATTTTTCCATCTCTTGGGATCCATTCCATAGAGTCTTTGTCCATCTTTGATCTGTTCTTCATGTAATGTGTCCGATCCATTGCCATTTTCAAGTTTTCACTCTTTCAACGATATCACATATTTTTATTTGTTATTGGATCTTTTTATATGTTTTTCTATCCCTTCTTTTAATTCAGGGATACAAATTCCCATGCGTCTTTGTGTTGTTTTCAGTTTCTGTATCATTGTTGGCTTTAGGGAGCCATAAGTGAGCATTGGTAGTAAGCATTAATCAAATACCTTTCACTTCAAGCAAATGGGTAGATTTCCTTTCAATATCTTCCCATTTCGTCCAAATGCACTCTTCTTGTGATCTCTTCCATAAGATCTCCATCTGTGCTGATTTATTGTCCAGGGTAAACACAACTTTTGACTTCTTCGAGTACCTTTTAATCTACTTCAATTTTCTTAGTTTAAACAAAGTTGTTTGGTCTTACAGAAGTTCATTTTGAGACCAGTTTTCCTTGCATCTGAGAGTTCTTGAATATGAAGCTTTAGGTCTTAAGTGTTTTATATATACTGTGTATACTTACATATATATATATTATGTAACATTCCCAACTACAAAACACAATGCAGAATAATGTAATGTAGAAATAACTGATACTAAATTACCTTAAAATAGGAGAATTCAGCTGCTAATAAAGATCATTAAGACCTTGTACAATATCCTCAGTATATTGGCATTGTCTGTGTCTGGCTTATGATGCTTAAATCTTTGATCTGCAGGATTCTCTGACTGTGAAGTGCAGTCTCAGTTCAGTTCTCACCCCCTGCCTAAAAAAGACCTAAAGTTGCTGCTACACCATGACTCCAGCAGTCTTTACAACTTCACAATTCAATTAAAAAGGCATCAGCTTGTGCAGTCTAATTAAAAGAACAAACAACTGTTATGTTTACTTGCTTTACAGACTTGCCTTATATCCTGTTTCATTGTAAATCAATCCTATTTAATAGCTTGCTTTCCCACAAATTAAGTGCATGTGTGTGCTACCTCATGGAAGATAATAAGTTCTTTTGCTGTGGCATGTATTTAATTTTGAAAAACAAATTCAGAGCTTTATGCCTGGCAGGGTTTGTGAGTATGTGTCTGTTTGTGCTCTATGCAGCTACATGTTTTAGAGTCTTACAGTTTTTTCCTCTCTAATTGCAGCCCAGAAAAGAGATGGTGCTCATATTCCATGTCATTCCCTCTCATGCTTTACAGCGCCGGCTGCAGTTACGGGTGACAGAAAGCCACTCATCTCCCGCACCGTGACACCTCTGACAGATTTACAGTTTGGCAGAGCTCTACCAATATAGGAAGTGGAACCCCTATCAATGAACAAAGTGACCCCTGCCTTGTGTGATTAAGACAATGAAACTCCGGCTGTAACGTACATCTTCCAAGCAGAACAATGTGGTGTGGTGACCTTCTTAGACAATAACAGTAGAATCCAGAAAGGAATTATTTGAAATAGTTGATAACAAGTTAAGATGCATTTCTTATTTGTGTACATGTTTATTTTTAGATATACTGTACAGAGTATGGTACTAGCTCAGCTTAAATTGTCCGGCGACAAATTCTGGTTCTCTTCCACTGAAAGAGAACTATTTCTCATACAGTGGGTGTTATGTCTCGATTAAGCTATGTGGTTCATTCCAGGAAGCTTAACAACACTGATACATGTTATCTGTCAATCCCCCCATAATTAAATAACTTTATCGAAGTGATCGGTTTACCTCAAAACACTTATGTACACATTGAGCTATTTCCCTTTCTAAAAAAAAAAACAATCTTAGTGACATAAGACTTTCTGTTTCAAGATGATTCTGAGTTACAGCTCAGCAGAGCTGCAAATATGTATATTTATCTCCAAGAAGACCTTGTCATGTCCTCAAGAAGGTCTTTTGCCAAGATTAGCACGTACTGGGCAGCGTTCAGCACCACGAGAGGCTCAAAAACAAGCCTGATGTTAGAATATTGTACCCGTATAGTAAATGATCAAAACCCTACCACTCTCCTTCACTGTGAGTATGATACCTTTCTGTTCAGTCTGCTTAACTTTTCTTAGCCCTCTCTCTCTATAGTTTTTCAGAATCCTAACCCTATTTCTCATTCACAAATAAAGGCACTGGCCTTTTGAAGAACCCTTATTTCCTGAATCTTTTATTTTAAAATTATAGAATTTCAGAAGATATGAATTAATAATAGAAAAGTTTGATTGCAATGCCTGGCTACCAGTTTGTGATTTTTCAGAACTTGTTCACCACAAACCAAAAACAAGAAGTTTGCCAACCCCTGTCACTGACATATAACTCTATAACCCTTCCATTGCGAATAGGTGACAGTGGGGTCAAATGCAATCAAGACAAAATGTCTGACATAATCTCCTCCTCATCACAACAGACCCAGGAGTGAAAGAAATATCACAGGCAAAGGGAGAGGTTGAACAATATAAAAAACTTTGATATAACAGCCTTTAATATATTTGTATGGGATTAATAGGTCAGTAATTTGTGATTATTAATCCTCTTCAGGCTGTTTAAATAGGCTCAAAAATGCTTTTGTCTGACCAAAGCCCCTTTGCCCCATTCTCAGTGGTCAACACTTTTCTTGCCTTTTGCCTATGCTGGTCCCTTGTTACAGTTGCTCTCAGACAACTTTTTGCCTTTATGTAAATCACTAACTGTTCAATCATACCAGGCAGGTCTGGATTCCTCCTGTCAGTTTTATAGCGATCTCTATGGATGTTGTTAGATTTCCAATTTCTTATAAAGAGTAGCATTAAATGCCTGACCATTGACCATTGCAAGATGTATTTGTGTATGATGTGCACTCTAATTTTAAAGCAGTCTTCACCTGTCTCTTTTGTTAGTCTTATATTCTTATATTTTCTCCCCTGTGGATGTTGTCTTTGATATTTATAAAGATTTTTAAACTCATATTAAGCAAATCAAAAAACCTACACAAAAAATAACCTTTGGCAGAATAGAGCATAAACCATGGGCATATCTATCTGTATTATAGGATGTGTGTGGCTTTGGGTAAAGGTGCCAGCCAAGTAAATCATTCACTAAATGTCACAATAAATCAAAATGTTTCCAGACCAACAGTAAAAAGAGTTGTTGTTTTATTAAGGGGGAGGGAGGTTAAATCGTTTTAGAATTCATTTCCTGATAAAGAAAAGAAGCTTATAGAGGCGATGGCAGGATATGAGACGAACATAATATGAAAAAACAAATCAGTCCCATATCTTACTTAGCAGTTGTAAAACCCAGTGTCACAACATCTTGCATTTCTTTCTTGGCCGAGAAAAAAGACTTATCATAAATTACTAATCATTCTTTATTACTCTAAAGTTAAACTATATCATGAAGGTTGCATTAAGATCCTCTCACACGTAAGCTGTGAATGTCTAAATTGTTCTTGTTGTAACCTCCACCAGTTTCAATCCACTTTTTAAAATCAATTTTCATGTCAGCAATGTATAGATACACAGAGGACCCCATTAGAAAAAAAGCAATACAATTAATTAAACTGCGAATTATGGAGATGCATGCACTATTCTTCTGGTTAAAAAGCAGCACAGTGATGGATACACCAAAACAAAAAAATCGGATTTACTTTAATATTACATGTCAATTGCAACTAATAAAGTTTGTCTACGTGGGGCATCACGTACTCCCTGTACATATAGAAACATCTTGGGGAGGCCTACGTCCAGCAGTGGATCGATATAGGCTGGAGGTGATGTGGAAAAGGAAAACTATATATCGAAGTAAGTGCGAACGTCTTGGGGAGGCCTTCATCCAGCAGCGGATCGATACAGGCTGATGATTATATACACACACTCACACAAACGCTATGTTTCAAGTCAGGGGGAAATAAAGCCACAGTAACGCATTTGAAAACTTTTATTCTGATCTCCAACCACTCAAGTTTGCCCTGGGTTTCATTACTGTATTGCAAACTGTAAATTGTAAAGCAGACATTGCAGATGGATCATTTGACCGGCTCGAATGTTCCCTGCAGCTGCATCACCCGGGAAAATGGGGCAGAGACGCCATATGATTGTGACGTTTTCATCAAATAGCCAAAACTGCGCACTCCAAACTGAATCGGAGTAAAGGAAATCGTTTAATACTTATTTATTTCATATCTGCAGCGCTTATTAACACGCCAACCGAAATGTCGCATATAGCCTTTCCACAGCCCTAGAACTGCTCTCAACTTCCCCAGCCGTTCCCCCCCCAAAAAATGGGGCACAGACATTGCAATTGGTAATTTATAAAGGCGCGCAATCTAACGTTACTGCTCCTCAAAGCCCGCCTTCCAATTGAAACCCTTCCAAACGGACAGCACGATTAACCAATGGGAGCGCCGAGAGGGCACTAACGTCGTCGTCATGGCGGGCAGCGGACCAATCGGAGCGAGCAGAGTCGAGTGTGTCTGTGTGTTTTTTTAGCTTCAACCCTGGATGTTAGTGTGACGCGCGCAGCTCCAGAGAAAGGAACCACAAGACAGCCGTAGACAAGACGCGTCACATGGGTGGAATCGCGGCCGCCCATTGGCTGCCGAGGGGGGAGAGGGCGTTCCGACGGCGGCGGCGTGGGTTCGCCTGTGTGACACAATTACAACAACTTTGAGCTGGTGGTTGGGGGGAAGTTTGTGATATTACCAAATAACACCCCGTTTTAAAACCCCGCATTAATAGCACTCCATGTAAAACACGCTCTCGGTTGCATACAGTATTTTGTATTAAACAATGTAAAAAGAAGACCATTTGGAGGGTTCTTATTTTTTTTTTTCCTTGAAAGGATTTACTATTCTTTTTTTTTTTTTTCTTTTTCTCCAAAATCTTTCAATCCTGGAAGAAAAGTTGCTTCTCCCCGTCCTGTTTTCGGTTGGCGCTTTGATTTCGGCGGAGGTTTTCGTCGGCTTCCCCGGTGCGTTTCCATGAAATCGTGCGGAGTGTCGCTCGCCGCTGCTGCCTGCGCTGCTGCTCGAAGTCTCGGCGCTGCTGGTGATGAGGAAAAGAAAATGGCGGCGGGAAAAGCGAGTGAAACCGAAGAGGACTTTCCGAGGCTGACAGCGCAGGAGAGGGACAGCCTGGCCGGGATCGACAGGTCAGAAACGGCGCTTTGCAGAAAATCGCTGCTTTTTCGCGGCGATGCGGGCCGTCTGTGCCCCTTTTTGTGCGTGTGTAAGCAAGTGTTTTGCACCCGAGTAACACGGAGCCGCCTGTGTTGTCTTCTCTGTTTGCAGCCGACTGTTTGGATTTCAGAGGCTTCATGAAGATGGCGCCAGAACGAAGGCCTTGCTGTTAAAGGTATTTCAAGAATAGGAGTCGAGCCGGTCCTTCCCTTAAACTCTCCTTCATGCATTTTGTACCTGGGAGGTGTAGTGTAGAGTGCACTGGAAGAATAAGGTGATTCTCCTGGCGTACGCACCCAGGCATTTTAAAAAAAAACGTGCATCTTGTTTCCTAATCCCATATTAATAACTGCTGCCATCGGGAGTAGGACTCTCTTTTGGGCATTTCATTTTTCCTGGAGGATGCACGTTTTATTCGTGGCTGCAACTATTAGAGCCCTGTGCATGGGTCAAGTTGTGCCATTTCACGTCACCCATTCGGGATAGATCTCGTTTAACATGCTGGTCTTGCCATCAAAATGGGTCACAATATTTAGCGACGGTGTTTGCTGATATTATAAGCATAGTTCGGGGAGCTTGGTGGGGTTGGTTGCATTCAGATTGCGTGCAACCAAGTGTCGATTTGCCCCCGATCTCCAGGGCTTTTAGGTTTCGATTATGTCTTATGTCTGGCAAATGTTATTCATTGTATCTTGCATTTATTTTTTGGTGTTTTTAACAGTTACGTCCGTGTGATATATTTACTTGGCGTCACACGCACCTAGCTGTAGCCGTCACCCAGACGCACTGCCCTCCGTGTATTGCCTGTCAAGAAATTAATCCATAAAAAAAGTTATTGACCGTGTTGTGGCCACACCAGGGATGTTGTTGTGTGAGGGGGGGGTTGTGGTGAAGTTGTTAGTTGTGTCCTGTTTTTAAACATAGTTAGTAATGGCTGCTCGGATCGGCCCAAGATGGCGGGACAGGGAGGAGAAAAGTGAGAGAGAGAGAGAGAGAGAGAGAGAGAGAGAGAGAGAGGTAGAGGAGGTAAATTATTAAATCTAACACGCCGTTTAAATTCGGAAACACGGCCGATTTGGTACTGTTTGCAGGGGTCTTAGAAATGGATCACATTTTCACTATCAAGTGCTGGTGGTGTCTATAGCTCCGTGTTGGTGTGTATTTCACCCTCCGTATGTGCACCTATCACATCATCAACCTGTGGCACATTGGACACCGAACAAAGGCTACTCTGGGGTCATTTGTGGACTTTTTCTCTTTTTCTTTGGAGTTTGATGAGTAATGCATGTGTATTTTGCATGCACATTTGAATAATTTTGTGTCTTTGTAGTGGGGACCTAGACAATATGGGCCTCTTATGAAATGCATAGGATGATGTTGGCATAAGACAGATCTACTGTGGATCGCACGACGAAGCCACATTTTTGTATGTATCGATTCACTTTATTGGTGACCGTCTACGATCAGCGACGTGTACACACGCCTGTTACTTGCGTGTGCGTCTGCAGATGTGTAGAGAGACAGAGGGAAACTATTGCCACGTTTTTTTAAATGAAATGAACCGTGTTTGGAGGTCGTGTATTGGTAACCTACATGTGGTTGTTGTAGTAAGGGGTACAGGCAAGTGCTCCTATTCTAGTTGTTTTAGGGTGTTGTATAAACAAAGGGTCTAGGTAAACATTGGAGCAAACAGAGGACTACATTAGTGTCTCAGCAACACGACCCTTTATTACATGGGTAAACTCCCATGTGTTTCTAACAAGAACGCAATTCAAAATGTCTTGCATGCACCCCCCCACTCCCCCCCATGTGGCGTTTTACTAAAATGTTTGTATTCAAATGAGGAATTATCTAACAAGGTCTTCAAAACGCATGCAGAAACCAGAGCCTGTGTCAGTAATCTAGTGGGGAAGGTGGATTATGGGAACACTCCTGTCTGTAGTGCAAATATAATAGTAAGCAGAACTAAATTATGTAGATGGACAAACAGCCTTTAGATGTAGCTGTGATAGATAGTGTCTTCTCTTATTGGGGGAAAGTCCATTCCATTTGTCAGTTGAGTGTGCTTGTCTGAATAAGATACCATCACATATGTGGTCATAGAAGTGTAGAAGAGGAGCTTATAGTGGAGGCTCTTGTGTTACATACAGTGTTCTGTTGGGTGGCCATGCTTGGAGAAGTGTTTAAACTGTTTTATGATAAACGGAAGGCACAATAGAAATATATTAACATGTTTTGTTGTTCCTCTTAAGCAAGTATTCAAATGTATGTTCCACTAACGAATGCCTATTTGTGTTTTAATTAAGTTTTATATTATGTAAGATAGTGTGTATGCAGATTTTAATCGCCAAACATGCATTGGTTGTCTGTAGCTAGCATGCATCAGCTAGCATGCATTTTTCTGAATCCTGAACACTTAATGGCATCTAATATGCAGATAACTTGTATCAAGAATAATAATTTTTAACAGTTCCTTAATACTTTTCCAATCAAAGGCTTTTTTTTTATAACTATTATTAATATGCCATATTGATTTCCAAAACTTCTTATCAGAGGATTTAATTTCAGTTTGTAGTAAGTGTGAACATTGTGCAGCTTTACCTCTAGCTGATGCGTGATAATTGAACCTTGTGTAATTCCTGATTCTTTTGAAAAGTAGCAGGCTTGTTTAATTTTACCACATCCTTATTTTCCAATATTGTGCAGAGCCTTAGGTTCATTCAGTTTATGGAAAGTGTATGTATGCATGTATACATTATCAAAAATACACATCTATCACATGGTCATTAGCATTGCCCAATACATTTTGCTTTGTAATGTATTCATGACTTTCTGTGGATATAAATATTCAGTGCTGCTCATGAGCTATCTCTTTGTACTCATCAAAATGTTTTAATAATTTGGAAGTTGTTTATAAGTAAAAATAAATATGTCCATATTGGACAGATCTTAGTTCCCTGCAGAAGTATTAGCAACTGAAAGTTTTCGTTAACAGGGTTGCTAATAAGCAGCATGCACTGTATTCGTAATGTTGTAAACCATCAAAACATAGTGAGGAGGATAGCTTATAGATGGTTGCTTTCTCAAGTTCGTTATGTAAACATTAATACGTTGTACCTGCAGTACTCCAGCTTATTTGTACTTCATTATGTATGTGATAGCTTTTCTCCTTTTGAGCCCAGTTCCAAGATGTGTCCCTTCTCAGAATTGTGCACTTACGTCTTGTAATACTGGTAACTATTTCACTTTGTTCCTATCTTTGAAAGACTGGTCACTCCTTATTGTCACAGTTAGTTTTTCTTGCTACACCAATTAGCATTATAAAACTGGCCATAAAATAATAGAAAGTCTACCAGGGCATCTTGCTTTTATTTTATTTTTCCACTTCCCCTAATCAGAAATTAATTCCCCAAATAAGCAAAGCTCTTAAATGGTGGGATTTGTTTTTCTTGCATAATTATATAACTGAATTGGAATGCATGGTTTTAAGATCCCCTGAGACTAAAACTTTGCAGCTAAATCAAAAAATGAGTTTATCCTATTAATCATTTGTGGGTGCACTTAACATGAAAAGGTCAAAATTGCATAAACATGGCTTAAGTAAGGCATTAAGTCTGCATTGCACAGTTATAGACAGTAACCATATGGTGCAGTTGTGAATATTCTTTGCTGTGAAAAAGGCTGAAGGTAGTCCTGTTTAAGGCAGAAATGTAGTTTAAGGAGATGACGGAAACTAGCCTGCCTTCATCATGCTGAAGCACATACCGACAGCCCTCTCTATAGCTTCGCGTTTGAACTCGTCACAGAGCCCTCTTAGCTTTGGTACATCGGACGCTGTCAAAGCAAGGTGTCATTGTTGCCTTGCTTTATGATGTATATCTGTATATGCACTGGTTTTCAAAATAACACTGCCATCAAGAGGTCTTACTAAAACACAGCTAATCAAGGAAAAATCAAATGCAACCATTTATTTCTGGGATAATATATGAACAGAATTTGAAAAGAGTTTATGAACAGGAAAATGCAAAACATGAGCTTTGCTGATATTTAATTGCAAAGTTTTGCCAGCAATTATTTCCCCATATTTGCTTATCACAGCTGCAGATATTAAAACACATTTTCACATGACCTAAACTGTTTTCCTGTCTGTTTTTTCCTCATTCAGTTTGAATAGTCTCCTACTCCCTATATATGCTCTTGCATTTTGTTTTCAGTGGTAATTGTGTATACACTATCACTTAATATGAACTTGCTGGGAGTCATGGCAATTTTTAGTGCAATATTACAAGTGACTGTTTTATGACAATATATATACCAGTAAAATAAACTATTTTCTATAGAAATGCATACTATTTTAAATAAGCCATGGTTTATATATTGCTATCCTTTGTTTAATTATGCAGCCTGTGTGTATGTATATATGACTCATGCATGTGTGTATGTTAATGAAACAACCTTTTCCAGGTTAGTCTTACCCAGGGAATATAGCTGTTAATTTCTAAAGTGGCACGTATAATAGCTTATCATATTGAGATATGTATCTGTTATGTATATTATTTAGACAGTTTTTGTCTTAAATGAGGTTGATGAAAATAAGGTGAATGTTTAGGTGTTTGGTGATGTAAAATGTGTTAAGGATGTTAGAAAATACTTTTGTGGCTTTTGTAATGTTTAATTTGTTTTTCAAATTATTTAGTATATCTACAGCCATACATCCTTATGGTCACTGAAGTTTTCCATTGTTTCCACACTAATATATAGGAAATGGTCCTAGGTCTGTATCCAGCACTTGTAGGCACCTGATGGTCATTCACCTTTACTCAGCCTCCCCCCATCTCTCTGTCTCAGGTGGTTAAGATTAATTCCAAGATGATTCCAAATTCCAATAATCCTTTGGTTTCATCTTAGTGCCTTTTGTCTCCCTGAATAGACTGTACTAGCCTTCTCGAAATTGTTGGCAAGGTGTCTGATTTGTGTTGAACTTAAGCAGCCGGCCCCGCCCACGTGAACACGTTTGAGATTTAATTCTACTTCATATGCTGGTACACAGTATGGAGAGAGACTTTAATACTGTCGGAATTGAACTCCCTTCATACTATTCCTCTGTTGTACAAAATCTAAAAAAGAGTCTTCAGCTTAGTGTGTTCCTGTTTTGAACGCGTTAAAAATTACATTGCCACCTTTCACAGTTTGCATGAAAGACAGCCATGGTAAAATCCTGTTTTGGACAAGAATTGTATTGTGTTGCATTTGTGGTGTTGGTAACCATGATTTGTGAGTTGTATTTGAATCATCTCTGTTCGAACTGTCTGAAATCCAGCCCTTTGTTTTTACATTGTGTCCTGGGATTGGTCATTTTCCTGAATAGATGGGTTCCAGCCAATTGCCTGCAGAGTTTGACCTCGGCGGTTGCTGAGATAATAAGCAATGCCTTCCTCTTTAGTAAAACTTTATGTAAACAATAACACTGTAAAAATAAGCATAGCATTAACATTGTGTAAGAAGCCTCTATCACTTACTAATTGTCTACATTTACTTTGTGTAATATGGGGGAAAAAGAGCATGTTTTATTAAGTGGCAACAAAGGTGAACAAAGTGTTTATTTATCATTGTATTTCACAGCATTATGTGTCGGATATAAAGGCCTAGTTGGAATCTGGTTGACGGGAAATAACCTGGGGAGGCAGATGTGTTGGTGCAGAATTCATTCTCTGGGTCATTGAGAGTCTGATGTAGATCCTCTCCACCTGCCTTTGCAATATGTGTTTTGCTCTTTTAAGATGTAATTTCCTTAATCTTGTTTATTTTTTAAATGTAAAGAGCTCAAAGGTGGTGTGCCAACAATTGCATATTTAAAAGAAGCAAATTGCCTTTAATACCACCAGTTTTAAGTTCAAGGTTGAGTTGTGACCTCTTTATTTAGCCAGTCGAGTATCCTGCAGAAAATGTGCTTCCAATGACCAGTTCATATACTGACATGCAGACACAAAATACATAGAAATTAAACTAACCAACACACAAACCCCAATATGTTTCTACATGTTTTAACACATTGGTTTTGAGACCGTTTCAGTATTTCTTGAACCAAAAATGACTCTTGTTGACTGCTAAGATTTGGAGGTTATACCTGTTTCTGTATAAGAGATTGAATTGCCCTTAATCATTTTTTCTCTTTCATGACTCCTTACAGCTTAGATGTTTTAAACCTCCCAGTTTAGACGGACAGAAATCTATGTGGCAGTTTTTTTTAATTCAAATTTCTTGACAGAAGTGGGTCACTGTAACACCAAGGCGTGATGAAGGCTTCATGGAGTTGTTCATCAGTTGTCCCCTAAATTTGCATTGGAAGCCACACATCTAGAATAGTTTTTCAAACCCATGTTCTATACCACCCTCCCCAAAACAAACTATTCAAACTATTTTTCACTGGTTATTGTGCCTTTGTCTGTGACATTTTAAGGCATCTCTTGTGTGAAATATCCCATTCTGAAAGTATTGTAAAATGTGTCTGTAATTAAGCAGTGAAGTTTGATCTATGTGTTCCCAGATGGGACAATTGGTACATCCCATAAGGTAACTAAAACAAAATGGAAGAGCATTTGTTTTTGTTTTGGGTTTTTTAATAGAGGGGAAAAATCTAGCGGTTTCTCTTCAGATTAAGATTCTAGTTACAAGTTCACGAAAGAAACGACAACAATGCATTTCAGTAGAATCGGAAAGATAAAGCAACATATCTGTCGTGATAAAAGCTTGGCTCTACTAGAAGAACGACAACATTCAGACTTCTCCAGCTAAGGCCATTTAAACAGGGCAGTGTTTGAAAAGCAAAGAAATGCTACAAAAAAAATTGAATATTTTGTTTTTCTATTTTAAGTGAATAAAATATATTCAGTTCAATTTTCTAATCTTTATCTAGTTCTACATTTCCAGACAGGTTTGTGTTTCTCACTGCAGGGATTATACGTATGAAAATGAATATGCCCCCCCCCCCCCCCCCACACACACACACACACACACACATTAGTTTAATAAGAGTTGAACACTCAACTTTAGTTCAGTAAGCAATAACATGCATTTTTTTATGCATCATTGTCATATGTTCTAACCAAAAATGGCCCTTGTGTTTTATGAGGTCTGTTAATACAAAGGTGGTGTGTATTAGTTTTTTGTAGCTGTGAAACATTTCTGAAAGCCTCAACCCCCCCCCCCCCCCCCCCCCCAGTCTCTGTCACTGTTACATGTTGTGCTCCTTAATTGGTGGAGACTCCTATGGAATTAAACCAATCCCCTTTCAGATGTCTAATTGCCTGTGCTATCCTAATAGAACCATAACAGTGTAGATGTGACATTACATAATTTGAGGGAGAATCTGTACACCATTTTGTTTGGAAATAAGTACAGAGTTTTTGTGCAACTACTAATCTACAGGCGTCTACAATTGCTTTCTCTTCTTGCACTTTGTGTAATCTAGCCGCAAATGCTGTTATGCTCCACATAACCTAAATAAAAGACTTCATGAACTAATATTTATTATGAATATCAATCCTTTTTGCAGAAACCATTTAGCTCGGACAGTTAGATCAATTTAAATAAAAGGACAGATTTTTATGTTACAGGTGTAGTAATTAGATTACACATTTTATCCTTAGAAATATAAAAATCAGATGAATGCTTAATTGTTTTATAGTGCTTGCTTGATTCATTATGCAGAAAAGTGATCGTGAACATACATACCCACATTTATTTGCTAAAAATGACATCCTTTTATCATTGTTTTTTTGTTTATGCATGACATTATTTTTTTGCGGTGAATTTTTTTTCAAAACCATGCAAGATTATTTCCCCCGCCTTCCTTCTTGTATAGTTTACTGAAATACATAGGTCTCACATTTTAAGGTGTGCAGGAGAAAGGTGATAAAAACAATCATGATTTGTAGGTGTATAAAAGCCTACAAGCTAATTCAATGGAATTTTTTTTTCCAAGAACATCTCCTGTAATATTAATTTGTCTAAGTGATGTTTAGCAAATACTAACAAATGGACTGCCCAAGGTATGGGACAGCTTTTGCTGCGATTGTGAGCATGTTTATTGGGTTTTGAGTTGGAAGATTGTTCCATTGATATTTTTTAATTGATTGAATACAATGACCTGGGTTTGGTTATTCCTAAGAAGTTTGCTTTGATTCTTTGTGGTGCACACTTAATAGGTTTTAACAGGCTTGAAATAGGGGTTTTGCCAATTGGAAGCCATGAATGAATAACTCTTGGACAATTTGGGTCTGATAAATGAGCTACTCAGGCCAAGTTGGAGCGATTGCTTTAAAATGAAGTGGCCTGTGACATTTGAATGCTAATTTAAAAACACATTTTCTGTTTTGCTTTTGACAGGGAAAAATGGTTACCTGAAGAGCAGGCAAGGACGTTCATAGAGAGTCAGGAAGACAGATGCAGTGATACCTCCAGCCCAGGAGCAGTCAGGCCAGACAGAGACATAGAACACAGTGAGCAGGGGAAGGCAGGCAAGCACAGGAATGAGACTGAGGTTGCAGTTCAGAGAGCAGGACGCCACTAGACAGAGCTGGTTCCTTGAATGTAATGGGGCTAATGCTAGTCTAATCGAATGATGCAGATTGTTTACATGCGGGGTTATAGATTAAAAACAAATCAGTCGCCCTGTAAACACTCAAGCAAGAACACAAAAGACCAGCAAGCAGGGAAATAAGTGTACTACTAGCCCAAGATAAGTGGGTAGGTACCTATGCGTCACCCCAGTGACATTCAAGAGCTAGCAGACTGTCGGAAGAGGCAGTGCATTTGTGTGTGTTCATTTCACTCTACACAAGTGACAGTTGTCCTATTAATCAAGATTAGTCGAGCAGTAAGAGAAGAATGTTAAAGAATTACTGGCAAGACATCTGACAAGAAAGATGTAATGAGACATTTATTGAAAATCACCAGCCACACAGACAAATATATTTTATGTCTTTGTATTTCAGGTTGTTCCTTGATATGTTCAAATTGTTGCAGAAATACATGACACTAAAATAGTTTTGAATGCTTTTACAGTTGCATCCACCCAACAATCTTCTGTCCATAGAAAGAAGGGATCTTTACATTTGATCCAAGTCCCACCAAGCAATTTTATTACTCCATTACAATTTTAAAAAAAAATTATCCTGTCTTTACCTGTGTAAAAGTACTTTGACCCTTGAGATGCAGTTCAAATGTGCTTTGGCACAAGAAAACAATAACAACTTGTATTACTTTTCTTACGTGCCCTGTATAACATTTTTCTTAGTCTGTGCTTAGCCATGTTTAAAATGCTCAAGAAAAATAAACCTAAGAGCATATGTAAGTAGAGCAGTCTGCTGGTTGTTCCCAGATGTAACATTTCAGTAGATCTGCCTTCCAGTTCCAGTTTTTGTTTAAACTTATTTTTTTTGTTCCTTTGGTCTTGCCATTAAATGGAAATGCGTTCCTGTTTTCTTGTCACCAGACTTCCTTTCTATTTGCTCAGGTGTCTTTTTATGCTTCTCATGATTGGGGAAACTATTGTGTACATTAGGAAATATAATTCTTGTTTGCAATGTGGCACAGTGCTTTGAAACAGATTACCATTCATGTTATTTGTTTAATTTCCTAATTGCTGATGCTGCAAAGGGTGAGAATTTTTTCCTGGGAGTGTAGAACATTCCCCCTCCCCTTTTGTATCCTCCAGAAACTGTTTGAATTTAGTAAAGAAAGAAGCATAATGAAGCTATCCATGTAATGAGGTTTACTACAACTACATTGTTTATATTGTAGTGCCCAGTCTGTATTTAATTTCAGGACTTATTCAGTTAGGTTAATATTAAAAGATTGTAATTATTTTCATTTAATTTTAACTTTTGAAGTGGTTTGCCAAAATAAAATGTACCATCTCTTATGGAGCCCCAACTGACTGGGCAGCTTCCTGATGTGCTTGTTATGCATTTTAGCTTGAAGACATTACTTTCCAATGGGCAGGTGGAGTGCTCCAGAAAAGATAAGCTTTGTTGCATTGCTGTATTTTAAGCATTTTTACCTCAACTTTAGTAAAGAGCTTCTGGTCAGTGCCAGTGGTCACTTCCCAGCAGTCAAGTAACCTTTAAGATAACTGATGAATGAACAGGAATATATATATTTTTTCTTCTCCCACTGATGCGTACAGGGGTTAAAGTACTAATCTGACAAAAAAATAAGTAGGCTATTACTTCTTAGTGTTGTATAAGTTGACCGATATGAACAAGAAATAATTGCAACGAAATTGGATGGCAGTCTAGCAACATCTTTCGGTTCTTGTCACGTTAATAACTTGCATAGTGATTCTGAAATGCGTGTTTTGCTGAAAATACATGTACTTTGCCTTCATGATCCTTAAATGTATGCTCCTGAATGAGGACAGAGATGTCTATAGAATTTATATGAAAATGACTGTCAGATATTTATGGATACTATAAATGTTTACATATGTGTCCATTGGTACGGACATTAATCTTGCATGGAAATAAAGTGGGGCATTTGTTTTTTCTTTCCATGTAGATATAAAGAATACACATTATATTCTAACAGCACACATTAGTTAAGCTGTTCACTAGGTTTACATCAAGTACCACTGAAGGCTGGCTTGCTTTTGGTCAGTAATACTGACACCCTGTGAAAAGGCTGAAAAACAAAACAATTACATCTTTAAATCGATAACCTTTCATTAGGCGAAGCTACCTATCTTTATACTTTTGTAAAATGAGAGAACCTCATTCCATGTAAAATATAGCCTATTTGGCTTGTTGGAGAACATGGGCACTCTATTTGCAGCCAGTGGAGACTGTTCAGTGTTTATTGGGGCCAACTACTGGTTTTGTGCAGAAGCCTTAGATCTCACCTGTAATTTTAATCACGAAACCTGTAATTTGATGCTCTTCGTCCTGACCATTCCCATTATTGCTTATTGATGTGCTAAAAAATTAAACTTGCAGTGCTGGCGAGGCAAACGATAAAGACATGGACTAGTAGTACTGTATGATTGGGTTTTGCCACCAGTATTTTAAAAGGTGGATTATTGTTGAGGGGGGAATGGAGCTCAATGTACTGGTACCCCAATGTTCAAGAGCCTAGTGCCCTTTTTTAATCAGTTTAAATGATCCCCGTGATGATAAATATTTCTCAGATGTTCACTACTAATGAACATACACATGAAAGATGTATGTAGTAAAATGAAAACGCCTTGAATTCTTGTTAATAAATTAAAAATAGCTGTAGTTTCTATGTTCAGGCTTAATGAAGACAATGTGCTAAATTCTCTGATCCTGGTGAGTGACATTGAAATACTGTGCAGTGCCATCAAAGTTTTGAACACATGATGTTTCAAACAGACAAATGACAAAACTGTACACTGCATTGCTACAGTGCGACCAGCCCTTTCAGTTCTGCACAGACCTTCAGCGTGCGGTTGTGTTGGTGACTTTGGCATTTATTATAGAAGGGATAAGTGCTGGGAGGAGAAATCAAATGAAAAGACAAGGATCTCACTTTTGGATCTAAACATGGGAGGAACAAGTTCGGAAGAGTTTGGTATACAGTACATCTTATGGGTCCTGTAATTTACAAATTATTTAGGCCTATGTCAAATGATTGTTACCAATTCAGTAATATTGCTAGTATTAACTGTATTATGCACCATTTGTTATTTATGAGTTATTTTAGTATTTTAAAACGTGTTTTAAGAAGTTGTTTGACTGTGCATACGCATTTCTGAGACCAGATACGAAAGTCACAAGTTTAAAATGGCCCGACCACCCTAGTTTGATCGTGACCTTAATTGGAGATGCAGTTGCGAATTCCCTTCCTCTTCTCAAATATGTATCTTTAAAAACTTAGCTGGGCATGAATTATTTTAATTCTAAAAAAAAATAAAATAGGGTGGACATATTTAAATTGATCCAGTAGGGGAA